>NC_053131.1:30910443-31262943 GCF_010015445.1 Perca fluviatilis
GACCCTATGCCGTAGCCTGACGTGCGCCTCTCGAAAAATGTAACTACACATCATTCTCCATAAACAACATGAAATCAAAGAGAGGGTTAACTTCTCCTGCTACAGATTCCCCACCGTGGTCCAAAAACACAGGGGAGACACTTTGTTTCTCTCACTATGACTCTAGAGTCTCCGTAGCGAATCGCCGTCACTCTCTCACTCGCTCTACCACACACTCCCCCACACACACACACACAAACACACACACATGCCGGCTTTACACACACACCAACGCACAAGTATTTCATCAGGCCACTTGCGTAGGCTACGGGGGAAAGCTCTGCGTGGAACCTCCGCAAAACCATAAATCAAGCTTTACTCCGATCATTAAGTCAGCTGAGCACAATTTGCGGCAGGGCATAAACTCGCAAGTAACTTGGCACTACTCATTAACGTGACTAAAAGATCAGCAGTGTGGAAGTATTTTAAACTAGAAAGTCAAAACAGTCCAACATCCACTAGCAATATCTGCAAAACAGCGGGCAGCTTTATTATCGGGCCAAAAAAGCTGATTGGACATCCCTAGTGAAGGGGATAATGATCAATCATACTCTGATCACTCTCCAAGATGATACAGAATATATATCATATTGGCAGACATTGTGGAATAACATGTTTACCTTAAAGCTACTTTAAGGTAAAATGGGTAATAAAAGTTAAAAAGTAGGTGTTAAGTGGATAATGATCAATCGTATGCCATTTCTCTCTCTGCTGCTTTGTAGCGCAGTGTGCAGTGGAGCTTCTACTGGTTCCCCTCTAGCTGAATATAGGCTTACATGCACACCAATATACACACAGCAATATAGAGTAAGCACATACTGTACATACAGCAACACACGCTCTCACCATCCCCCTCTCTCACATACACACATATAAACACACATGCTGACTATAGGGAACAAGAAGTGAGCAGGGGAGATGTGGTGGGTGAAGGTGGGAGAGGAGGAGGAGGGGCTAAAAGGACCCAGGCAAGAAAACAGGACATATATGATTAATACTGCTGCTGGAATGTGGCAAAATACCTGAAGAAAGTGGATTGGTTGCCTGTGGGGTAAAATTCTGTTTCATCCATTTCCAATATTGTTATTCTGTTAGGGTGCCTTTTAGCAACACTACTAATTACAGTATGATCAAGCTCTGATTCCCAAAATACTCTCTGATCAGAATAATAGAATCCCCTGTATAAAGGTGTTTCTAATATTTTGTCCACCCTCAATTAGACATTTTACATTGTTGTGTTTCTAATATGTTGTGAACAAAGCACTGTTCTGTCTGTGGGTAACCATAAGTTCTGAAATAGCAGCCTTAGTTAGAGGCTAATATTAGAGACAGACCTTTTTTGCTCCATGTTTATCTGTTGTCTTGATAAGTAAAACCATTCTTTCATGTCACCCTTCTCTCCTCTACAGGTGACAGCTAAGGGTTTTGCTCCGCTGCTCCAGTTTGCCTACACAGCCAAGCTGATTTTAAGCTCGGAAAACATCCACGAGGTCATCCTGTGCGCCGACTTCCTGGGCGTTCACAATTTGGAGGACTCTTGCTTTCGGTTCCTTCAAGCGCAGTTACAGAACGACAGCCAACATGCCAGTAACGGCAAGGTGGAATATGACGAAGACATCACTGCCGAGGAAGCGATATCCTCAGATGATTCTGCAGAGATGAGGCAGCAGACCAATCACGTAGCAAGCACTGCGTCTCTTCCCGCAGACCTTTCTCAATGTCCTAAATACAGGAAGTATCATTACCAGGTCCCTCATAACAAGCACAATGGAGAAACCCATCATGGCAGTGGGGATGCCATTTTGGCCAACCATACCTCAGTCAGCTCTGCGCACTCACAGCTCAGAGACAGCAGCGCCGCTCCACAAACTCTTCTCACGCCCTCCAGGATCAAAGAGGAACCATTTGTGTACGAGGAAGAAGGCGATGAAAGGGGCGGTTGCAACCCAGAGTTGTGTACCGAGGAGGTACTGGAGATGGAGCTAGAGGTAGAAGGTGTCCCAGTTGCCGCTGAGCACTCTCCGAGCCGGGGATCGCCGTCTTCGTGCCTGCGCTCTTACCTCCAGAGGGGCGGCTTAAATCTCAGCAGCGTGCCCAGCACCACCATCCAGCAGCTACTCACCAACAGACTGTCCCTCAACCACTACAGGGAACTGGTCAAAGACAGGCAGAGGGATAAGAGGGAATCTCTGGGTCGAGGGGACTTCAAGACAGATGTCATACCAACAGCGCTGGCTGGCATTGGCAAGAACATGGAAAGGCCGGTGTCCAAAGCGTCCTCCTCTAAACATGAGGGCGATCTAGACCGAGCCAGTGTCATTTTCTCTTCAGCGGCTGGCGAGCAACAAATGTTGGCACATTCTTACATGGATGATAAGTTCAGAGAAGAGGTCTCGACCCTGATGCAGGTAGGAGCGTCTTCTGGTAGGCCGTGCCTCGCCACCAGCTGCCCCGTTCCCATCAAGCCATCGGCCCACTCCCCTCCCCCTTCTGAGCCCCGCACCCAGACTTCCAGCTCTCGTTCCTCGTTCTCTTACCCAGAGGACGCAGGCAGCGGTAGCTCACCTTTCAACCTTCCGCAGTATGACTTCTCCTCATCCCCGCACTCAGGCTCCACCTCTGGACTTCCTCACTGCCTGGCCGGGGTAGTGGACCAGAGGAACCTGCACAGCGGAGATGTAGTCTTCTCTCAGGGTTGCGCCAGTATCAAAAGTGAACAGGGATTTGGTGCCAGTGGTGGAAACTCCAGCGACGAATCAGGCTCTTTCTCAGAGGGAGACAGTGAAAGTGGCGTCTCCAGAGTTTCTGGCCCTGAGGTTAGTATAGTCCTTCATTTTTATTTTTTAATGATCAACTTTTTGTTGAGTTTGTCACAAGAATCGTACATGAGGTACCATAGACAAGGAAGGACAAACAGTGTTCTGGCTATAACTGGTACAGTTTGGACTAGATCTTCTTATATTTTGACGTGTTTGTACGGTGTGACATACAATTTATGCAAAAATGGGTTTTTTGATGACATAAATATGTTGGTACAAATATTGTCCCAATTGAGTTCAAGGCCCTACCTCTGGTGAAGGACAAATTAAGCTTTGTCAATCTTTTTTTATTTTCTGAGTAGATGTAGATGGCACTCTTGGTTTGAAGAAAAATATCTCAAGGAATGGCAATTCAGTTGGGGTGTGCATCTATCCCTTATAAGACAATCCGATACGTATCTAGATACATGGGCTACGATACGGTAGCCTGGCTCAGCCCTCCTACGTACTTCCACTCAATTTTCATTTCCCTTCAGTACTCCGTCTGGGTTTGCAGTATGGTCTTGGGTTTTCTCCAGCCAAATTTTTGGCGGTCCAATCAGCGAACAGAGGGAGTGGCTGAGAACGATGACGTTGAGGCCGTGCACTAGTTTGAGTTGTAGTTCTGTAATGGCGGCGCAGAAAGATGCGAGCGAAGCCATTCGGTCCGTTGTGGCAACGCTGCGGAAAATCCAGAAGTTAAAGCCCGAGCAAGACCAATCTTTGCTGAGTTGTGTTGGTGGCCATGATGTTGTGGACCTCCTCCCCACGGGGTTCGGGAAAAGTTAGATTTTCCAGCTCGCTCCGTTAGTGGTGAAGGAGTTGGCTAAGGCTAACGCTAGCGATGCTAAGCCGACGTCACGACCAAACGTTAGCGATTGGTTCTGGCAGATCCAGAGTGGCTCTGGGCAGATCCAATAGTTTTAAACTTCAACAGAGTACCCGCCTTCAAGGAAGTTAACACTTGTCAATGGAGAGTGGCCAGACTCTCTGTACATTGAAATGTATGGAACGATTCATTGCGATTTGATTCAATTCGATTTGATAGATACAGTTAATATTCGTTTAACATAAACACATTCACTTTCCTTTATAAATGTTGAGTTTCCTTCGCACACATACAGTATATAAACATAAATCCGTCTTTTTCAACAGCATTGCACACACAGCAGCAGCTTCGTTGAATCAACAGCAAAGCTTCAGTCGACCGTTTGGTAACGTTAGAATCGGGCCATTGGGCGATTCTTGGTCCATTTAGATCGATCCAGGGGTCCATGTATCAGTGTAGTCGTATCTGTGATAACACAGTACCAATAAAGAAAATAGTTCACAAAACTTCATGAAGCTTCATTTTGCCATCACTACTTCTCCTTCAAGATCACGATCCTAGGACTCAGTCACCCCCAGAGTTTTGGCAGTTTTGGAGATTAAGTCACTATAAATGGTGGACACCAATCCTGCAGAGGATGTTTGAGTGTTAAAGTGCTCAGTTGGTGAGAGGGTAAAACCTATAAATGTCAAGGTTTTCAATTCACCAGTATAGTATGTAATAAGCATTGACCGCCTCTAAGCAATAACTGGCCTCTTGCCTCTTTTGGTCCTAATCTTTAAGAGCACCCATTGCATGTGTCAGTGATTTTTTTTTTTTTCAAGCGTATTCTCGGTTTGATTTACAGCTGGGACTATTCTTAGATGGTCTATTTCTCAGGAGAAATTACACAAACACTTCTAACACTTACTCCTTGCAGTTAAATGAGCAGTATGGTTGCCATGGTGATGCACATGCAATATCTGATGACGTGAGATGAGTTTCATACCAGAGCTCTCTCTCTCTCACAAACACACGTACGCATACACACACACACACACACACACACACACACACACATATATTATCTATTAGATTTGAGTGGTTGTTGCCTCTGGTCTGTAGATGAGTCAGTGATGTAATCTGAATGGACATACTGAAACAGTAACTTGAAGATATTACTATTAGATAGGGGTCACAGCTACAGACCCACTGTATTTATTTCACTTGCTGCTCTCCTAACAACTATAAATGTGTGTAAAGGACTTTTAATTTGAAGCGGAAACAGGAAGTGTTGAGTTTGTATCAACAGCATAATGCAGTAAAAAGGGCAAACAGGAGCAGATCAGGAAAGAAGGAAGCTTCACACTAAAATATGAGAAAATATACTTATCACACAGAGTAAACAAGAAATAAAGGCATGTCTCTAATATAAGCCTGCTTCAAACAAACCTCTCCCTCTGCTGCATATAGATTTATTTTAAATAGCTTGTTATTCAACTGTTGTGTAACAAAATAGTGGTCCAAGACAGTTAATTCATTTAGAAGGACGCTTGATTTTATTGCAATTTGGTGCCACAAAACCATGTTTCCATGCATTTTTAAGAGATCGATAGAGAATTTGTGCAACAAATAGGCGATGGAAACAGGTGTGTGTGTGTGTGTGTGTGTGTGTGTGTGTGCGTACGTGCATGCGTGTGCATACCTACATCGTATATCACTCCTGTATATGTATGTGTGTCGGGGGCCTGTCCCACTTCTTTGCCCTGACCCAGTTCTCTCAGCGATAGAGAGGACACACACACACACACACACACACACACACACACACACACACACACAGAAACACACACACACACACACACACACACACCCACCCTCGGGTGCCCTGTAGGCAGGTGGAAGGTGTCCTGGCCACATTCCCTCCACCATCTGCTGCTCCTGACCCCAGATCTCTCCAATCAGGCCACCAAGACCCTCTCCACCCCACTTTGCATTCTGTCATTTTGCTTTTCTTCCTGCTTATTTAAGTATAAAGAAAGTCATTCTTCAATATTTTCTTAATCAAGTTTAACAATTACCTCAGTAATCAGATACAAAAAATACTATTTAAATACAAACTACAGAGACCAGGCACAGATGTTGATGTTCGTTCACAACATCAACATCTGTTGCATGTGATTAACATTCAGAACAAACAAACTTAAACTCAGCTTTCCGTGCGGTGACTCCCACATTTTTTCCAGAGCAATGTGTAAAGATATAATTTGGTGCTAAAGCTGAAACGTTGATGTTCGCTTTTTGAAAATAAAAAATAGTTTCGGTGCTTGAAATGAGTTTCAGTCTTAAGTTATATATGATTAAAATAGTTTTAAAAAAAAATGTCTAAAATGAATTTAGTTTTGTCAAACATTGTTTGGACGCGCCAGTGCGTCTTTCGTCCTCAGAGGGTTAATGAACATCCGTTACATTCAAGCCATTGCCAAATGAGTTGCTACAGAGCTAATTAAGACTATCAGCTCCACACAACTCTCTCTGGATTTCTCAGTAGGACTATGGTCAGAAGATTGTGGCGTCCGGCGACTTTCGCACGCAGAAACTCGAGTGAAGATAATGACCTCTTCTCAAGAGTCCATCATGTTTTTTTTAATCCTCCGTGTCCTCCTTGGCTACTAGCAACTGCTTGGAGGAGGGGTGGGGGTGGTGCGCGATCACAGGAGGCTTGTATCATGTGGACACGGCATCAGCGTTGTTGTCATTACTTAGAATTCCTCATGGGGGAGACAGAAACTACGCACTATAGCTTTAAGTATACAGGGATATGAATAACCAGATTTTTTTTCATGTTCCATACATACGCCATATCCTGAATATGATCAATAAAAGGATAAGACCTAAACCGGGATACTAGTGTGCATGCGGTCTTGCATTGCCAGACCTTCCTTCACAGCGCAGCTGAGGAGGGTCTGGCTAGTCCACACAGCATTCTGGGATGGTAGAAAGAAGCAGAAAATGGAGAAAATCCATGTTATGTTCTTCTTTACAAATTAAGTAAATGTCTTCTTTTTAGAAAACAATTAGTTGTTATAAATGTCTCATGATATATTGCCTCTAGAAATGTATTGTTCAACCTTTTTTTTGTCAAAGAAAGAAAAGAAAATCACATTACTCAATACTTCTAGAATCGCAATAAATGAAAATCTCAATACAAGTCGAATCGACACCCATGTATCGTGAAAGAACAGAATCGGGACAAAAGCATATCGTCCCAGCCCTAATTATTATTAATAGTAATTTAAGGACATTGGAAATGTGAAGTTTATTTATTTTTTATTTTTTTAAACACCAGCAAGCAATGGCACGAGCGTGTCAAAGGATACACACCTTAGAAATGGAAAGGAGAGAGAGAGAGAGAGAGAGAGAGAGAGAGAGAGAGATTGGTGAGGGGATTTATGAGCATCCAAGACTCACTCTGTCATTCCAACCTTATTATGTGACTGCCGAGACTCATGGAGCTATATATAGAGGTCTGTATAGTAAAGGACAGGCGGCACCTACACACAAAGACAAACACACAGAGACACACACACAAAAACACACATACAGAGACACACACACAGTGTTGTCAGGGCATATGATGTATGCTGGCAGCATGGGCTGCTGCAACTGCATTGTGTCATGGAGCGAACGCAGGGAAGAAGTGCTCAACAGAGTATTCACCCGTCAACACTTTAATGGGTAAAATGAGTAGAGTTGGGCATCGTTTTGATATTAACAATTCGGATTCCAATTCTACTTTTCGATTCTGATTCTTATCGATTCTCGATTCTTTGAGGGGTGGAGTAAGAACGGGTCACATGCTTATTTCACGGCTTTTATAACACAAAATAAAGCCAGACAACACAACAAGCGCCTGGAAATATGGCCACCAGTTTGGAACTGATGATTGGATTTGAAACCAACATTTTATAAACGATTCCAAAGGATTCCTATTTAAAAAAAACGATTCCATTGGAATCGTAATTTTTGAAACTAATTCCAATGGAACCGGTTGTCAATGCCCAATCCGAAAAATGAGCAATATTTGAAAAGTAAGATTTAAGCTCCACATGGCTGCAGCAACAAACCAGTGAATGACTGCCAGAATATTTAGACCTAAAAAGGCAGATCAATAGAGGGATAAATAAAAGCTCTGATGAGACAGAACTGCCAAGAAAGAGAGAATAAATAAAAAAAAGCTTAAAACTAAAGAGTTAACCAGAGCGAATGACAGAAAAACAAAATGGTATTAATAGGGATGTAAGGATACACTCCACTCACCATTCCATACCATTCACTAGTTTAAGTTTTAAGCTAACAGAATGAGCTGCAGACACATGACTGAAATTTTTTTCTTTTATTTATATAAACTGTGCAAAACAACAGACGTGTCCTCTTTTTAACAAAAAAATACATAAAAAAATTCACATACACAATCAAAACAACTAAGTAAATAGAATCAAATATCTTTAAATGAATAAACTAAGAAGACGTAGTGACGTCTGAAGTCAAAACAAGTGAAATCTAAAGTAAATTACGCCCTAGGCCGTTTAAAAATTGCATCACAATTTTTTCTTTTTATTTCAACCAGTTGTAATCTGTACACATTTATATCGATGTTTAACCGATTCACGATGCATCGTTACATCCCTTGGTTTGACTCAATCTGATATAGATTAATTTCAGTAAAGAAAGAAAGTACATAGAAGGTACTAAGAGTACATAAGAAGGCGGTCATACAGATTTAAAGGGGTGCTAAGCAGTTTGGGCCATTTCTTCGCTGTTTTCTCGCTTTTTGCTGGCAGGTTTCTCTATAGAGCCCCCCCTACAGCTTCGGAAATAGATATTTGGCAGCTCCTATGTTTACTCGTGTCTGACTCCTCGTCAGTCTGCCGTTTCCTCTTTCTCTGTTCCTCCGACTATGCTTTCCTAGCGTTCTGCTTCTTTTTTGCCAGCTCAGCCATGACGATAGTGTGAAAAACTCCATCACTACCTTCTTAGCCGGTTCCTGAATGGGCGTATGGTATGTGTGCAGTGCCGTGAAGCAGTTTGTTACATCGCGAGACCTGATATCACGCCATACTTCCCGACGATGAGGCCGCCGGCTCGCCGGCCCGAAAGTTGCCAGGGTGGTTTTTCCGCTCACAGGCGCTAGGGGGGAGCGAGACGACCACCATTCAACTCGAAAAAGAAAGTCATATAACCATTCCAATGCTGTTCAGTTAAGGTAAATTAAGCTAAAAAAAACTGCATAGTTCCCCTTTAAAACTGTTACTCACAAGAACACAGCTAAGAATTGAAAAAAAATTCTTTGCTCAAAGCTGCGCTTAAAAGTTAGTTATCAAGCACCTCAGTCGTAATTTAATTTAAGTGAAGTGTAGGATTACATCTTAAATGTCAGTCTTAGAGATGATTCAAGACACTTTGTTGTGGGATTTTGGATGGCGACATAGACCTGGACCAATCACCGAATAAATTCACATTCAACACACATTTAAAAATAAAGAATTTTCAAGAGAACACGTTATGATAGTGTGAAAAGGCTTCCTTTCTCCCTTTTCACTAGGCCCTGTTCCCAAAATGAAGACCATTAGTTGTAGGTTATTGTTTTAGTGTATTTGTTACTTTATTATTTGACATAGGCCTGTTCAGTAGGTGTATGGGTTCAAAGTGTTTTGCTATGGTTCTGCCTGTGATGTGGGGTAGATCAGCTGCTCACCAGCTTAATCAGGGAGAGTGCATGCAGGTTTGCCTCATTAGGTCCTTTCTGTAGGGAGGGGCTAAAGTGTAGAACAATAGGTACGATAGTTCTGCAGTAAATGACATTTTTATAATATTTGGGTTGCCTATTGTTGTGGGTGCACATATGTTTAAATAGTAATGTCAGCAGTAACTGATCTATCTAATTGTAAATACGCGCCCTGTTCTCTTTGTGTCAGTGGCTGGGATCAACAAACAGCATCGTACTGCCATCTAGTGGATTTTACTCCTCATTGACCTCCATCTAACTTGATTTGATTTTCTTATTTATTTATCTCGAACAAATGGTATGTAGTAAAAGATAAAAAGATAAAGAAAAATCACAAAGATAAAAACACAAAACTAAACAAATCAGCTTTTACCAAAGAACAAAAAAAGGATTAATTTGAAAAGGAGCAGGTGGAAGCACAATGCTTATTTCAGTCAGGAACCCTCTCGTTATAGATTTAACCATTTATTGCAACAAATGGAAATAGTGATACTTGGCGATGAAGGCTCCGTTTTGATGATGCTCCCTGGATCAGCCAAGCCCCCCCGTTATCAGATAACTGAACTTAAAGAATAAAATGAAGCCTATTTTGCAGCAGAATGACTCCTGTCTTTGCTGTGTTGCTATTTCTTATCATACATTATATATTATTATATATTTATATTGTATGCCCCATGGCCCTCTAACCCTAAGTCCCCTCTTGACTTATTTCTAATGCCCTCTTACTGCTATTTAACCTGTTGTTGATTTTATTCCTTCTCTCCTAACTTCCCATTGGCTTTGGTTGTATCATGTCAGTTGTTTTGTATTATTGCTAGTTAGTTCAGTTCAGACATTTTATTAATCCCAATGGGCAAATCATGTGCAGCTTCACAGTCCATGAAGTCAGTTCCAAAGAACACTCACCAAACAACAGTTAAAAATGTTTAAAGATGCCGGAGGAAACTAAAAAGATATGGGACAGGTTACAGTAACTAAAAGCAATACATAAGAAACAATAAATAAATGCAACAAGAAGTCCTATACAGCATTTAAGATGAGCATTATGTGTACTAGGCAGCCTTATAGCAGAAGGAATAAAACTTGGAAAAGCAGTTAGTTCTCCTCGGAGGCCCATTACGACACCGGCCCAAAGGCATTACAGAGAACTCTTTCTTTAATGTTGTTTATGTGTCTCGAGGCAGATCTTAACCTAAATCTGTCTGGACGGGAAAACACTTTGGGTCAACTTCTGTTTTAAATGTGCTATATAAATAAAGATGACTTCCTGTCATGGCTTCATCAGTTGTCATCACATGAAGTAAGGATGAAAGTGATCCATTTTGATTGAGAAATAATAGTCTACATCGATGACCATTCATTTACGGAATTGCTCCGACGCCGCTGGAAGATCAGCCAGATGTTCAGCCAGATGTTCCTCATTTTCGGCCGGATGTCCGTCACCTTTCTTTGTGATGGCGTTCTAACCTCCGGTGGATTTGTGAGGACTATGGTTAACTGCTCCTCAGATCTCTGCAGGGTAAATCCAGACAGCTAGCTAGACTATCTGTCCAATCTGAGTTTTCTGTTGCACGACTAAAACTACTTTTGAACGTACACATGTTCCACCAAAACAAGTTCCTTCCAGAGGCTATTTTGCAGAGGCACCGTGGCTCCGTCCGGCGATTAGCGCCACCCTAAACGATTGTGATTGGTTAGCGCTGTGGATGTAGATCTCGCAATGCGAGACTAGAGAAATAATAATCCTGTAGAATTAATTTATACCCTGTGATTCTTTTAGGTAAAGCTGCCCTTCCCGGTGGACCAGATCACCAACCTGCCACGCAATGACTTTCAGATCCTCATCAAGATGCACAAGCTGACCTCCGAGCAGCTGGAGTTCATCCACGACATCCGCCGCCGCAGCAAAAACCGCATCGCCGCCCAGCGCTGTCGCAAGAGGAAGCTGGACTGCATCCAGAACCTGGAAGGAGAGATCCGCAAACTGGTACGATCATATAAAACACACACACACACACACACACACACACACACACACACACACACACACACACACACGTCATTCAAATCAAACTCAACAGCAACCTACTGTCAACCGATAAAACTAGGGATGCACCGATCCAACTTATTCAGTCCCGATACCGATGCTTGGGCTTTGTGTATCTGTCGATACCCAATACCGATCCGATACCATTGTTGAATTAATAATACCTTTTACCTTATAGACTAAAGGCACCAGACTTTCCTAACTAAACATTACTTTCCTAACTAAGACAAAATAACATAGATGGAATGTATTGAATTCTTATTTATTTGCACCACTCTCAACTTTTTCGCATCAGTACCTACTAATGATCCGTAATATCGTATCGGTGCACCCTTAGGTAAAACACTACTCTGTGTGTATGTAAAAAGTGCTTAGGCATGTATTGGCACACCTGCAATATTGGCAAACTTAGCTCAGCTTTTCACTTTGAGAAACAGTAGAAATAATGTTCTGTTTTATCGCGTCGATCGCGGGGAAAACAGTAGAGAGACTCTCTGGAATGTGTGCTTGCATGTATTTGACATGCAACATGTCGGCTTGAGCCAGGGTCAACTTTTTTTTTGCCGGACGACCATGATTCACTACAGCTTCATGCCGATGTGAACACGACCTGACATAGAGTGTATTTGCCTTTGAACAAACGACTGATGCTGTTGTTGTTGTTATAGTGAAGTAGGGCTGGGTACCAAATTATTAACTTTTTAGGCACTGACCGAGTTGCCTCTAAAGTATCGAGTATCGAAAAATGCCTCGTCATTCAAGACCAAATTTGAACCCCTACGGAGGAAATCTCATCACCGTCAGTGAGCCAATAAGCACGCAGCATGATTCTGCCAAGATATAATTAATGAATGCTGATTGTCTGTTTAACGTTACATGTCGTACAGACGTAAAAACTACGTTACTCACGTAGTAGACCTACCGAGTGTCGGACTAGTCCACACAGCATTCCAGGATGGGAGAAAAACGTGCTCTGGTTTATTGGCATTTCTTTAAACCAATCACAATCGTCTTGGGCGGCGCTAAGCACCAGACGGAGTCTCAGTGCCTCTGCAAAATAGCCTCTGGAAGGAACTTGGTTTGGTGGAACATGTGTACGTTGAAAAGTAGTTTTAGTCGTGCAACAGAAAACTCAGATTGGACAGATAGTCTAGCTAGCTGTCTGGATTTACCCTGCAGAGATCTGAGGAGCAGATAACCATAGTCCTCACAAATCCACCAGAGGTTAAAATTCCAACATATAGAAAGCGGAAGGTAACGGGACATCCAGCCGAAATGAGGGACATCCGGCAGAATTTCCAGCGGCACCTGAACAACCCCGAAAATGAAACGCCGTCGATATAGATTACACATGTAGTAGAAGCTACAAAATAAATAAAAAACATTTGTGCCGTATTGTTTTTGTTTAATTGGATTTAATAAAATTAGTATAAAAAAGGAACCGGTATCAAAGGCACGGTATTGGTACCGGTATTGAGAATGTTTGAACGATACCCAGCCCTATGGTGAGGACACTGACAAAGTGCTCACTGAGCGTCCTGTCTGGCTGCCATTCTGACCTCACTGTGCCGTGTCTTATGAACTCAGGTGTGCGAGAAGGACAAGCTGCTGAGCGAGCGCAACCAGCTGAAGGTGTGTATGTCGGAGCTGTGGCAGAACCTCTCGTTTCTCTCCCAGCAAGTGTGCCGGGAGGTGCAGGGCGCCCAGCACCCCGCCGTCTCCGCCAGCATCGACCTCACATCCAGCCCGCCATCGCCTTCTTCTGACGAGGGCTCGTCCCAGCCCCGGTCGCCCGCGTCGCAGCAGAGCCACGCCGCGTGTCCGTCTGATCAGGGTCCGAGTCGGGAGGGGGCGCTGGAGGACACGCAGCCCCGGGTGGAGGTGTCCCGTCTGGGGCTGGAGAACCCAGAGTGTCCCCTGCTGCTGGGATCCACTGAGGAAGTATGTAGCCCCACTGTAACTGTGGATTTCTGTCAGGAAATGACTGAGAAATGTACAACAGAGGAACAGAAGAGACAGAACTGTACTTAAGAGTCTGGTGGCAAAACAGCTTGGTCCGTGACACACTCCTACTTCTCTACACCTTGCTATTTGAAGTATTTTTCTTTTTTCGTTTTTTTTGTAATGGATGACACAAGCGTTGTCTTATCAGCAATACTGTTCAACAGGTATTTTTTTTGTTGGTCTGGTGATGAAACAAAAGCACTGGCAGCTCTCTCTCTCTCTCTCTCTCTCTCTCTCTCTCTCTCTCTCTCTCTCGGTCTCATCCTGACTCTTCTTCCTGTCAGCGTCCCTCCCTCTCTCGTGCATCATGGGAGGTTAAACTCAGGAATTTCTCAGAATGTTTTCAGTAATGTCCCTGTTAACATGTACAAAGCACTTTACTTTACAGTCCTGTCCAATCTCGATCGCTACTTCGGCACACGCCCTTGATTTGTAGTAAATGTTATTAATAATTGAATTGATAATATCAATAATGTGAATTTCTCACCTCGGTCCAAGATAATAAAAGTATAAATGGTATTATTCAATTCCACACCATCAACCAGACACGTTTGAACCATTTTATTAATGAAAGATGATTGGTGTGGGAGGCGGGAAGTCGCTTGTAGTCATCCAATGGCTGACGGCGGTTCTAAAGCGGTTTGGTCTGGACGCTAATCTTTGGTCTGGGCTGGGCTTTAGGTGTGCATTTAGAGCAATACCGAAAGAAGCGTGTCTAAGGTGTGTCCCTGCTCCCAAAATTATGCTTAGGTATAGGGCTGCACGATATGAGGAAAATATCCAATTGCGATTTGATTCACGATATTGGAGGGAATGATCGTTTTTGTATCATTATTCTTATTTTCACTGAAAAATATTCGAATGAAAAATGTGATAGTTATAGTGTGATTTTTTTTTTAATTTTTTTTTTTTGCGAGGATCTGGACCAAACAAATATTTTTCTCTTTAGTGTGTAGGATAGGATTTGTAGTCTGGGACGTCTCTGCAGCACCACAACACTTAATTCAGACTGGTGTGGCACATATTTTTCCTTTAACAATATATAATATGTTATGCGATTTTGGATATTGCACTAGTCCATATTGCGATTTCAATAAAATTGCGATTTAATTGTGCAGCCCTACCAGCGTCAATATTACAACATAACTAACAGCTTCCCTTTTGTCATATGACTTCACGTTTTTAGTGATCTAGTAATCGTTTAGTGACACAGGACTCTAAAGTAAAATGTAACCAAAGGTGTGTATTTGTAAAATGTAACATTAGATGAAATGGTCAAATGAACTCTCATTATGCAAAGTTCCTTTTGTCAAACTTCACTTGTACTTTTTTCTTGTACTCAGACGGACGTTTCTACACAATTCTCTTCTGCCTTTTTTTTTTCATACGAGAAGAGACAGAACTACATTTACAAAGTTCAATCACTGCCCAGCACCTCCGCGCGGTGACACCTGGCACCCACAGCCCGAGCCAGTCACTGGGTGTCCAAATAGATTAAAGGACCACACCGGTGTCAATTTACATTTCTGCCGACCATTTTCCAAAGCACGCTGTAGCATTTCTCGCTTGATTTAATCGATTTTATGCTTAATCAACATGCAGGAAAAGTTCAATCATAACATCATTTCTGCTTTAGTTTGTTGTCAAAGTTACATCCGTGGTTGTCAAACTGGACGATGCTTTATTTCACAGGTTCCTAGTTTCCCAATAATTTCCTCACAAGGAGTCTGGAACGTTCCTGGAAAGGACTATGTCATTTGGTAATAATTATAGGGAAAAATAGGACTGGACGTTTCAGGCAGCGCCCTTCCTCAGCGTGTGCACATTTTTTTTGTAATTGCCCGTGCACACGCTGAGGAAGGGCGTTGCCTGAAACGCCTGATGTGTGGCAATAAACTAACAAATTGGTTAAAAGTGCTCTCCTAGTAGCTTTATTCATAATAATTATAGGGAAAATTTATCCAATTAGAACACTTTCTTGTAATTTAACCTCATTGGTAACCTTTCTTCTAGTTTAAACTCAACTCCAGTTATAACAATTTTAGGGAGGTCTATTAAGAAAATTCCTCTTGAAATTAAAAACCAAACTATGTGACAATTACATCATTTTCTGGTTCTTTCTTAAAACAATCGCTAACACTTGACGGTATCTACATAAGAGTGACGTGACACTGTCGTGACACAGTCATGACACATGAACCCTAACCCTAACTCCAATCCTAACCCTAACTTGTCATGACAAAAACCGAATGACACGTACTAAAAGTTATGTCAAACGTTAATGACTTGTTTATCATGTTTATGACACGTTCATGACAGTGTCATGTCACTATGTAGATACCTTCAAGTAAAGTATAACCAAACAATTGAATAAATGACTTCATTTGGGTGTATTTGCCCAGGGATCTCTAATTCCTCTCCAGGAAACTCAGAAATGATAAATATTTATTTTGTCTTCATTACACTACAGGACCTGGTAAATGAAGTGTTTTAAAAGGTTGCACATACACATTGGGACACTAAACTAAAATGACAAATAAATGAAATACACGATGATGTGATGATGGATTTCCTAGCCTTAGCAACGTCCTAGTTTTTATTTTAGAGTGAAATAAAAGCCAATAGCTGCCTGAAAGGTAGAGAAAACACACTAAAAAAAAACAGCTGTGGAAAATGGATGGCATTAATGTAAAGTGCATGCAATCCATGTTAAATGGGCTCAAATTTAAACCCACTGGTGTGGTCATTTAAACAAATCATAAGTGCTCTTTCTGTCCCATTTCATTATTTATTCTCTCAAAGGTTGTGAAAATTTCGTGTTTGTACTTCTGCTAATTCTGTATTTAGCTGCACTGTTCTTGTATTGTACAGAAGACTAATGTCCCTACTGAAAGTATTTGGTACAGTATGTCGGTGTGAGACACCTACATGCGCATTTTCAAATCCACACACATCATATGTGAACTTGTTTAAACTACTAAGCAAAAAAAAAATAAAAAAAAAAGATCAATTTCTACTTACAAATCCCTAATAGTGTACGGTATGAAGTTCAAAGCTCTGAACAACACACGCTGGTTATTGATTTGGGGAGATGCCAAATTCATCTGCTGTTGAAAAGTCGATGGGGAGTCACGTGGCAGGCGTGAGCGCTGCTGCCCGGCTTCGCTGTCCATGCCATTGGAGAACTGGATGTGTTTGGGCTTCTTCTGTCCACCAGCATCGGGGGTTGGAAATCACTTTCAACACAGCAAGGTCAAACTAGATTTTGAAACTGCGATTGGCATTATCATAGCACTTCATTTAAAAAAAAAAAAAACTTTTTCAACCTGGACCCTATTTTCCTATCTTTTTGTGTCTAAGTGACTGATGGGAACAACAATCTTTGGCATTGGCCCAGTATTAAGCGAGATCTCTGCAGTCAGAAACAAGCTACAATGTAAGTTAATAGGACAATTGTCCAGCTTGTATTTACCTTCATAAAAGTGCTTGTTTTGCCGCTGACAGGCTCAGATTATTATTCTAAGTGTCTGACAACATTATGGAAAGGATTTCTAAGGAGGTCAACCTTTCTGTTAAAGACTAAGATTCTTTTTTTTTTTTAAACATAAAAACATTGTGTTACAGCTAAACCCACAAGACAAAAAAAAAAAATTATTACTGACTGATAGAAACAAAATAAAACCATGAAAAGACGTTTTTGGGTCGTCTTTCCACTTTTCCAACCATCACAACTCTAGTTTGGGTTGAAATAAACACATAGTTTACAGATTTACATGTGAAAATATGTTGACTCTATACACGCTAAAAGTATTGCTTTTTTAAATGGAGTCTGGTGGGTTTAGAGCTAGCGATCTCAGAGCTGTTTCTGGTTAAACAGAAAGATCTTAAAGAGGTTTTTAAAAGGTCTATCTTTGTAGGGATCCTTTCCATAATGTTGTCAGACACTTAGAATATTAATCTGAGCCTTTTAGTGGACCAAATTGACAATGCACATTTGCCCCATAGGGTTACATTGCAGCTCGCTCTGTGGCTGCCGGTTACAGCGTTCATGCTTAATACTGGACCAATTTCAAAGATTGTTGTTCCCATCAGTCACTTAGACAGAAAAACATAGGAAAATAAGGTCCAGGTTGAAAAAAACAGTAGTTACACTTCAATAGCCCTTCAAATGGAGTTTCTGTTTCCCATTTTTGTAAAATGTCAAACAAAATAAGTGGAATATTTGAATTTCTAAAATTAAAACCACGTGGATCAGTGAATAATGGCTCAGCCACACTAGCTTTAACAGACTAGAATGAGCTCAGATGAAAAAATGAAAACAAATCTTCTGTTTGAGTGAAATGAGTGAACTGATCCCACCGATGATATCTCTGTTAGCCAATGATAATCTCGTTAGAATGAGTACACTGAAGAACACTGCTCAGCTGATTTCCGTAGACTTTAATTCCTCAATGTGAACGTGTTAATTTATTTATTTGGACTCTTGTTGTTAGGGGTCGGGATCGGGTGCATAGATGTAAAATGTAGGTTGCTACCCTTTACTTAGAGTTAATTTGTTAATGCTTGTGGGTTTTTTTTTTTATTATTGTTGCCAATTTCATGAAAAATAAGTCTTCATTTACAAGTCACACATGTACTTACTTCAGTTTAATATTTTACCTTAAAGGGGTGTATGTTTACAATTTTGTGTATTTATTACCTTTTTCTTTTGTAAAGATAGGCCTATAATTAAGACCTGAGAATTAAGTTCAATAGAAAAGCTGATAAAGCTCCTTTTTTTTTATTTACATAAGTTAAAAGTGTTGATGAATTAAGAAATAAGCATCTGACAAGTGCAGCTACAATGTCTTGCCTTAGAGGTTACAGAGGCCAAACTATCCAGCAAGGGAACAAAGGATTTGATTCAATGGAAACTGCACTGCAGCTTTAAAAAAACTGTGTTGCAACAGCGTCACAAAACATGGACGTCGCCACTTCTGACCCCTTTTTATTTTAGACTTTTTTTCACTATTCATAAAGCAGTCTAGTCCGAAGACACGCAGGTTAGGTTAATCGGTGACTCTAAGTGGCCCGTAGGAGTGAATGTTGAGTGTGAATGGTTGTCTGTCTCTGTGTGTGTCGCCCTGTGATGGACGAAATGGCCAGGTGTACCCCGCCTCTCGCCCCATGGCAGCTGGGATCGGCGCCGACCCTCTGAGCGTAATGGATGAATGGATGGATGGATGGATGGATGGATGGATGGATATTCACCCCCACCCCACCCCCCTTTAAATGTATGGAGACCCAAACTCTTCAATATAAATAAATACATAATCATATCAATAAATACAGACAGAAATAAAATAAAGAACAAACATTTTTAAAACATTGCATCAAATAGAAACAGCTGGAAAATAAAGAAAAAAAAGACGTGTAATAAATTATTGTGAAAACAAATAACATTTCATGAGCAGCTAAGTTTTAAAAAGTATGTGGATTATTTTACAATTTAGTGGCTACATTATATATTTGTGTTTATCTATTGATATGATTAGTTACATAACATCGTGTTTATTTAATATTGACAACTGTGGGTCTCCATATGCTCTCGTAGGTATCCCATAATAGAGGAGCAACTGTTTAAAATATAAAAATGTACTTGATGTAATTACTCGATTAATTAAAAGCTGCAATTCAGAGATGTGAAGAATCTAATAGCTCCAACCCTGAGGAGGTGGAACATAGGCACCGCACAATATTCCTCAAGTACGGAAGATAATTAGAGCAAAACATTTACAAATCTGAGGAATAGTGACTAATTTTAGGGAAAAAGTCAGCAGTTTGAGAAAAAAGATGTTCCTAAATGCATTTAGGAACAAATCAGAAGTCTGACAATAATATTTAAATGATGACCTATTAATTGTTTAATCACAGAACTCAGTGGCCCTTATCCTTTTCCATTGCATACAACATTTGTGTCGAGCAGTATTACTTGACTAGTTAGCACGGAGCATCTGTAACACTGATGCTAAAGACATGGTGAATTTAAAGGAACATACCAATGGTTCCTTTTTGTCTTGTACCGCCCTTTGACTGTAAATTCCATGTACTTTCTATTACTATTACTATTACCATAAAGCACACTCTGGATCTGAACTATGTTCGGATGTGTACGAAAAAGAACTTGCGGAGACTTGAAATTTGCCTGAGTTAGGTAATCCATTATATACTGTATTACTGTGCGCTAATGCAGTGCAGAAGTTCTAAATCAATGTGCACTTACAAATGCATCACAAAATCATCGACAAAAAAAAAAAAGCTTTGATAGCCGTAAAATCTGACATGTTTACTGTGACAGATTAGCTAACACCAGCAAATTTCCAGTATCTGCAACTGTACTGACAGAAATGAAAAGCAAGCGCTGCCTGGGCGACATGTTGAAGGCGTGTTCATTTAGACGACTGGAGGGAAACTGCAGACTCGTGGACCACCGGTTTACACAGATGCTGAAATATTAACATGATTCAGATTACGTTAACAAACGTGGGACTGAACTAGAGATTCCCAACGAAGCTTCATCAATCATTTTCTTTATTGTCTGAGCCCACAAGATGGCGCTGTCTGTTCAACAAAGGGTTGAAAGCACACTGAATTGCCATTCCTTGAATTCTTTTTCTTTAAACCAATAGCGCCATCCAATGGGCTCAGAAAATAATAAAATAAATGATCCATGATGCTTCCTGAGGCTTCATTTGGCCATCACTACACTGAACTAGTTGGACTATTCAGTTGCATAGCTGTAACTGCATTTTAGGATAGGATGCTTAAGTTTCCAACTTTCCAACGTCTCTGAATGCAGCTCTAATCTCGGCACACCAGTTATTGTTTAAACCATGAGTAGTGGTTATCAGGGAAGAGTTTTCCTTTAAGTGTTTTGGAATCAAATGCTTTAAAAAAAAAAATCATAATACATGGTGGCAAACTAAAGGAAGTACTTATCCAATCTTGAATCCAATCTGTTTACAGAATGCGTAAAGGCCACTTGAATCTCAGATTGTAATTTTTGAGGTTTTTTTAAAACTAAGTTGAACTGCACTGATCTACCTGGATAATTCAGCATACCTCTTCTTATGGGTAAGACTGTACGATAGACATGTAGACAGTTTCCTGTGGCGTTGTTTCTAACTTTTTACAGTGGTTACTTCATTGTATTTGTAGATTTTGGTGAGCCATTTTTTACGTGTTTTTTTTTTTTTTTGAGTACCTGCAACATGACTGTTATATGCAGATTGAGCATTTTTTTTATTTCCATTTTTATCTTCGAATGTTCAAATTACCTGTGTTATGGTTAGGTTTCTTTGTAAATCTTTGTGCAACATGTCACGTTTTGTTTATTTGATATGAAAAGGGTTTCGAAGAAAAAAACAGCATTTTGTCTAGGCATTTTTTTCTTGAGAAATAAAACAAAAAGCATGAGAATTCTACGGTGTGGTGTTGGTGTGTGTATTTTGATTAAATATCTGTTGACAAAATGATTGCCGTTTTGTTAAGAAGCATTTAATCTGAATACAATATAAAGTATCATAATTTCTCATGAAATGACTGTATATAGATGACTATACACAGATACACACAGATTATAATCAAGTCTTCAACTTAGAAAAAGTATTTTAAGGTCATAATGTCCATGTTACAGAAGCAAACAGATTATTTTAGGAGTTTGCGCCATAATCCATTGTGTTGTTTCTGCACAATGTAAAAAAATTGAGCCTACAAATGGAAAGATGTCCAAATAAAAAAAGAAAAAAAGATACAATCCTTTCCTGTTAGTACCCACATGTAGACGTCTTAAGGTGCTTCAATTCCAAAACATGCTTTGTCTCTCAGGCTTCTTTGGCACTGAGTCCGCTGTCCGCTGCCTCATCATGGCTGACTGCTTCACTGGTTTTGGCCCCATGTGAATTGAGTGGTGAATCAATGTTGACGGCTGGATCACTGATAAAGTTTGTGGAACACAGCTCCTACGGCCATGATGCAAGCCTCGTCGCTTCACTTCTTCATGATAGAGGAGATATCCAGAAACATGCTCTGAAAAAAGACAAGAGGACAGCTTTGACTTAGACTGTAGCTGGTGCTGGATATAAAAGTAGTGATGGCCAAATTTAGCCTCATGAAGCTTCGTGAACTATTTTCTGAGCCCACTAGATGGCGCTATTGGTTTAAAGAAAAGGCTCAAAGAATGGCAATTCAGCGTGCCTTCAACCCTTTGTTGAACAGAAAGCGCCATCTAGTGGGCTCATTTAGGCCATCACTACATAAAACAAACATCGTATGCCTGGTATTTAGTGAAGCAAGTATCTTTTTAATGTACCTGTTCAGTGTCATTGCTTAAATGAGTACACCTAACATTCTTTAAAGGTGCTCTAAGTGATGTGGATGTGACGCGGTTTTTAGGCTACAACATTTTTCGTCACATACAGCAAACATCTCCTCACTATCCGCTAGCTGCCTGTCCCCTGAACACAGTGTAAAAAAACACGGTCTCTGAAGACAACTCAGGCTCCACAAACGGCAACAAAAACAAACTGCGCCAACCTGCACCACCAAACATAACAAACAGCGTTCCAGCCAATAACTGACAAGAAGGAGTTGGTTGAGTCATGAATACGCATTGTGGAAGTAGCCTACGTGCTAACGCTGCTGCAGTGATGACTCAACCAGCTCCTTCTTGTCGGTTATTGGCTGGGGACAGGCAGCTAGCGGATAGTGAGGAGATGTTTGCTGTATGTGACAAAAAATGTTGTAACCTAAAAAACGCGTCACATCACTTAGAGCACCTTTAAGTCGACATTTCTGGAAAGGAATATTTTCACCAGCGATAACAAAGAATGAAGAATGATACTGGCGCCATTCATTTGCATGTACGGCAGAACACAGAGCTTGTTGAGAATCGACAGATTTATGTTAAGTTACCAGCTAACACTACCACTAGCTAGCTAAGTTGGTTGGCAGAATGCAGAACATGGCATTTTTAGGCAACCAAAGTGTTCAAATCAACTTTGATGAATTGAAAACACACAGAGACCTTGGGCAGACAGAACCCAGGTGAGTAGGAAACTGCTCCCAGATTGTCAGGTGCACTCTGTTTTCAATAACGTTGCCTTCAGTGTTCCGGACTAGTGTGAAATGCGGTTCATACACATGAGACAATCGCTGCTCTTTACTTGCCATTGACATTCTTCGGCCTCCGGCAGGCGGCATCATGGGCATGTCTCCCTGCAGGGAGCCCAGTTCATCCGACTCCTCTGAGGTATGTAAGGAAGGGCTCGTGGAGCCACTGATGGAGGAGTAGCTCTCAGATGGTGGCCTGGTCATGAAGCTGGTCTTCCTGGGGTTGGGGAGCAGTACTTGGCTTCCCATTGACTCCCTACGCTCATCCTCATCCAGGTCTCTGATAGCACTGGGCCTTAAGATGCTAGCGCAAAGCAGAGCTTCCAAATGGCTCGGGTGATGGTGTTCTCCCTCACTGGGATCCTCATGATGGCTTGTTGCACTTCCCTCCGTAATAGACGCAGCAGACGCCCAGGCCGGATGATGGTCCACCTTAGCTGTGCGGACCTCTGGACCTTCATGGGTTTGTGGGGCTTGAATTTCACAGTTCTGGCCAGACCTGGGTGGCATCCTAGGTTGGGGACAGATATAGCTGGTCTGACTGTGTCCCACATAAGCCAAGCTGTTGTGTCTCGATGCATCCTGGTTGGCTTTGAGCCCAGTGTTGTAATGAAGAGGCTTCATGTCCGCCTCTGGAATCACTTTGAAGGTCTGAGTCAAAGGCCCATTGTGAGGTGATACATTACTCATTACACAAAGGTGTGGAAAGGACGCCTTCTTCTTGGACTTGTAAATCAAACTGTCATCTTCCGCATACCTCTCTCCATACAGTGTCTGTTTGATTTTCCTGATGCCCAGGTGGGATATTTCCAGAATATTGAGGAAAAGTGACACACCAGCAATGACGATCATGAAGACCATGAAGATGGACTTCTCTGTGGGCCTAGAGATGTAACAGTCTACACTGTTGGGGCATGGCATCCTCTCACACCTATAGAGTGGCTCCAGTTGGACGCCATAGAGTGTATACTGGCCCAGGATGAAGCAGACCTCCACCACAGAGCGTGTAAGGATATGGATGATGTAGGTTCTCAACAGAGAGCCTCTGAGAGGAGCCTTCTTCACCTTTTTCTGCTCTTCCAGCCTCTTTAGCTCCCTCTCCATGCGCTTATGTTCGTCCAAAGCCGACTCAACCTCGTCCAGCTCCTCCCTGAGCTGGGCCCGTCTGCGGTGGCGCTCCTTGTCCAGTGCTTGGATGCAGTAGAGGGCATGGCCCATGTAGACCAGCGAGGGCGCAGAGACAAAGATGACTTGCAGGACCCAGTAGCGAATAAGGGAGATGGGGAATGCACGATCGTAGCAGACCGACTTGCAGCCTGGCTGGTCAGTGTTGCAGACAAACTCGGACTGCTCGTCGTCCCATACGTCCTCAGCAGCTGCACCCAGGATCAGCATGCGGAAGATAAAGAGTATGGTAAGCCAGATCTTGCCCACGATAGTGGAATGAATGTGGACCTCTTCTAGGATGCTGCCCAGCAGGTTCCAGTCACCCATGGTCAGCTTCTCACCACTTCACTGCCACATGTCCTCAAACTGTGGAGACACAGCATGCACATACCACACATTAGCCTCACAAAGCGGGACTACATATTAGGTACGTTTTTGCTATGAATTTCTAAAGGAAAGTCACAGTTTACAGGTTTTATTAGCTGTTTTTTTACAGCTTCGGCCATCAGCTCTATTGGTTATAAAACATTGTACTTACTAAAGGGATTACTGAGATATCGGGACATGGTAACCTCACTTAAAATACACCCAAGAAGGCAAGAAACACAAGCAGTCATATGATCAGACAGATAGCAAGCAAGATGACAGTTTAGTCAGATTGGCTAGTGCTTCCTTTGAGGGTAAAACTGAACATGTCACTTATAATACCTTTTTGGGGAGGGCATTTTTGGCCTTTATTTTTGACAGGACAGCTGAAGACATGAAAGGGGAGAGACAGGAGGAATGACATGCAGCAAAGGGCCACAGGTTGGAGTCAAATCCGGGCCCGCTGCGTCGAGGAGTAAACCTCTATATATGGGTGCCCGCTCTACCAACTGAGCTATCTGTGCGCCCATAATACCTCTTTACACAGAAAAACACACAACAAGTTAGCACAACTACTGTAAATTCAACTAGACAGTTGGGTTGTAAATAGTAATGCCCAAATAAAGCCTCATGAATAATTTTATTTTTGTTTTATTTTTGAGCCCTTTAGATGGCACTCTTGTTTCAAAGCTATAGTGCGTAGTTTCTGTCGCCCCCATGACGAATTAACATGGCGTATCAAATGCCGTATATGTATCAAACTCATTTGGCAATGGCTTGAATGTAACAGACTTCCATTGATATGAAACAGTTGGCCACTATAGCTTTGAAGAAAAAGGCTCAAGGAATGGAAATTCAGTGTATGTTTTTTTTTTTTTTACAAAAAATGGTTCATTCAAAAGCTTCATTGTTACGACCCCTCCCTTTTCTGCCTGCTGTTGGCTTCTCTGGTCTTCCTGCAGGAGCTGGCAGTTTGGGAGAGTTAATTAGCTAATGGGCTGACACCTGTGTAGGCCTCAATCAAGGCCTCAACCAAGTCTACATATACCAGTAATGTCTCATTGTCTGTGTCTCTGGCTTCTCTCTCATAGGCTCCACATCTCCTGGTTCGGGTTCCTTTTGCCACGTTTGTTGCAGTCACCATACATCCACACATTCTTCTCTCATCCATGCACTCAGCTCATCATTGATGCCTAACACATCTCATGTTTTTTTGTTAATAGTTATCATGTTCGCTTGATAATAAAAATGTCATTGCACTTTAATCTGTCTGGTCTCCCCTCTTTGTCACATGCTTTGAGCTGGTTTGTGAAACTTCATTCAAGGGCATTAGACAACACACAAAAAAAAAAAAAAACTAACAACGAAATACATTACATGAAATGTTACATAAAATGCAGACCTGGTGCATATAAGTTACCCAACAGCCTCTCTGAACAGATATGTATGCCTGGGACAGACAGTGAATTTAACTTATTTGATGTTAGAGAGCGAGCTGAGGAACATGGGTGAAATAGCTCCGCCACATGCTCTGTACGTAAGTGTGAGAAATGGATCCTTTATGCAACAAGGAGCGTGTGAAGAGATTTAAAGAGTAAGTTTATTTTATTTTAACCCTATTTTCCTATGTTTTTGTGTCTAAGTGACTGATGGGAACAACAATCTTTGAAATTGGTCCAGTATTAAGCATGATCGCTGCAGTCGGCAGCAGGAAAAACAAGCTATCGGGGGGTGGGGACGCTGTTGTGGATGTTTACAACAGACGGTTGGGATTGCAATTTCAGTTTGCAGACATTTTCTATTGCAAATAAATGTAGCTAAACTGGTGGTTTGTTTACAACCTCTCTGAACGTGTTTGTTGGCATTGTGCCCAAAATTTCACCAGTTGCACCATGAAAGGTCATCGCCAATAAGGTCAAAGTTTAAATAATTTCAACTTTGAGCGCAGCACTCAGTGACAATTGTGAGCAGTGCGCCACGCCAAGGGTAGCGCTTCCTCCCAGTTGTCCCCACTGTTTTTCCAATAGGAAAACGACTGCACAGCCAGTGAATGTAATTTCACCAGAATTAAAATACATTTACACTTAGTGTATTGAAATACATACTGTATCAATCAGCAAACTGAGGGGAGTGTTTAGAAATGGACACAAAACTTCCACCATCACAAACAGCAGTTCCAATGAGACATATACAGTGTATGTATGTATGTATGTATGTATGTATGTATGTATGTATGTGTGTGTGTGTGTGTGTGTGTGTGTGTGTGTGTGTATATATATATATATTAAGGGTGTGACGAGATCTCGTTTTACGAGATCTCGCGAGATCTCGCGTGACGAGATTTCTCGTCGAGGTGAAAAGAGTGAAAGAGTGTCAGACAAGACGAACACGATATGTAAACATTGTAAGAAAGAAATGCCGTACTACTAACTACTGCACCCGCGAGTCGCGGGTGCAGTAGTTAGTAGAGAGCTGTGGTGGTGCTGTAAGTGTTTTTGCATAGTGCTCGTGTTAGCCGCGGTATACGGCATTTTTTTCTTACAATGTTTACATATTGTGTTCGTCTTGTCTGTCACTCTTTCGCCGTTTATTATTTCCGCAGGAAAACCAAAATGTTGCCACACAAATGATTTAAAAGTGGCAGGGGGATCTTCAATAGTAATTCCACGCTGCATCACGCTGACATCACATCGCCTCACGAGACAACTTTTCACCTCGACGAGAAATCTCGTCTCGTTCTCATGAACCCAATCTCGTGATGTGTTTCGTCTCGGTAGTAAGCGTCTCGTCCACACCCTAGCTTGTAACCTTGGTTCTCTGAGTAAAGACTATTTTTCCCAGTCATATTTCTTAACTGAAGTTTTCTTTAAATTAGTGTTAAAATGCGCGTCTCGGCTCGTGACCCCAATCTCGTGTCTCGTCTTGTCTCGTGGCGAGTGTCTCGTCACACCCTAATATATATATATATATATATATATATATATATATATATATATATATATATATATATATATATATATATATATAATTTAAACTTATTTACATGGCTAGTTGCTTTCTTTTTCCAGTTTAAAAAAATTACAGGGACCACTGACGTCCTAGCAAGTTGTCTACTCGTTCAATCATGTGTGGCAGGGTTCATGTTGATGTCTGACTGAAGGAGATCAATCAGGGGCGGAGCCAGATGTTGTAAACATTAGTGGCTCAGCCCAAACCTGGGGGGGGTGGGGGCATGCTCCCTCTGGGACATTTTATTTTCCCATTTACGGCAACAGCTATTTGCACTATTTTTCAAGCAATTTAAAAATAAAATGCCTAAACATCTGTAAACCATTTGTGAAAAACATGATAGCTGCATTTGATTATCATAAAGTGTGCCGTCTGTAAAGGGGAAACTCGTGGGTATCCATAGAAGCCATTTTCATTCAGATATCTGAAGGTAGGAAATCAAGGGACCCCTTTAAAAATGGCCATGCCAATTTTTCAATTTAGCCTAACTGTGGAAGCGTTACTTAGTGTCATATGATAAAACGGAGCACGCTACAGCCTCTGAACGACAAAAGTAAAGTTGGCCTAAAACATTGGGGGCTGCAGCCCCAGAAGCCACCCCCCGCTCCGCCCCTGAGATCAATCGTGTGTTGTACAGCCAAAGTAAAAACGAGTCCTGTCCCGAGCAAACGTCTGGTTGGACCAAGAGAAGAAGAGAGAAGTCCAGCTGTGGTCTGGCATTGTGACGTAACTTTATTACAACCAAATTGTTAATGCATTTATGTATGTACTGCCTTTAACAGAGAAATCCCGCAATTTACATGTACAGGGTTTTGGAATAAAATAGAAAAAAATGATACAAATATCACCCTTAGCTAGAAAATAAAGACTCTGAAGTGTCCTTAGATGAGTCTTTATGAGGAAGTGAATTATTGGTTAAGTTATTGGGCTTTTGTGTAAGATAGCCTATCAAGAGTTTAATTTGCATTAATGGCTTATACTCTACTCCAGCACATCACCATGGCTGTTGTAGCGCATTTGTTTCATTATTCAGTCAATGGTTCAGCTCAAGTCGTCTCTGGATGACATCATCACAACAGTCTGGGGTTCAGAGGCACTTGTTAAAAAAGAAGACGACTTCATCATCCATGACTCCATTGATGTGCTCGAAATAGTGGTGGTACAATCATATAATCATTGGAGCGCCATCAAATATGTCCTTGCCAGTACCAGCCCCTTATTGTTGGTGTGCAATCACCAGCCAACCCATGCGGATACAGAAGCATTCGCACAAAATGAAATGAAGCTGTGCAGTGCTATAGAAAATAACATACACATTCTATTTTATGGTGGATGCTTTCCTTCTATAAGTCTGCAAATAAAATTCACCAAGCATAGTCTGCGATTCTGTTAGAAGATGAGTAATTCAGCCTTACCTTCTTTTAACAATAGAGATAAAGAACAAACATGTGACATTTACCTTTTAGGCCATCTGAGAAAACCATTTTACATGAGTCAATCCTGGACCAATGTGTTGCACACTTGGGTTTCAAAGAATCAACCATTTCAGCAGCACTTACATATCACTGGTATGGGTTCCCTCTTTGCCTCTTGATGCACTTCATCATGTGTAAATATAGCCATCCTAGGAATTGATTGTGTCTGTATGGCTACCCCATGGAGGTGTTTGGCGATCCTCTTGTGCCGGTCCCAAACTCCAGTCCACATCCCTCTGCTCCACTCTGTCTTTGTCTTTCTGTGGACTGTATGTTGGGAGTGCTCTCCCCCGTGTTACATGCAGGGTTCACAGGATGTGAGCATTGATCGCCTCCCGACGGGACAATGCCCCCACCCCTCTCCCTTCTCCCACGCCAGCGGTGCCAACTCTAACCAGTGCTATCAATATCGGCCTCTCTGACAGAGAGGTGGTATTTATTTCTGGCTGGTCTTTCACAAACTGTATGGCCCTCAACGTAAAGATGTAACTGAGCTAACAGGGGAGCCTTTACATCTCTAATGTGTATAGTGTAGTGTAATGGATCATGTTCTACCTGCTGTCAATGTCAAGCACACAGATTTTAATTTGGGATGTGGGGATATGACTGCCTGGCATTCCTGTTGTGTCAATTTTATCAAGAGTGAACACTGTAAAAGTTTTAAAGTAAAAAAGTGAAGAAATTAGGTATTAGGAATACTTTGGGCGTCATTTGAATTTGTTATACTGTAGTTAAAGCTGCATCAGTCAATGTTTTTATATTAACAACTGGTCATGTGTAATGTGAAAGGTGGCACTTGTAGTGATGGACTTATTAGCAGGCCCAAACAGAATCTTTTTACGGTTTTCAGCAGTGATCCAGGATGAATATATATATATATATATATATATTTTTTTTACCTTCCCCTCAAAGTTAAAGATTGATTTTTTTTATTCATCTGTAAATTGTTAATGTCTGTTAGAGCATTGTTAATCAATTCTGTAGGCTTTTCTACAGTGTACGCATTAGTTCAGCTGTGCATGGTGTACCGAGTCGCCAATGTAATTTAGACCAGAATGCACTGCTGTACCGTATGTCAAACTTTGTAATAATGCCATGACAGAGGCCAGAGTTTTTTGACATATTGAATACTGACACTCTGCTGGTCAGGGAGGCCCACAGACCCCCTCCCTCTGTCACAGAGTGAAGCAATAGTACATATATTACTGGCTTGATTTGAGAGTCCTGGTGCTTGGCTACATAAAATGACCAGCTGTGCCTGCAGGGCCTTTAATTAGGTTTCCATCGCACTCTGACAGAGTCAATGGAGCATTGATTCGATTTTCCCTTCAGAAGCCGCGGCTCAGGCCGCTGAGGCCAGATGCCAGAGGTCACACCAGAATCATTGGATTACACAACCAGTGTCTGCTTCATCGCGAGCTCCACCCAATGGCTGAATGCGGCCAGTGGCCAACTGAAAGCTGGGCAGCGAAGGCGGGACTTTGTCGAGTCCTTCTGTCTGTTGACACCAGGACCCCGTTCGGCCCCGACAAAACATAGCAACACGCTTTTTTGAAACTGAAACGGGAGTGCGTTGAACACCCTGTTGTGTGCACAAGCGCTCTGCCTTTTTATTACCGCGAGTTTACAGACGTCTCTGCTGATTGGGTATCACCTGTGCTACAGCCACCAAACGACAGAAAATGTAACTCAAAGCCCGTTGCACAATGTTCCCAGGAAACATGTTGTTCATCCAGGAAAGTCCGTAGCACCGAAGAAGCACAGGAGAGATGCGGGGAAATCATGCGAGGAAAGAGGAAACAAGGAAATGTGTTTTTAGTCTGATGAGACGTCCTTTCCTCTGAAGCGTCATGTGAATTCGTCGGCTGTATGGGCGGAGTTAACAACGGCTTTCAGATTCACGGCTTCCGGGGAAGGCTGCTCTTCTGCATCCTCGCTCATAGCTCCTCTGAGGCCCCTCCACCGTCCTCACTCCTAGCTCCTCAGGCCAGGAATAAGAGCTTTGAGACGGCCAGAACGAAGGAAGGCCAGAACGACTTCCGGTTTAAAGTGATGGTTCGGAGTAATTCACCCTAGGGTGCTTTGCACCATGACCTGGGTCTAACATTGGGCGAGTTAGCGTAGAGTAGCGTTAGCCGCTGAATAGCTTAGCGCGGGGCTAATGGACCCACGTTTGTATCTCTTAAATGACCCCACTAATAATGCCCAAAATGATACCAAAGGTCTACACTAGTATATATAGGTTATGCTCTCATAAAACGATGGATTGAAAAGTTTGTAAGTACACCAGAAGTTTATGTAAATAACACTTGCCTGCTTGCTTCTGCTTTCTGCTGTTGTTGTTGCTGCTGTGAGACGAGTGCTTAGGGACCGTCTACAAATTACAACACCGAAAAGAGATGCAACAAAAATATTTTTTAATTTAACTTATTTTTTAAAGTAAGTGCTGTAATATAACTAGCAGGAGACAAGTAATAATTGAGGTAAGTTTGGAGACATTACCTTATTTAATCATTAAATTAATACATAATTTTGTTGTATCTTTTTTGGTGTAGTAATTTGTAGACTGCCTAAGCGCTCGTACTAACTGCGGTAACAGCGCAGCAACAGAGAGCAGAAGAGAGCAGCAGAGTGTTCATAGACTTCTGGTGCTTACAAACTTTCCAATCCATCGTTTCATGAGTGCATACCCTATATATACTAGTGTAGACCTTTGGTATCATTTCGGGTATTATTAGATTAGAAGGTCATTTAAGAGCTACTAACGTCAACTATCTCATTTTCTATATGATATTGGTGGGTAACTTCTGGGTGGGTGTTTGGCTCGAGTTATGGTGCAAAAGGACCTTCAGTGGTGTTACTACCGAATTATCACTTTAAGCGAGGAGCGAAGAGATATCAAATAACAGACTTGAGATTCAGCCCAGATCTCAAGTCACCCACAAGTTGGCCTTAATATCTGTGGAGTGTAACTATGTATATTTACTCAAGCACATTTTCAGATGCTTGTACTCTACTGAAGTATTTCCATTTTATTCTACTACTTGTGTTTCACTAATTCAGAGGGAAATATACTTTTTACTGCACTACACATTTGGATTTTATATACAGAATGAATGATAATGATTATAGATGATACTTCCTAACAGTATATCATTTTGGGTTGTGTCATTTCCATGAGTTAAGATTGTATTTTAGTTTCAGTAATATTAATATTCATCAAATAATTGTAATATACGAAGATTACAAAGGCATATTGACTTTATTTGACAGTAAACAGTTTAGGGACAGGAAACAGGGTCAGCGAGAGGGGAGTGACATGCAACAGTTCCAAGTTCCTCTGCCAAAATCGAACCGTGGATGTTATGTGGTATGCACCTTAACCATTAAGCCACCGGGGCAACACCCCCATACTTTTATTTTCAATCCTCAAAGTAAATTCTTTTCTGATTAAACTTTTGTACATTCGATGTAAAACTTTTTTTTATAAGGAAGCAGTTAGCTAACCCTGAGTGATGCAGTTACACCACTGGTCGGTCAAGTGAATATGAATAGGTGTGAAGGTATTATCATCAGAAAGCAAACAAACTAATTTCATTAAACATGCATATATATATATATATATATATATATATATATATATATATATATATATATATATGACACAATATATATATATGTGTGTGTGTGTGTATGTGTATATATATATATATGTGTATGTGTATATGTATGTATGTATATATATGTGTATATGTATATATATGTATATATATGTGTATATATATATATATATATATGTATGTATGTATGTATGTATGTATGTATGTATATATGTATATATATATATATATGTATGTATATATGTATATATACATATATGTGTATATATATATGTGTATATATATATATATGTATATATATATATATATGTATGTGTGTGTGTGTGTATATATATGTGTGTATATGTACAGTGGGTATGGAAAGTATTCAGACCCTTTTTTTTCCTTTTTCACTCTTTGTTTTATTGCAGCCATTTGCTAAAATCAAAAAAGTTCATTTCATTTCTCATTAATGTACACTCAGCACCCCATCTTGACAGAAAAAACAGAAATGTAGAAATGTTTGCAAATTTATTAAAAAAGAAAAACTGAAATATCACATGGTCATAAGTATTCAGACCTTTTGCTGTGACACTCATATTTAACTCACATGCTGTCCATTTCTTCTGATCCTCCTTGAGATGGTTCTACTCCTTCATTGGAGTCCTGCTGTGTTTAATTAAACTGATTGGACTTGATTAGGAAAGGCACACACCTGTCTATATAAGACCTTACAGCTCACAGTGCACGTCAGAGCAAATGAGAATCATGAGGTCGAAGGAACTGCCCAAGGAGCTTAGAGACAGAATTGTGGCAAGGCACAGATCTGGCCAAGGTTACAAAAGAATTTCTGCAGCACTCAAGGTTCCTAAGAGCACAGTGGCCTCCATAATCCTTAAATGGAAGAAGTTTGGGACGACCAGAACTCTTCATAGACCTGGCCGTCCAGCCAAACTGAGCAATCGTGGGAGAAGAGTCTTGGTGAGAGAGGTAAAGAAGAACCCAAAGATCAGTGTGGCTGAGCTCCAGAGATGCAGTAGGGAGATGGGAGAAAGTTCCACAAAGTCAACTATCGCTGCAGCCCTCCACCAGTCGGGGCTTTATGGCAGAGTGGCCCGATGGAAGCCTCTCCTCAGTGCAAAACATATGAAAGCCTGCATAGAGTTTGCCAAAAAACACATGAAGGACTCTCAGACTATGAGAAATAAGATTCTCTGGTCTGATGAGACCAAGATTGAACTTTTTGACATTAATTCTAAGTGGTATGTGTGGAGAAATCCAGGCGCTGCTCATCACCTGCCCAATACAATCCCAACAGTGAAACATGGTGGTGGCAGCATCATGCTATGGGGGTGTTTTTCAGCTGCAGGGACAGGACGACTGGTTGCAATTGAAGGAAAGATGAATGCTGCCAAGTACAGAGATATCCTGGAAGAAAACCTCATCCAGAGTGCTCAGGACCTCAGACTGGGCCAACAAGACAATGACCCTAAGCATACAGCTAAAATAACAAAGGAGTGTGAAAAACTTGTTGCATCATTCCCAAGAAGACTCATGGCTGTACTAGCTCAAAGGGGTGCTTCTACTCAATACTGAGCAAAGGGTCTGAATACTTATGACCATGTGATATTTCAGTTTTTCTTTTTTAATAAATTTGCAAAAATTTCCACATTTTTTTTTCTGTCAAAATGCGGTGCTGAGATTTATAAGAAATAAAATGAACGTTTTTGAATTTAGCAAATGGCTGCAATGAAATGGAGTGAAAAATTTAAAGGGGTCTGAATACTTTGTGTGTGTGTGTGTGTGTGTATATATATATATATATATCACACACAGCTGAGTTTTTAAATGTAAAATCAAAGTGAATAAGTTCATCCTTTCTGTGTCAGTCTCTCTCCAGCGTTAGTCACTGTCAGGGCGATTCAGCTTTCTGCATTCTCATTGGTCCTCAGCCTCTGAAGCTCCTCCTCCAGCGTGCCTATTTGCTGCAGTAGCTCGTTCCTGTCCTGTTGGGCTCTGAGCGCCGTCTGCCGCTCCAACTCGGCCATCTTCCTCTCGTACCAACGTTCCAACTGAGTCGACACCGTCTCGAAGAAACGCTGAGTCACCTGACGAGAAGGCAACAACACACTTGAAGTGATTTGAAGTTTTAATGATCAGCTTGAATTCAGATTTTTTTTTTTTTCTCAGGAAACTAAGTTCCTAAAGGAATAGCTCAAAAATGTTGGCTCATTTGCTTTTTTTTTTTTCTGAGAGTGAGATGAGAAGATTAAAATCAGTCTCATGTCCAATGTGTGTTAGAGCTGGGAGGCAATTAGCCTAGCTTAGCATAAAGAGAGCAGGGGGGAAAAAATACACCAACGCTCACTTACTAATGCATTGTGTCTCATACGTTTAATATGTACACAAACAGAAATCTAAGGACTAAGTTTAGTTTATTAGTTTATAATGCCGTGGACAGTCCCCTTTAATGAACTATACAGTAAAAGGAACTTTAGCCTCAACGGCTAATTTCCAGCTGTAGTCCCCGGCCAGCTGACAATAGTTGTGGTGTTAGAGGGAGTTAGGTGGTGGAAATATGTATTAGCGAACAACAGCAATAAAGCAACAACTTCCCAAAGTCATCACAATGCGGATGCCAGGTTTGGTCAGGGGCAGTACTGCACAATAAATATTTTATGTTCATCACAATATCAACTAAACACATTGCAAAGGGCTACATATCACGAAAGACACTCTGAGATTTTGATGTTAGTTGAAAGGAAAAAATCTGTAGAAAACTGCAATGACTAGGCAAAGACTAAAACAAGAATTTTAGTCTTTTATATTCAATTCAATGTTCAATTTGTTAAAAGAATGCTGGGAATGATTGCTCTTGGGGGTCTCTGTAAATTATAGAGTGTGGTTTAGACCTTCTATCTGTAAAGTGTCCTGAGATAACTTCTGTTATTTGACACTGTAAATAAAATTAAAATTGAATTGATTTCATTTGTTTTAAATTCAACAAGCATTTTTTTTGTATTTTAGCAGAATACTGGAAGCAGCAGAAATGTAGAACTGAGTACACTTTATTCGCTTTACTCACATATTGAGTTTTATGCTTTTATAAATGACTTCTATGTATCTTCTTGTGTCTGTTTTACCTGATTGTTTCAACTTTTTTTATCCGTTGTAATTTAAATGTTATTGTACATATTATAATGTCATTTGCTGAAATACAGACTGTGCACTTGACCCCATTGGAAATGAGGGTCTCCCTCAATGGGCCCCAAGTTTTAAATAAAGGTTTGAAATGAAATGAAACTTTATTATCTGTTTATTTATCTCAAGTAATATCGTTATTGAGATATTCAACAATGTCATCGCATATTTTCTTCATATCGTGCAGCCCTAGTTATGGGTGGGGGGGGAGTCAATTCTTAGATGCATCTCCATTTTTAATGGAAGGATTATGGCTCGATGCGGAAAAGTCCCTAATCGCGAATTAACCCGACCTCACCTCCACAGCGTGCTGATTGTTCCTCTCCTGGCTGAACGTGGGCTCAGCGGGGCGGTTGATGAAGAACTCCAGCGTTCTGGCGCCCTCACTGTGTATCCCTTCACGCCTGCGCGCACTCATCAGCTCTCCAAAGTGTCTCCTGTCTCGTTCCTGATGTTGGATCAGTCTGGGTCCCTGGGCGCTGATGGTGGACTGGCTGCTGCTGCTGGGGCTGGTGGAGAGGCCCTCCCCACACAGAGGCATCGCTGCTGCTGTGGGACTGTCCTGCACTCCCGCAGGCTGCCAGAGGGGGTCGACAGAGCCCAGCAGGGGGCCTGAGGTGTGGTTGGCAGCAAACAGGCCTGTGTTCTCATAGTCATCTTAAGACGTGTGGGGTTGGAAAAAAATCAAAGCATCCATTTAACACACAATTAATAGAGAGTATGTTAAAAAGGGAATATTGCTGTATATCCACAGCAAATTAACACAATATACAAATGGAAAGCATTAATTAACCCTCATGTTTTCAATTTTTTTTATATCAGTAATATGGGTTTCTTTCAACCAAAATTGCCCCCAAATTACATGGATGAATGTATGTTTGTTGTATGGATCCCATGCAAGGTTATTCACAGGTAAAATTACTTTCATAGAATTGTAAATTTTGTTGCTTTTTTCAATTTTATAGCGATTCTTTTTTTTTTATGGTTTCAAAACAGCATCCTGACTAAACTTTGACATGAACCAGTCTGTGATCCTCTCAACATCTTCTTATCTATTAGTCAAAATAATGAATGTCTGCCTTTCTTTAACTAAAAAATGTGGTATAATGTCATTTAAATTAGGTTTATTGACCATGAAATTTGAAAAAAAATAAAACGTTGAAAAAAGTCAAAAAAGCATCGCAAAAAGCAAAACCCAGCTTTGGGGGGAGACCCCAAAGAAAGTTCGATTTCAATTTTGACATGGAAAGACAACAAGTTCAAGGTTGACGGGAAGACAACATAAGGGTTAAGAAGCAGTGAAATATAAAAGTTGATTTAGGTCGTTTTTACATCTGTAGTTTGGTGGACTCGGTGCGATTTGTGGTGAAGTTGCAACTTTGTTGCATTTTTTCATTTGGTTCGGTTTGTGTTCACACTGCACTTTGTCAAACGCACCAAACATTGTAAACAAATGTTACATGGTTGAAACCGTCACTGGTCTAATGGACAGAAAATCCAATTGAAACTGTCCGACACTTGTGGTCTCAGCCAAATAAAGGCTCCAGAAGCATCATGAATCACTTTTTTTAATCGTCTGAGCCCATTAGATGGCGCTCTTGGCAGTTTAGTGTGCTTTCAACCATTTGTTGAACAGAGAGCGTCATCTAGTGTGATTTACAAGGCTTTAATAGGCCATTAGGCCATGAGGTTGCTAAGCCAAAATCAGATTGCTGCTAATTAAGATCTGGATCATAGGAAATCATTAAAACAGATTTCTTTGCCATGGCTGTTGATGTGTCTTCATCTTTGTCCTATATGTGTAATTGTTGTCTAGCTCTGTGCGTATTTTTATTTTTATTTCTTCTTTTAAGTGGAGCTGCTCGGAAACACAAACTGAATTTCGCTGCGAAAAGACAAGTTGTATCGTATCCAGGGCTTTAAATTGGTACCCACCAATTGTCGGTAGAAATTAACTGTAGCGGGTAACTTTGCATAGCTATTAGCCAATTTGGCCGGTAATGAAAGCAGCAAACAACACTGCTTCTGTTTGAATTGGCCGGCTGCAGAAATGTTGCCAGATTGGTCTGTTTTCCGCCAAGACATTTGGGCGGTTTTGTGTGTGTTTGGCCTGGAAACGTAATCTTTATCTGGCAGCACTGCTCGCAGTACTGATCCTACATTTCCCATGAAAACCATGTCGTAATGTGCCGTACAACCGGTGGCTACGTGCCTAGCGAGCAGTATTGATGAAATTAAATAAGTTATTAAAATTTGTTGAAATTAGTACAAATTTGGCTAGTGGAAAATCTGATTGGCTGGTAAATCTAAAAATGCACTAGCTTTGTTGGCTGGTGATTAAAAAAGTTAAGTTAAAGCACTGATCGTATCGCTACTGAACGCCCCTTTAAAATGGCCTCCATTGACAGCATTGTAGAAGGTGTTCTTGGACATACCTGGGGGCCTGTCCACTTTCATTTCAAAGTATGTCTTGGTCCCCATCTGCTTTTCGGGGTGGGGGGGGGGGGGGGTATGGGGGCGCGGCTTCGGGGCTGCCGGCCCCCCCCCCCCCCCCCCCCCCCCCCCCCCCCCCCCCCACCCCCCCCCCCCCCCCGCTCCCCCGTCTCCTCCCCCCTCCCCCCCCCCCCCGCCTCGGAGGAGTTTGTAATACTGGCCTTTGGCTGGGACGTGGACGTCCATGTCCTTCAACTGGGACAGACACCACCTCTTCAGTTCATGACTCACTGCCACCTGCTTGAGATAAGAAACAAGCTGCTGTATGAACAAATCCCTCCCTACTCATTAGACCCTAGCAGCTGGTATGTCTCACTTTCATTGGTCTCCTAAATGGAGTACAAAGCATGACGAGAGTGCAAAACATACAGTTAAACTTCTAATTTCTGTCTTCTACACACGGCGATACACTGGTAAGCGCTAATGAGGTTTATGTATCAGCTTATTTAAATAGCTCACGTTAGTGAATGGTGTGAACTGACGTTTTCTTTTGCGGGGTGCAAATGTTCCACCAAAACAAGTTCATTCCCGAGACTATTTAGAATAGCCACCATCGCTGCCTCTGGAGCTTAGCGACTATCGTGATCGGTTTAAAGAAATGCAAACGACCCAGAGCATTTTTTTTCTCCTATATCCTAGAATGCATCTGTGGTGTAGCCAGACCTTACTCCACAGCGCTGTGGAGATGGCAATGGGAGACTTGACTGTAGCTGATACCTGTGTCATCAGGGCTTCCTCTCTTCCCTGGGCAGCTCTCTGCTCGATCTCGTAAACCATGGTCTTCCTCTCTGCTGCTGCTCTTTCCTGATTCAGCATGTCCAACACTTTAATCTGCCATGCAAAAGTGGAGAAAGATCTAACAATCAAGTAAGTATGTAATGATTTTTGGAACTTTGTGGAATGACAATTGTCAGTTTTACCAGGAAATGTACCCATAATCTGTGTATGTATCCTTGATGTTTGACGAGTCATAATTTAAAACAAAAGTAAAAAAAATTCTATCTTCTTTTTTTCTTCTTCAGTTTTATTGCCACCCCCTCTCCAGCAGGCGTGCATTTTCACTGTCAACTGACAATGTTTGATCCTCTTTTGAAAACAATGTAAATGCATACACAATAGTATTACAGTTTCTACGCTTTCCTACAAAAATCATTTCAACTTTACTGTTGACATTAGAGACATAACTATAGGCAACCAGCAGTTTTACTCAAGAAACAAATTGGTATAACATTTTTAAAACCAAAATGAACTGAACCATTAGTTGAAGACACTGAAGGTGTACAGTAAACGTAGTCTATATTGACAACGTTTCGTTTTCGGTATTGTTCAGGTGCCGCCGGATATTCTGCCGGCCGCATGTCCGTTACCTTCCTCTTTCTTTGTGTTGGCGTTCTAACCTCCGGTGGATTTGTGAGGACTATGGTTAACTGCTCCTCAGATCTCTGCAGGAGAAATCCAGACAGCTAGCTAGACTATCTGTCCAATCTGAGTTTTCTGTTGCACGACTAAAACAACTTTTGAACGCACACATGTTCCACCAAAACAAGTTCCATTCCGAGGCTATTTGGCAGCGGCACCATGGCTCTGTCCGGCGCTTAGACGAATATGATTGGTTTAAAGAAATGCCAATAAACCAGAGCACATTTTTCTCCCATCCCAGAATGCTGGGTAGACTAGCCAGACCCTCCTCCGCAGCGCCGTGGAGGAAGGTCTGGCAATGCGAGACTACAGTTAACGTAACTGAAGTCATGATCTGTAAGCAGAGACCTGGTGTCTGTTCCTGTGGTCCATTTTGCCCAGTTTACTGTTGACCTGCTCCTGGACGTTGAGGATGTGCAGCCTCATCTCCTCCTGCGTGTCTTTCAGTTGGCCCTCCAGCTTCTTGAGCAGGGGCTTACAGTGGCATCCATCGGCTGGGGCCTAAAGACAATGGTCACAAGTCACAAACTGCGCACTCAGTAGCAGGAAGGAACCCATAGAGTACCCTTAAGGGGAGACACCCCAGGTGAATAGGAAAAAACATTAACTAATAGGTATCACCATGAAACTTCCCCAGATAATTACTGACATTAAGACAAATAGATTTTTTTATTACAAATTTTCTGATATTTTATGTTTAAATATGAAAACGATGCATTATCCAATGCTAACTTTTGGTGATTTTAGGTGAAATTTACAGGCGTAAAAAGACAAAGGTAAAATAAACATCTTAATGTGTATTTTAGACGTTTTTTTTTCCAGTAGTCTGAAAGAAGACATGCTATAGAAGAGATAGAATAGCCCAAAAACTGAAAATTATGGTTTTGCCTGTAGTGTCTCCCCTTAATGGTCGTTTATTGCAGATGTGATCAACATAGCTCAACATGTTAAGTTTTAGCATTCAAATTCTCTCAATCTTGCTCCGAACTGTGTGGTGTTGATAAGTTCTATGACTATTTTACCCTCAAGACTGTCCTCCCCCCAAAAAACTCTCCCATAATCTGTTCAAGCAGAACTTATGACCTATATTTACGTTTCAAGTGACGGCGCCCTCTAGTGGCCGTAGTAATTATGACGAGAGCAAAGCAGGAAGTAAAGTACGAAATATAAGAAATTTCCTCGTATAAGGAGGACAAACACAGGACTTTTACCCGGGAGAGCGAGATTCAAGTCCCATTTGAAAACAAAAGTAAACGCAAGTTTTTTTAAACTTAACGAACGTCACGTTCAGCGTCACATGCGTAACCTTCAGGAAGTGAAGTCACATCTGATTTTAACCCAAACCACCATCTTTTTCTAAACTTAACAAAGTAGTGTTTGGGCCTAAGCATAACCAAACTGCGACAGTTTCACACCGTAAAGACCTGGTTAAAAATCATGACCTTTACATTCATAACTGACGTTATCGAGGTCATATTTCTGCCACTGATGGGGGCGCTAACTTATTAAAACGCTCCTGTAGGTCGTATGATTTGGAGAACATGTTGTACCCTCTCAGTACTTTGGGACCTTCTGATATATATATATATATATATATATATATATATATACATATAAATGAAGCTCTGGGCACATCTACTGCTTTACAAAACATCACCGACATCACTCGTCAGTTACCTGTTTAATGTTGCCATCCTTGTCACGGTACAGTGTGTAAAGCTGATAGAATTTCTCATTCTGAGCAGAATCTTCACCATCATCCCAGAGCAGATTCTTCTTAACGTGGGTATCATTCTCGCCTTTTCTCAGATCATTGTGATTTGAAGCCTGTAAAGAAGAAAAAGTAACATACTGTTAGTAAATACTGCAAAATGTGTTCATGAACTGTGATAAAAAGGATACTACCATTTGTATTAATAATATTATTATATTATGACATCAGAGTAGTCTTAGACTGCATTCACACTGAACCAACTTGCCAAAAGTAGCCACAACTAAGTACAAGTCAGACCTAAACAGGATTGTGGGAAACAAGGACTGCCAGGTGTCCCACTGAGTCATGTAAAAGGAGGTAAGAAAAAGTCCAGACATACGAAAACTGTTAGGCTATATGTTATGTCATTAGGAGACTGTCCTCCCCCCAAAAAAGCTCCTATAGGTTGTTTGTTCAAGCAACAGTTATGTCTTAGTCTATTTTGACGACGTTTCGTTTACAGGATACTTCTGGTGCCGCTGGAGGTTCCATCGGATGACCTTCATTTTTGCCCGGATTTCTTTGTGTTGGCGTTCTAAACTCCGGTGGATTTCTGAGGACTATGGTTAACTGCTCCTCAGATCTCTGCAGGGTAAATCCAGACAGCTAGCTAGACTATCTGTCCAATCTGTGTTTTCTGTTGCACGACTAAAACTACTTTTGAACGTACACGTTCCACCAAAACAAGTTCCTTCCCGAGGCTATTTTGCAGAGGCACCGTTGCTCCGTCCGGCGCTTAGCACCGCCCAAGACAATTGTGATTGGTTTAAAGAAATGCCAATAAACCACAGCACGTTTTTCTCCCATCCCGAAATGCTGTGTGGACTAGTTAGACCTTCCTCCGCAGCGCTGTGGAGGAAGCTCTGGCAATGCGAGACTAATAAAACAGTAACTTTAAAAAGTGCTTTATTTATCCGTGAACAACACTATAACCTCCAGTTCTGGATGTCACATAAACCATCCACTGTGGACCAGCTGAGGATGACAGTCCTGATGTCTCTGTCGTTGACCTACCGGTTCCTTGCCTCTCCTCCTCTTCCGGTGGATATAGTGGCTGCTGATGGCGGCTGGGCTTTGGTAATGCTGCTGCTGCTGCTGCTGCTGCTGCTGCTGATGATGATGATGATGATGAGGACGCACCTTAAAGGCTGTTCTGCTCTCTGTTTGTTCACTGCTGGGGGATTCCTCCGCCACAGAACTGCTGTCCTGCTCAGGACAAAAAGAAAAGGGTTGCATCAAATGCAAAATCAAAACTGAAGTCAATGAAGCAACGACAGGAAATGCGGTTTCTTTTTGAATCTTTGAATTGATTTAACGTGACTTCTCAACTGTGAGAATTTTCCCAATAGCTCAGGAGACCCCCACATGCAGTGGGTGTGGTTCCCAACCTGGGGGGCGCCAAAGACTACACATTCTCACTCCCAGCGCATCAAGAGAGACGCCAGATCTTGGCTGGAATGTGTCAAGCAAAACGAAACGAAACCAGGAAACGGAGACTACTTTTTTTTAGATACAAGTAGGGGGGCTTCAAGGAAAAGAGGTTGGGTACCACTGCTGTAAAAAAAATAGCTGTTTCTGGTATTTTCTTACTTTGTTTGGTAGAATTTCTACTCTAGGGTCGGACTGGGTCCTGCTCTCAGATGTCACTCTTTCTCTTTGTTTCCTGATTGTTCTTCCTCGCATGAAGCGATGTACCTGAGGACAATTACAAAATCTGCTATGGTTACATTACTACATTTTATTATGAACTGCTAAGAATAAGCCTAAAAAATAATAAAAACATTTGTCCAATGCTATTAAAAACAATGGTTATGATAGATATGATGCTCACAGTAAAGATTTCTACAATTCACATTCTCTGCACTGTACACCCTAATGTTTTGGTTTAAAGTATTTCATTCTCTTAAAAAGAATATTAACGTATATAACATGGGCGATTTTAGACCCTTTTTAGGGGGGCTCAAGCTCAATATTAAAACACTGTTTTTAAAAATAATATTTAATCAATTTTTGTGCTTCAAGTTAGAGGACAAACAATTACAGGTTCAAAGGGCTTGAGACAGGTTTAACATCCTGTGTCGTTGTCGCCGATGCTATGCACCTGTAACCCAGTCAAGGAAAGGGTTAACAGAAGTAATGTTGGCCAATCAGAGGGGGTTGTGCCAGACTCCCGCCTTTGGCTGAGTCTCTATCTGATCTGTCAGAGGGAGAGCAGGAGACGGTTGTGAAGTTTAACGTTGGTAGTCCCCAGAGAAGAAGTTGGTAAAATTGCAGAATTTTAGAACATTGTGTCAAATTGGTCGTTATTACCATGACTTATAAAGTGTCAGGTTGAGTTCCATCATAGTGTTGGTAGTGTCAAAAAACCTTAGCTGATGTTGTTGTTCAGTAGCTAGCTCAGAGATTATCGGCTAATGAAATTACTGATGTAGCAGGGGGGGGGGGTTAACACTTTGGTATGCACTGTATCTGTGTCACATTCTCATTAGAGGCTGAGCCCCACTAAAGGTCTGATTCTAGAATCGCCCCGGGTATAAAAAGGTATGTTGTAAGTTGTTAATGCAGATACAAACCTGAGGAGCTCTGGCCAGGAGATGTGCCATATCTTTGTGGTTGTTATCTCTGGCCTTTTCCAGGGCTGTTTTACCTGCCTGGAAGTCAACAGCATATCATAAAAACCTTTCATATGACCCACAGTAAAACAGTGAGCTAGGCTAATATTCACCTTGTATTCTACGGTCGAAATGAAGGTGCTATATAGGGGCCCATTTTACACACAAAGTTTAGTTTACCCATCATGAGAAGTAAGTCTTAGCCTGTGATTAATAACGGTTGTATGCTTTCTTTTGTGGCTCTAAAACCGCTTTTCAACGTTTGAAAAATAACGTTGATGATGTCAGCAGGAACAGAACGCCTGTATTAAAAAGTGGAGGTGTGGGGGAGTATGGGGGGCAGTGTGGGGCAGCAGATTGACAAAATGAATGTCCCCAAGAAAGATTAGATTTGGGACACAACTGCATTATTATTAAAATTACAGATCAAGTGCTTTTGGTGTTTTAGCCATGGGAAGCACTAAAACAGGTTCAAATGTTAAACATTGAAAGGGCCTTAGAAAGATTTTGACAAAATTCAGAGAGATGAAAAATGTGAATCTAATTTAAATTAAAAAAAATGATAACAGTTGGATATTTGGTAATATCAGGATAATATATTTGTGAATCAGCTTGTAGATGGACCTTACATTGTTTCTGATTTTCCCATCAGTCCCCGCCTCCAATAAGAGCTGAACTGTCTTCTTATGGTTCAGAGTTGCAGCCACGTGGAGAGCGGTGTCCCCTGCCTATAGGCAAACACAGAAACATATACAGTTCAGTATTTATGTGTATGTTCTCGCGCCTTTCATCTGCATGTACGGCAGTACACAGAAAATCTGCAAACTTTCCCTTAAGTAGCCTGCTAACGCTAGCGGTAGTTAGCTAGTCTGGTTAGCAGCTTAGCAGAATGCTGAACAATACATTTTTAGGCGAACAAAGTGATTTTTAGGCAGACAAAATGTTCCAATTATCAAAGTTTTAGAGAAAAACACGGAAAACACCCCAAAACAGGTTTACGGCTATTTCAGTGTCCACAGGGTTAGCATGGTTAGCATTGCTAAGCCTCTGTCCTCACCTGCTTTATCATCTATTTTAAAATAAATGGGACCAAAATTTACAAAATGAGCATCACGCTGTGTTGGAGAAGATTTGAAACTAGTGATTGAGACCATGAACTCATCATGAAAATGTTTACTGAGGTAATAAATCAAGTGAGAAGAAGGCTCATTTTCTCATAGACTTCTATAGAAACAGACTTGCCAGTGGAGTCGCCCCCTGCTGGAAGTTAGGGAGAATGCAGGTTTAAGGCACTTGGCTCCACTTTTCAAACCCAAAAACTTTGTCCATTATTTGTACAGTTTATGGTGTCATATTTGCTGTGAAAGATCTAGCAATATTGATAACACTGACATATCATACCTGGTTTCTCTCTTTCACAGAGCACAGGGAACTCAGCAGGATTTTTACCAGGATCTGGTTGTTGTAGCGAGCAGCCATATGCAAACAGGTGTCGCCCCTCTGGAACCAAAACACAGTTCTTAGTTTAATGTTATATCATACCATTGTGTAACTATTTCTTACTGTTCAACACTCAATGTGTGGTGGTGACACTTTTGCAAGGCGCTGTATCCGTGTCACATTCTCATTAGGGGCTGAGCCCCCCTAAAGGACTGATCCTAGAATCGCCCCTTGGTGTTAGTCTCTAAAGAAAGCTCAGTGCATTGTGGGATACTGGAGGACTCACATTGTTCTTGGTGTCTGGTGTGGCTCCTCCGAGCAGCAGAAGGCGAGCGGCCGGAGCGTGTGCGTTCTGACAGGCCAGGTGAAGTGCTGTGTTTCCTGACTGGATCAACATAGTACAGTTACTACAGAGTTAGTCTGGATCAACGGAAGTACATTTTCAGGATTATTGCCTTGCCGTGTCCCTCAACTTCCGCTCTCTGGGTGTTGTGGTTATCAAAATCTCTTCGCTTCGGGAAACAACAACAAACTTCAAGCTGGTAAGCTACACGTTGAAAATGGCAAGTTTTGATGAAAATATAGATTGTGCAACAAAGCAGGTCAGCTCGGTTCTTTCAGGGAATGATTGTAAAGATTTACAAAAAATATGTTTACGGCATTTACTCTCTAACTGGGACACTTTGGGACAATATGGTAAAGACACAGTACATACGGCCATACACTGGCTAGAGCAAATGAGGTTTAACCATGTATCCGGCTAATTTAAATACGTAGCTCACGTTACTGTATTGTGTGAACAGTACACAATAATTTAATATTGTATGTGGCGGTTTCTTTTGCGAGGTGCAAATGTTCCACCAAAACAAGTTCCTTCCCGAGACTATTTAGCAGAGCCGCCGTTGCTGCTTCCGGAGCTTAGCGCCGCCCAAGACGATTGTGATTGGTTTAAAGAAATGCAAACATCCTAGAGAGTTTATTTTCTACTATCCCAGAATGTATCTGTGTTTTAGCCAGACTTTACTCCGCAGCGCTGTGACGATAGGTCTGCCAATGCACAACTATGTTCTGTGAAGCACTTTGTAACTGTTCTATCAGCTGTGGAAGGCAACAAGATGTGGATGAAAGTTTCATTATTATTTATTAGGATAATAATAACTATCCTACCTTGTTCCTGATGTGTACATCAGCTCCTGACTTGACCAGCAGTTTGACACAGTGAGAGAAACCGTGCCAGGACGCCTCATGCAGCGCAGTGTTGCCGTCCTCAAACACACATCGAACAAAATATTCCCATCACAAACTATTATCATATCAAAGTTAACTGTAGGTGTGTGAGAGAGTTGTGCCCAGCACTCACTCTGTCCTGCAGGTCCACAGCACAGCCGCCTTGGATCAGAGCGGCCGTGACATCACTGTTCCCCACCATGGCCGCTCGGTGCAGGCCCGTCTGCTGACCCGTCTGCTGACCCGGGCTCTGGCATGGGGATGAAAGCTCATGGACCAGTGCCTGTTCACTCATCACCGCTGCCTGACGCACACACGTTCATGCATGTAGGCCTGCGTACCTGTACTGTGTATGTGTGCACAAACAGATTCTGTACTTTACAACACTTGTTTACCATGTATATCACACAATCGTTAAAGCCACAGAAGATGATTTCAGCTGAATAACAAAAAACAACACAATAATATTATCATTATCAGTTATATTGTCCTATTCGCAGCTAGAAGTTAGCTAGAAGTAACAAGAGGTCACATATCACACCAATTATATCCTCACTTCACTGGCTTCCTATCAAATTTCATTTTAAAGTACTGGTGCTAATTTTTAGAGCCCTGCATAACTTAACTCCCCAGTATATCACTGACCTCCCCCAACCTTATATGCAAAATCGGGCTCTTAGATCATCTAAGCTAAGTTAACAGAATGTCAGTCGAACCCACTATAAAACTCGAGATGACCGTGCTTTTCAAGCTGTAGCCAATCAAATCTTTGGAACGCTGTCCCCTTATCATTGCAATTCCTTGACTCCTGTGACGCTTTTATGAAACAGCAGAATTGTTCTTTATTCAGCCAGGCTTTCGGTTAGCCTATCCAAATAGCTAACATCTAGTATTTGTCTCTGCCCTTATTTATCTGCTGCTGCTGTGATTTTAACGGTGTTTGGTGTTTTAAGCTCCCAACGTCGTCTTCCAGGCATCGCTGCATGGAAGGCACTAGGATTAGGCAATGGTTGGGGTTAAAAACGGGCACAAGGGGACCACTGGTGTGAATAAAACATTAAAAAATAAAATTAAAAACCTCCTTAAAAAACCAAGTTCGGTTATATAAAGGCTGTTTAACAGAAAGCCAGTGAAGTCGATGTTGGGGGCATAAAACTCCATTGAGCGATTTTAACCTCTCAGTCCTGTGCTGTGTATTGTTGCTATCTATCTTTTATTTCATTTATTTATTTTTAAGATAATTTTTGGGCTTGTATGACATTTAATTGATAGGAGAGCTTGAAGACAGAAAGGGGAGAGAGAGGGTGGGTCGCCATGCAGCAAAGGGCCGCGGGTCGGAATCGAACCGCGAGCCGCTGCCATGGACTCAGCCTACATGGGTTGATGGGGGGGAGGCACACTCTACTTGGTGAGCTAGAGGTGCTTTTTCTTTGATTTGTGATTTTATATCTGTGAAAGGTGCTGTATAAGTATTGCCACAGAAAATATTACGATACTGTGCTGTATGAATTTCTTCCCCCCACCCTTACTGTTGACCTGAATTGTCATGCTGACAGTCCCGCTCCTTTAATGTTAAGCATCTGACCCATATGACAAAGGATTTCATGTCAGTGCTGCGTTTGAGCTGACAGATTATGCTCTATGTCAAGGGTCAACCTGTAATCTTTGTTGGCGATTATGAACAGTTTTGAATCCAAAAGCTTGTGAACACTGAAACGCATGGGCTCATCATTCCCTCTTACTCTGTTCTCTACACTAATCCCAGGAGGAATGGTTAGAGATTACAGCAAGTCAAACATGTTTCAGTGTTCATATGGGCCCCTGATTATTGATTTAAGAATTGAAAATATGTGAAGATATCCTTTAAGACACAAACATGCAACCCTGTCTCAGGGTTTGGCCTAATATGTTTTTGAGGAAACACACTGTTAGTGGCAACAGGTTCTCACTGCCATCTCATAAAATACAGTTGCTTGGCCAGGGGCCTTTGTTGTTGTTATTGACGCTAAAAGTCTCCTTTAGCATCATATAACGCGTTTTAACTAAACGCGCTCGGTCGGGACTATTGGCGTCCCTTTTGACGCAGTTATGTTAAGGAAAAGGTCCGTGACACGCGGGAACGGGGCGGTTGAGTTTAGGAAAAGGTCGTGGGTGGGCTTACGCTTCCATGACACGCGGGAATAACGGGACGGTTAAAGAAGAAAGCGACTTTAGGAAACACGCGGGACAGGAACCCCGGTCTCCTGGGTGAAAGTCCTGTGTTTGACCCATCCACCCCCCCCAGCCAACCTCCTTACGGGGATTTTTGCCCTTACATGCTACTCGCTAAACCCCGTGTAGCTGCTGCTTTCCCTGGTGAGTTCTACAAACACGCTGAAGGGCGCTTTTTTCGTTGCTTCAGACGCTGATAGCCACTGTCCAAACATCTGTATTTTACGAGTTCGGAGTGAGAACGGGTGGTTAGTGGTTAGAGTTAGGCAGCAAACTACTTTGGTTAAGATTAGGGAAAGATGGTGTGATTTGAATGGCAAAAAATGACATGTTGACTTTTTCAATGTTTACCCAAATCCACAATCCTTCACTAACCTTAATTAATTTTGGCAATATGCTTACTAACATTTATGAACTTTGCAGATATACTTTCTTTTAAAACATTTTCTCCTTATGCTGATCAAAAATGTAATCTGTGCACATTGTTTCTTTTAAAACCATTTCCTGTTGCAATGAGTTTTATATTCAGTAAACATCATTTTTAGGTGGTAGGGTTAGAGATAGATATATCAATCTTCTCATTTCAGTTTCAGAAAGAAGGGAAGTTAGGAATAATCTGCCAACACATTGTTCTACAGTATTTAATATTAAGTTATTCCATATTTTAAAACCATAATGTAAGTTTTGATACATAGCCAATCCTGAATCACCTTAACTAAAGTTTGAATTACGACATTAGAAGCATAAAGCAAGAAAGAATAGTGTCAGAAATGGGGGATGTCTAAAGGATAGCACATTATCTAACACATTATGTACTCCTGTTCAATAAAAAATCCAGTATTTGCTGCTGTTATTTCTCCAATGTCCTTATTGATATTTCCACATTGTTCTAATGCCTCACAGAAAACAGGTGCATTGTCTTGTATTGTCCATATGTTTTACCTCATCCTCCAGAGCCTGCAGACTTCCGTTACTCCCTGGTGTAGCGAGAAAAAGGAGCATCCATGCAAAATCCAAACAAGCCTTTCAAAGAGTCGCTAGCTGTGTTTGTGGTGTTTAAGAGGATGATGCTGCTGCAACAACAGCAGCAGCAGCAGCAGCAGAGTGGCTACTCAGTGTGAAGATGTGCTGAGAGGGTGCCAGCTGTTGTAGTGCATTACAGCTCAGAGAGAGAGAGAGAGAGAGAGAGTGTAACATACTCATCATCTACAATAAGAATGTAAGAACACACACACGCACACACACTGTGTGCCTTTGGTGAATCTTTCTGAAATGCTTTCCGTGTGGATTAGGATCAACACACTCAGATGAAACCTGCTTTGCTAAGCTTTTGTTGTTGCACATGATAAAAATAGATGGAGAAAAAATAATCTCCAGTTAAATTGAAATCAAGTAAGGTCATAATATAACGAAACGCTGGGTTACATACTGTGTAGTTCTTATGAAACCTGAAGATCATCAGAGATTTTATAACATGACAAGCTGGTAGACATTCACTGTCATGTACAGTGCCTGACGCTGACTACTAGTCATGCTCAAAATGCTACACTTTTTCACACATTTGCTTAGATGTAAACCAGCATGTGATTTTAACACCTGTGGTTTGGCTGACTTGGTCTGGACATAACGGAGTGACTTATTATCTTATGAATGTCTGTGTAGCACCTTGATGAAGGTCTTACAGAAGAGAAAGATTGTCTGGATTTTTTGAAATGCTGAAACAAAAGACACTGTACACTTAGGAGGAGATGTAATTCAGTGTCAACGTTAAAATTCATTCAAGCAACCTCCACTACAAATTTGACCGAAAAATTAAAGAGGGGAAATTAAAAGTTTGATTTGTTTTTATTGCACAATATGTCAGACATGAAATAATAGAAGAAGAAAAACCCCTGCTGAGATTCCCCTAAACTGTGGACAGCCCAGACTGTCGTTTATTTTATTGTATTTTTAAAAAAAAGCAGCAGAGATCTCAGAAAAGATTTTAGATTTTATTATTATACCACATGGTAAACGCTACATATGATGGTAGAAAAGTTGAAATAAAATAGCTGTAAAATATAGAAAACAATACTTAGCTTTGTTTAAACATGATTTACACACAGTAGCAAAAAAGAGAACAACATATTAACATTAACAAGAGGTTTGCATATTATCCTATGAAATATCTGCGACTGGCGGGATTTATTCACCGAGGGCCAATTGAGAGCAAGCTCTTATTTTCAATGACACACTGAGTATATGCCGTATAAAATGACAATATACTGTATATAAAAATTACTGAACATAGTTTATATATGATATACAGTTGCAATACACAGTACCCACACAAAACAATTACAGAATGTTAAACAACTTAAAGTGCACATCTACATTCAGAACACATAGGGTCATGAAGAAGACATTTAAAGTGATTATATGGAATCAGGCTGTTTAATTTCTTTAGAATATGCAGCTAATTCCATTTATATGGAGCATAATACTCAAATGCAGTTTTGCCAAATTCTGTCCTAACAAATGGAATATTTAAGACCAAGGAATCACTAGTGCGAGTGCTGTAGTGATACGATTTAAAATTCAGCAAGCTTGTTAAACATATAGGCAATTTTTTTAAGCAAGGCTTTGTAAATAAATAAAGTGCATCATGAAAAGTACAGCCAACACTTTGATAAAGGAGACAGCGGTAAGTTCTGAATCCGTCACCAGATATAAATCTAAGGGCAGAGTGATGAACCGCATCAAGTGGCTTTGTAAAGGAAGCTGCATGCATATGAATGACATGCCCGTAATCTAAAACTGATAGAAACGTAGTTTGAACAATCAGTTTCCTACAACTTTGGGTGAGGCAAGATTTATTTATATGAAAGAATGCCAATTTTGGCTTTAATTTCTTTACAAGTTCAGTTATGTGTGGTTTAAAAGACAGCTTATCATCCACCCAAATGCCCAAATATTCTAAACTGAAGTGAGATGGCTCTTTTAGTATTCACAGTAGACACATTTCTTGTAAATGTCATAGTTTGCTAAGTTTAGGCACCAAAAAACTTGTCAGGATAAGAAAAAAGTTTTTGGTTTGCGTTCATACACCGGTCATCTTAAGTAGTATTTCAGGGACAGGAACATCAGTTTCCCAGGTGAAAGTCTTCTATTTTCCCACCTTAACTCTCCCCCAGCTTTAAAGCCTGTGTTTTGTAGCCTCTTCAATAACGTACATATTAACGGCCATGATAAATGGAAAGTGCAGCTGTGTCCAAAATCATTCCCTCTTTGCTGCATGGTTCACCATATTTACGTTGGACCGTTGTATTGAAGTGTCCGAAATCTGTGTGAACGTCCACAATGCAATTCTTCACTGTTGATCATTATGAAAAATGACGTGTTGTCCTTACAAGTTTGCAATAATGATGCAAAACCACTGGGATTTCTAAAGTTTCAAATGTGTCACTGTAGAGAATGATGAACACAGTTCTGTAATTAATGGATTCAGTGCAAAATAACAGCGTCTCTGAGGGACTGACAGTAAAACCTGATGTTCACAGTTGATATTAAATATTTATGTTTGTCTTTCTACAATTTCAAATTCCCTGCTCTATTCCTCAATTAACTATCGCTGTGGCCCCTCAATTTTATCAGCAAAGTACTCTGGGTCATAGTGACTTTGATCCCTTAACAAAACGACCATCTCCCACTGCTCGTGGGACTTTCTGTTTCCCTCTCTCCCTTGTGTGACTGAAAAAATAACGCTCTGCAGATCTGGAGAAGCAACACTCTCCATCATCCTGGTAAACTGCTCAACCAGCTGTGGATCAACTCTTGAAGGAGGACTGGGCTTCATTTTCACTGCAAGGAAAATCACAATTAGGACACATGTTGAAGAAATGTGACCAACAGATGTAGTGAGCTGTACATTTTACAACTGAAAAATAAAGTTCCTCTCCAGTGGACAAAGTATGTAATGGTGACTCTGTTTCTAAAACCCAACCTGACCCCAATAATGGCGACACTGAAAAGTGATAGAGAGAGAAGAGAAAGAGAGGAATAGAAAGTATTGTGGATGAGTGAAATGCAGAAAGTGTGTGAGATGCATGCAGAAAGTGTGTGTGTGTGTGTGTGTGTGTGTGTGTGTGTGTGTGTGTGTGTGTGTGTGTGTGTGTGTGTGTGTATAGATAGAAGAAGGGTGAAACTGAGAGTCACAGCGGACTCATAAATGGGTCCAACACATCTGCTGTATGAAATACCTCAATTATTTTAATTTTTTGCCATTTCTGCTCTGACATTTCTTGGTACTTATAAGTTGACTCATATTTTGACTCAGCCCATCGGTTTATTGATGTCGCTGTAGTGAATTTCTGAAAACAGAAATAATAAGTCTTACCACATTTAACCAGATATCGGATTGCACGGTATATACCAGCGATTATAAACACAGCGCAGACGACTCCAAGGATTACTAGCAGGATTTTCCAAAACACTCTTGAGTTATCAAGAAGGTTTCTGCCATCAACAGTATTCCCATCTGTAAGGAAAGACAGAAGATCTTGAAAACCCACTTTTCCCGCCACCAAAGTTCTCCATTCTGTCCTCTCTGTTTGAATTCTTCGCTTTCCACGGTAACCCCCGGTTGCTGAAAGGAGGCGCTAGTCCGGACTAGCTAACCAGCATCACCTCGCTGGTCGAGTTTCGAGCTGGTACAAACTTTATATCGGCCTGATATACAAAAGGGATCCGAGGGAATACTGGCCGAAGTATTCCTTCATCTGCAGCGGGCTTAATCAGCCTGGATTCAAGAAAAGGACTACGTTCTGTTTCTGGTTTGGTCGACCTGGATCACGTCTCGTCCCCTTTGCTTCAGACGAAACGGATCGTTAAGCTCTGGCGAGAGACTTAACTGACAAACAACGCATACAGTAAGAAGGCTTACACAGTTCTGGGCAGATATTAGAACTAGTGCGTTTTGGTTTGTTACTAATGAGCAAAGGGTTAGCTACCGCTGTTGCCATTAATGTGATCTGATTGTAATAATGTATGGGCCATATCTGGTTATTAATCTGTTCTGTGAATGTATAAATTGGTCATTATACTCGTTGATTTATGTTGTGTTAAAGTAGCTGGGGTAAAACCGTAATTGCTATCTGCTAACTCCTTTCAGGAGTTTTAGTTACTGTCCGCGAGATAATCGCGATGAATCCGCCGTTAAGCCACTGAGCTGGCCGTTATCAATATCTTAAGATCAGAAGTGCCTCTTCTCTTTACTCTCCTTCTCTTTCTTCCTTTACTCACACACACACACACACACACACACACACACACACACACACACACACACACACACACACACACACACACGACACAGGCTAGCCGCGCAATTACCAAGCTAACGCTGTAGCTTCACACGTGGGATCTCCCTACGTTCGTACAGAGCTAAAACAGGAACTAGCTACCAGATCAGCTAAGCGTTCTCGTTGCCTAGCAACCCCCCCGGCTTCTTCAGCCCTCTCCGCGCACGCAGCACCACTACCGCCCTCTTGAGGCTAAATAGTTTTGTGCAGTTCACAGGAGTAGCCATCTTTGGAGTTGTTTTGGTGTTTAGAACTACACTCCGACACCACCCCCTCCTTTGTCACTCACTCTCTCTCACACACGCTCGCACACACACAGACACAGACGTGTCCATGACACATGCTGCTTTGTTTTTGCTTTGTTTTTGGTTGTGATATTATAAAAGGTATATGAGTTTATTATTGAAGGATTATTGTTTAGCTACTGATAATTGTGAAGTTAATAAATCTTATTATACTTAATTAGCAGTTGCTTGTGATTATTTGTGTACTTGTCGTAATAATTGCTGGTGAATCAGGTCCGTGCTAGGATTCACCCCTTCCTTTATTTCCTTTTTAAAGGATTACCACAGAAATGAGACTGTTCCACAGTTTGATTATTGGTCCCTGACTAGCAGGGTGGTGCCCCGTTTTGATTGTTTGTCGATTTGATAAAGTTATTAATAACCATATTCATAACTTTATTAATATTGATAAAACATCTTTGATAATTTGCCAATGATCAAATCTGTACCCTACGAGAATCCTACAACATCCAAAAAAGGCCTCACCCCAAAAGACGGTGATGTTGTGACTTCCTGTTTGTACTGTGCAGCCGTACGTGACAGTGTTTCGGCTCTGAGAGATCTTAGCTGTCAGTCGGAGGATCACGGATCCGTCTTCAGCAGGCATCGGTCCAGTTACCCTGATCCAACTGGCCCTGGAAGCCCCGTTTCCAATCAGATGCACCGAGCTCACTGATTTGTCAGTACTCGTCACATGACACCTCAGCAGTGCCTGGTCTGTGTCAACAATGGGCTTGGCAAAAACACGTAGCTCTGCAGAGAAATAAATTATATATTATGTATCAAAGTATCAATTTCCAGGATAACTGCCCCACATCGCCTCACCTTCCACTCTGTGTGTGTTGCTGTTCTTAAACTCCCTTCGCTTCGGGAAACCACAACAAACTTAGAGCTAGCAAGCTAAAAATGTCAAGTTTTGAAGAAAGTGTGTGTGTGTGTATGTGTGTGTGTGTATATATAATGTTGCAGGCCCTCACCTGTTTCCTGCTGTATTGGTCTTAATTTAATTTCCTGGATCATCTGTGGACATTCCTCTTTAATGAAGCGTCTATAGACATGATTCATTGCTATCTGTTTGTTCCAGAGTTGTTCCACTGGTCTTGCAGAGGGAGACTGGGCGGTCCATCTCTGAGATTCAGGGTCAAAGCTTATGAAGTCCATCCCATTTACTGCCCAGGCTTCAAAAGCAAACACCATCCCATTGGCTGACAGGATGCAGCCCCGCCGCCGCTGTACAACATCTGTACAGGAAGACTGCAAGATTAACTTCTGGTTTTGAATAAGGCAGCCTTTATCATCATGTCACAAAAAACATTATGAAAACTTACACACTGTGCTGTTCATTAATCTTGGAATCTTGTTGAGAGAGTCTATGATATTTTCCCATGCTTCATGACAGTTTTCAGGTAACTTTTGGGACTCCAGGGTAGGTTTGAGTTGTTCTCTTTTCGTCAGGGTGTCACAGTAAGAGATGGGAACTCCATCAAATACAGTTAGTTGTTCAACTAAAGGCTGATCTCCAGGCTGCACACGTCCTGTAGACAAGAACTTCAGAGAGTGGGAACCTGAAATAGAAAAGACATTTAAAGGGTTTATGGGCTCAGCTTCATGTCATATGCAAATTATAATACCCACGTACACACAGTTAGGGACTGCCATTGGCACAATATAAGTCCTTGCGCAATAATTACAGGCAGCTGAGAAAACAAAACATAGGTTAGGCAAGGAATGGCACCTGACTAGATCTAAGCAGCAAGTGTACAGACAAGCCTCTTTTCTTCAAGAGCTTAAGCTAGTTTTTACGATTGTTCATACTGTATTTAGATTTGATTTGTTTGTTTTTATGTGTTGGTTCGTGTTGTTGTTGTTGTGGGCGACTTTTAATACTGTAAAATGTGATTGTTGTCCTTTACTGCTGTGTTAGCGTTCTTATACTCCAGTGTTTCCCTTCTGACAGAGATGTTATTCTCGGTTTCCTGCCCAGGGACTACAGATAAAAATTACATTACAGCTACCAAAGGTACTGCTAAGGAACTCTGCATTGTCCCTGTCCAATAAATAAAAAAAACCTATAACTACAGAATCTGTTTCAAACTGTTTTTACTTCAGGCTGCTTTGAGGACAGTTCACCACTGGGTTGTAGTGTGAGTCAGAAACAGGACATTAGGGGTGTTGTCTAATATCATGATGTAGCAGGCAGATTGGAAAGTCAAATTGCTAATCTATTTGGAATGTGCAATACCTTATCTGTTATTCAACGGCCTTTTTGTACAATTTGAATTGTTTGTAAGTGTTTTGATTATTGTGCTTTTTAATACTCAGGGAGTAGCAACGTAATTATGTGGTAATACTGTTGGACAGTGGTGCAATGACCATTGTCCTATCAAGTAAAATCATCTTTACTAAGTGACTTTACAGGTTTGACGAGTCATGTTGCCCACCACATGCTTAAGATGAGTTTTAAAATGTCTTTAGGAATAGTTCTAAAGCTGTTCATTCGACACAATAATATCCAGGTTGAACTACGCTGTTGTCTTCTGTCTTCATATCCAGGGGTCAAGATACTTCTGCTATCCAAAGGATTTGTTCCTCTGTATGTTGGAACTGTGCCATTAGCTTTCTGGTTTGCATGTCGATGTTTGGAAATCAGTCAAAGCGGGACGCCTGGATAGTTCACCTGGCAGCGCATGCGCCCAATGTACTAAGGCTCAGTCCGTGTCGCAACGGCCGCAAGTTCAACTCCAACCTGCAGCCCTTTGCTGCACTTCATTCCCCCTCTCTCTCCCATTTTACATCATTAGCTGTCCTATATAATAAAGGGCTAAAACGCCCAAAATATAATCTTAAAAAAAAGAAATGAGGCCATAAAAGTTACTTCGATGCATGTAAACACGCTAGTGCATTTTCAAAACTACTCAACTAATTAAAAGTCCTGCTTTTAAAATTTAAAAGGTCCTACTCTGAGACCGACGACAACTTCAGCCATCAGAAAAAGGCAAATGAAATGTAACGGAGAAGAAGTAGATTCAATTCATTACTTGAGTACCTATACAATACTAAGTCATGTTTTACCTGAACTTAACTTAAAAATGGAAGAAATTGTTGAGTTAGTTCCTGTCAACAAGTCACAACACCAACCCCAGCTTGGGGCAGTCGTTGTTCTGCTGCTGCAGTTCTGTCTGAACACATTGCACCTGATAATTCAGTAGTAGCATTGATGAAATGTTACTTACCACAGGTAATAGTTGAAATCAGTAAACATGGAATCAAAAGTTGAATCCACTTCATCTTGGAGCATTATCAGGAGTGTGAGTGGCAATCCTTTAGAGTAAAGAGTAAAGCTACTGTAACCCTTCTGAAACCACTGACAAACTGGATGAACAAGAATTCTCTTGCCCAGCTCACATAGTTCAACCTACTGACAAGCTGGCATGGGGGAAATCCAAACATGTTGTCTAACAACTACCACCCTGCCATGTCCTATCACAAATCTGCAGGTCCTTCAGTCAGTCTGTCAAACCCTTTGGTTCAGAACATCTTTAAAAAGCACCTGTCAGTGGGCCTTGAACTTCTCTGTGGACATTAACAGTCCCCAGCAGATGGAAGATGTTTCTCTATGAATTGTATTTCTAACGACACTGACAAACACGACATAACTGTAGATGTTGGAGTTAGTGAAATAAAAAAAGGATGGGATCTGTGATTCTAACACAATGTTGTTGACAGACAAAATGTTAAACAGCTTAAACAGCTGTGCCTCGACCACTTTGTTGTATAAAATAACCAAATGTCTAGCATAATATCTACCTCTAATTGAATCAAACATGTAGTATTATTTAGACTCCAGCTGCTTTAAGTTGAGAAAGCTAGTTTATAGTTTAGAAAAGTTTAGATAGAATGTCCACTGTAGTATGATAACGATCTACAACATGGAGACATTTTTATCATTAATGATCTAAACGGTCATCTCGCACACACGTAGTGTGGATCTTTTTAAAAGTACCAACTAATAAATTGTTGAATCACACACTGTAAATTTGTCGAGAAAAAAAGGGTTGTTGTTTTGGAAGAGTGAATGTGCAGCAGGCTAAATTCCATGTCAGTCTGCCTGCTGCTGTTGTTGTTATCTGCAAACCTGTTTAGTTTCACTTTTCATCTGTAGAATCATATGAAGAAAATGCTCCGTCCCTTCTCTGTTTAACAAAGAAGGGCCAAACTACCGCATGTAAAGTAAGTTATTTGCTGGACTAGTGATACCCTTTTAGGATAAAAGCTGTTTTAAGGGAGATCAGTTTATTCTTCTAAGAAAATAATTGATGATTGGCAGCAATGGTAGTCAGTGATCTGAGGATCCGTCTAGAGCTGACCCAAAGAGACTTTAATTATTTTAAAATCTCATCCAAACTCAAAGTGTATTTTCTAATGAGTGGTCTGGTGCCAAAATCCTATTTTTTTGTTCATGATATTATTGTCACATCATCCCTTTCTTTCTTCTATATATCTTATAGACCCATCTAGTGGTCATTCTTTGCATTTGTTACAAAGAGTGCCTTTATACTGTATACTCATGTATATGTTACACATACTTATGTTGATTTGACCCAGTCAGAGGTGGAAAATAATGAATTACAACTACTCACATAACTGTTATAGAGTAGTTTTTTTTGGTGTACTTTTACTTTTTAAAGTATTTTTAAATTCTTTTACTTAAGTATGTTTTGTTTGAAATATTGTACTTTGCTACATTTTAAATCAATTTCGTTACTGAGTAAAAAACAAATAAATAAAAAAGGTCTCCAATGTTGTTTTGCGCCATTGCTTTGGCAAAGAACCCGCCAACAAACTAAATGTCTTTGGGCCCTTATCCAATTACAAAAGACTGTTATTTAGTATAAAAAGTAGAAATAAGATATTAAAAAGTGTAAATCCACTGCAGATGATCATAACTTACCCTGGATATGGTCAAAACCATTAGACTAGTAATCAGATTATTAGTGTGCATTTTAACATACATAAAGACAGTAAACATGACTGCTTGTGAGAGAGTGACTTATTAACACGGACGTCTGTGTAACACTTTGATAAATGTCTTTCAGACGAGAAAGATTGTCAAACAAAAGACACTGTACACTTAGGAGGAGATGTAATGCAGTGTCAACATTAAAATTCATTCAAACAACATACATTACATATTTGACAAAAAATGAAGACTTTGATTTCTTTTTATTGCAGAAATATGTCAGACATCAAATAATAGAAAAAAAACATAAAATGCAACTGTTCAGGAGAGGAAAGAAACCCTGCTGTGATTCTCCTAAACTGTGGACAGACCAAGCTCTTATATCCATATCGTCCTGATTACATCACATATAAAATGAAAATATAAATAAAAATTATTGAACATAGTTCATATATGACATACAGTTGCTATACACAGTACACACACAAAACAATTACAGAATGTTAAACAACTTAAAGTGCACATCTACATTCAGAACACATAGGCTCATGAAGAAGACATTTAAAGTGATTATATGGAATCAGGCTGTTTAATTTCTTTAGAATATGCAGCTAATTCCATTTATATGGAGCATAATACTCAAATGCAGTTTTGCCAAATTCTGTCCTAACAAATGGAATATTTAAGACCAAGGAATCACTAGTGTGAGTGCTATAGTGATACGATTTAAAATTCAGCAAGCTTGTTACACACATACATACAGGCAATTTTTTTAAGCAAGGCTTTGTAAATAAATAAAGTGCATCATGAAAAGTACAGCCAACACTTTGATAAAGGAGACAGCGGTAAGTTCTGAATCCGTCACCAGATATAAATCTAAGGGCAGAGTGATGAACTGCATCAAGTGGCTTTGTAAAGGAAGCTGCATGCATATGAATGACATCCCCGTAATCTAAAACTGATAGAAACGTAGTTTGAACAATCAGTTTCCTACAACTTTGGGTGAGGCAAGATTTATGTATATGAAAGAATGCCAATTTTGGCTTTAATTTCTTTACAAGTTCAGTTATGTGTGGTTTAAAAGACAGCTTATCATCCACCCAAATGCCCAAATACTCTAAACTGGACACTTTTTCAATTTGTGTCCCATCAAAAGTGAGATGGCTCTTTTAGTATTCACAGTAGACACATTTCTTATAAATGTCATAGTTTGCTAAGTTTAAGCGCCAAAAAAACTTGTTAGGATAAGAAAAAAGTTTTTGGTTTGCGTTCATACACCGGTCATCTTAAGTAGTATTTCAGGGACAGGAACATCAGTTTCCCAGGTGAAAGTCTTCTATTTTCCCACCTTAACTCTCCCCCAGCTTTAAAGCCTGTGTTTTGTAGCCTCTTCAATAACGTACATATTAACGGCCATGATAAATGGAAAGTGCAGCTGTGTCCAAAATCATTCCCTCTTTGCTGCATGGTTCACCATATATACGTTGGACCGTTGTATTGAAGTGTCTGAAATCTCAGTGTGAACGTCCACAATGCAATTCTTCACTTTTGATCATTATGAAAAATGACGTGTTGTCCTTACAACTTTCCGATAATGACACAAAACCACTGGGATTTCTAAAGTTTCAAATGTGTCACTGTAGAGAATGATGAACACAGTTCTGTAATTAATGGATTCAGTGCAAAATAACAGCGTCTCTGAGAGACTGACAGTAAAACCTGATGTTCACAGTTGATATTAAATATGTTTGTCTTTCTACAATTTCAAATTCCCTGCTCCATTCCTCAATTAACTATCGCTGTGGCCCCTCAATTTTATCAGCAAAGTACTCTGGGTCATAGTGACTTTGATCCCTTAACATAACGACCATCTCCCACTGCTCGTGGGACTTTCTGTTTCCCTCTCTCCCTTGTGTGACTGAAAAAATAACGCTCTGCAGATCTGGAGAAGCAACACTCTCCATCATCCTGGTAAACTGCTCAACCAGCTGTGGATCAACTCTTGAAGGAGGACTGGGCTTCTTTTTCACTGCAAGGAAAATCACAATTAGGACACATGTTGAAGAAATGTGACCAACAGATGTAGTGAGCTGTACATTTTACAATTGAAAAATAAAGTTCCTCTCCAGTGGACAAAGTATGTAATGGTGACTCTGTTTCTAAAACCCAACCTGACCCCAATAATGGCGACACTGAAAAGTGATAGAGAGAGAAGAGAAAGAGAGGAATAGAAAGTATTGTGGATGAGTGAAATGCAGAAAGTGTGTGCGAGATGAATGCAGAAAGTGTGCATGTGTGTGTATGTTTGTGTATGCGTGTGTGTGTGTGTGTGTGTGTGTGTGTGTGTGTGTGTGTGTGTGTGTGTATGTATATAGAAGAAGGGAGGTGAAACAGAATCACAGCGGACTCATAAATGGGTCCAACACATCTGCTGTATGAAATACATACATTTATTTATTTTACTATTTATTTTTTGCCATTTCTGCTCCGACATTTCTTGGTACTTATATTTTGACTCATATTTCGACTGAGCCCATCGGTTTATTGATGTCGCTGTAGTGAATTTCTGAAAACAGAAATAATAAGTCTTACCACATTTAACCAGATATCGGATTGCACGGTATATACTAGCGATTGTAAACCCAGCGCAGACGACTCCAAGGATTACTTGCAGGATTTTCCAAAACACTCTTGAGTTATCAAGAAGGTTTCTGCCGTCAACAGTATTCCCATCTGTAAGGAAAGACAGAAGATCTTGAAAACCCATGAAAAGTTCTCCATTCTGTCCTCTCTGTTTGAAACTAAGAATAGGAACGATCAGATTTTAAAAAACAGGTTTAGAGTACCATGGAGGTATAAATTCTAAATACCGATACTGACTAAAGCTTTTAGCATGGAATTGTTATTTTCATTTTCAAACTATGTAAACCAAAATATTACAACCATGTTTTGTTAACCTCAAAAAAGGCCTCACCCCAAAAGACGGTGGTGTTGTGACTTCCTGTTTGTACTGTGCAGCCGTACGTGACAGTGTTTCGGCTCTTGGAGATCTCAGCTGTCAGTCGGAGGATCACGGATCCGTCTTCAGCAGGCATCGGTCCAGTTACCCTGATCCAACTGGCCCTGGAAGCCCCGTTTCCAATCAGATGCACCGAGCTCACTGATTTGTCAGTACTCGTCACATGACACCTCAGCAGTGCCTGGTCTGTGTCAACAATGGGCTTGGCAAAAACACGTAGCTCTGCAGAGAAATAAATGATATATTAAGTATCAAAGTATCAATTTCCAGGATAACTGCCCCACATCGCCTCACCTTCCACTCTGTGTGTGTTGCTGTTCTTAAACTCCCTTCGCTTCGGGAAACCACAACAAACTTAGAGCTAGCAAGCTAAAAATGTCAAGTTTTGAAGAAAGTGTGTGTGTGTGTGTGTGTGTGTGTGTGCACTGTTCCAGCTCTTACCTGTTTTCTGCTGTATTGGTCTTAATTGAATTTCCTGGATCATCTGTGGACATTCCACTCTGATGAAGTGTCTATAGGCATGATTCATTAATGTATTCTTGTTCCAGAGTTGTTCCACTGGTCTTGCAGAGGGAGACTGGGACGTCCATCTCTGAGATTCAGGGTCAAAGCTTATGAAGTCCATCCCATCTACTGCCCAGGCTTCAAAAGCAAACACCATCCCATTGGCTGACAGGATGCAGCCCCGCCGCCGCTGTACAACATCTGTACAGGAAGACTGCAAGATTAACTTCTGGTTTTGGATCAGGCAGCTTTTATCATCATGTCACAAAAAACACACACAAAACGTAGCCTACACACTGTGCTGTTCATGAGTCTTGGAATCCCGTAGAGAGACAATATGATATTAAGACTCGCTTCATGACAGTTTTCAGGAAACTTTTGGGACTCCAGGGTAGGTTTGAGTTGTTCTCTTTTCGTCAGGGTGTCACAGTAAGAGATGGGAACTCCATCAAATACAGTTAGTTGTTCAACTAAAGGCTGATCTCCAGGCTGCACACGTCCTGTAGACAAGAACTTCAGAGAGTGGGAACCTGAAAAGAAAAAGAAAACATTTAAAGGGTCAAAACTTACACTCTATGAGGTTTATGGGCTTATCTTTATGTCATATGTGAATTTAAAAATGTCATATGCAAATATATTAACTGCCACTCACACAATATGAGTAATAGTATAATATAATAGGAGAGGCAAGGAATGGCCCCTGACTTTATAGAACTAAGGAGCAAGTGTACAGATAAGCCTGAATTCTGAGAAGACTGAATTCTTATGATTGATCTTACTGTGCTTAGGTTTGTAGTCAGGACCACATACTAGGAATCAAAGACAAATTCAAGACCAAACACAGCTGAGTTCAGACAGGAGACTAAGTCAAATAAGTCAAAATCCAGCATCAACTATTACTTCAGCATCTGTTTTAAACTGTTGTTACTTCAGATCTGAGGACAATCCACTACTGGATTACAGTGTGAGATAGGAACAGGACTTTACCTGTCAGGATCCGGCTGAGACTGATTGCCTTTGTGCCACTCTTGTGGCCTTTTTGTGTATGTTGTTGTTATCTGTGGTTGTTGCTGTGTTCCATGTGTTCTGTTGTTACCTGTCTGTCATCTGTCTTTGTCTCCGCCCTTCCCCTTATATGGTTTGCACTTCCTCTCTTGTTTGTTTCCCTCCAGTTCTGTTCTCACCTGTTCCCAATTGTCAGGTTAGTTTCCCTCCGTTTCTATTCTCACCTGTTGCTCGTTACTGTCTTGTCCAATCCCCTGTCTTTCTGTTTATTGGTCTGTGTATTTCTACACCCCTTTGTTCCTTTGTTTTGTCTCTCTCTGTTCATCTGTAGTTGTGAGTTTATTAGTTGTTTGAGTCAAAATAAAGAGTTTGTTCTGCACACTTGCTGGGAGAGTCTTGCGTTTGGGTCCACCTGCTGCAACCCTGACATTACCGTTGGTCCATACTGTCTAATATAATCACGGTTGGCATATTGTTAAGTAAAACTTGGTAAAATAATGTAGCTCTGATTACAAAGAAATTCATGAGATCTTCCTCCAAATAGCGGAGCACATTGTCCTATCAAGTGTATAAAACACAACAAGAAAGAATCATCACTGAGTGACTTTAGAGGTTTGACGAACCCTGTCTCCCAATGGATTGATGTTAAAAACACTTTTTCCGTCTAAAGTCTTTGTCCCTGTGGAATACATTCTTTTATTAGGAATAACCCCTTGAGATGTAGCATCTCGTTATCAAGGGGGTCCTTAAAGGCAAACATATACAATACATTCACAATTAGACAAAACAACTTGAGGAAAACTCAAGAAAAACATACATCATCAGACATACATAGGCTACATCCTGACTAGGGTTGGGTACCGAAACTCGGTGCCAATAGGGAACCGGTGCCGACGTAAACGGTAGTAACGAGACCGAATAAGAACGAAAGTTTCGGTGCCTCATTTCGGTGCTTGACTTTACACTACACCTGACAGCATGTAACGTTAGCCTACCTTTAGCTAGCAGCTGGATTAAACACCGGTAAAATGCTGACAGCTAACGTTAAACAGTGTAAAGTTTGACTGTATTTCACTGTGGAGGACTTCAACAGCGGGATGTAACAGTCTGCTCTGCAGCGCAGCAGCTGCTGCCGTTGTCGCAATTCATAGATATACAGTAGTAGTACTAGTAGTACTAGTAGTACTATGTTTATATGGTCGGAATGAAACAACACAGACGGTGCGTTCACTTGCAGCTGCCGTTGTCGGAATTAAAAAACACAGACGGTGCGTTCACTCGCAGCTGCCGTTGTCGGAATTAAACAACACAGACGGTGCATTCACTTAAAACAGGTAGCCTCGTGGTGCATTCACAGTAATTGTAAAATACCCTTTTCCCATCTGGGGTTCAACAGCAATTTACTGGTGAAATAAGTTATTGTTATAGTTATTACATTATTATTAAATCTTTAATTTTGACCATGGCCTTAGCAATAAACAAGTCACTGACTTCTTTTTTTTCTTCTTCTTTTTTTTTTTTTTTTTACTTTATTGAAAAGTACCGGTTCAGGCACCGTTTAGGCACCGGCACCGTTTTAAAAGTATCGATTTAGCACCGGAATCAAAAAAACAAAAAACGATACCCAACCCTAATCCTGACAAACAAAAGCAAAGCTCTCCTTCACACCAAAACCACCCATATCCTCTCCATTTAAACCATTAAATATTAGACAGTAAACAGTGAAGGTCATTCATATACAGTTAAAGAAAAAAAAAACAGTTGCAGCTTGTATGAAAATAATTAAGAAGAGCCATCTTAAACTGATGAAAAGAGGAGATAGATCTTAAAGACCTAGGTAAACCATTCCAGTCGGAAGGGGCTTTACATTTAAAGGCTCTCCTCCCAATTTCTTTTGATATATGTGGTACAGAGAAAAAAAGGTGGTCAGTATCTCTTAAACTATAGGGTGATTGATATAAAATCAAGTGTTGTTTCAGATAGAATGGGTAGTTTGAAAAAATGCATTTATGAACAAACTGCAACCAGTGAAACTGTGTATGTTAATACTTTGTGGGAACTGTGCCATTAGGTTCCTGGTCTGCATATCAATGTGTAGAATTCAAAGAATAAAACTACTCAACTAATTGGAACAATGTCATCTTTAAATGCATGTAATGCATACACTCGCCCACCCACTATGCAGTAAAGTTGTTTCCTAAAGAGTATTATATAGCAAGCTATTCAAATCAACAGAAGTCTGATGCACTTTTGACTTAAGTAAAAGTCCTGCTTTTTGTGAAGGTCCTGCTCTAAGATCAGTTTAAACCTACAAACATATCATCATCAAGATAAAACTGCTTTTCTTTAGTTTTGTTTTCTTTATAGTGGAGAAACAAGATGTTTACTTAAGAACAATATTTGTTTTTCTCTCAAATCTTTATCTGCATAATCTAGGTGTTTTAACTTCAGCCATCATAAAAAATGCAAATGAAATGTTATGGAGTAGAAGACATAGTAATTAGTTATGTTTTACCTTAACTTAAAAATGAAAGAAAATGAAAAGAGTTTTTGGTTCCTGCCAACAAATCCTCACACCAACCCCAGCTTGGTGTTGTGCAGTCTTTGTTCTGCAGCTGCAGAACACATAATTGCGCCTCATAATTCAGCAGTAGCATTGATGAATTTTTACTTACCACAGGCATTAGTTGACATCAGTAAACATGGAATTAAAAGTTGAATCCACTTCATCTTGGAGCATTATCATCATCAATCTTTTAGAGTAGCTGGATCCGCTCTGACACATGCTCAGGCTTGCATTGTTCAACCAACTGACATGCAGGTAAGGGGGAAGTCCAAAAATGTATTCCATTACAACGACCACCCTACCTTGACCTATCACAAGATTGGACAAGATAATACAGGATAATTATTTTGCCCAGCAGGTTCAGAACATCTTTAAAAAAGCACTTGTGTGCCTTGAACTTCTCTGTGGATATTAACATCCAGCAGATGGAAGATGTTTCTCTATGAATTGTGTTCATGAAAGAGAATTACACTGAAAAACCTAACTATCATAAATGGTTAGATGTTGGAGTTTGTGAAATAAAAAAAGGATTGGGATGCAATCAGCTTGTGATTCTAACAAAATGTGTGTTGTAGTAGGAAACAGTTGGATGAAATAACAAAATGTATAATTTCTACCACAATACAGTATGTACCTCTAATTTAAGCAACCATGTGTAGTATTATTTAGACTCCAGCTGCTTTAAGTTGAGAAAGCAAGTTTATAGTTTAGAAAAGTTTAGATAGCATGTGCACTGTAGTACGATAACAATCTATCTGTAAACATGGAGACATTTTTATCATTAATGATCTAAACAGTCATCTAGCACACCTGTAGTGTTGAGTTTCTCAACAGGACCAACCAGGCCTAAACCTGCTTATGTTAAAGATCAGATGGCACTGGCTGTGCTCAGCGTAGTCTGACTTTGAAAAGGTGTTGTTCTGATATACGGGTGTGTTTTGAATATTCTATTGAATCACACCTTAAAAAAACGGTTGGTGTTATGGAAGAGTGAATGAGCAGCGAGCTACACACATTCCATGGCAGTCTGCCTGCTGCTGATATTGTTTCCCTGCAAACCTGTGTAGTTTCACTTTCATCTGTAGAATCCTTGGTCCGTCCCTTCTCTGATTAACAAAGAAGTGCCGATCTATACCTTTTCTCACTAAGTTTGAAATCACAATGTCTGCCTAAGTGATATTTTTTAGCCCTGGGTCTTAAAGGTGCACTATGAGTTCCTGCGTGGTTTCAGCACGATTTCATTTTTGTCTCAAATCGTAGGCATCTTTTTGATAGTGACAGTGGATAGACAGGAAAGGGGGGAGAGAAAGAGAGTGGAAGACACTCAGTAAAGGGTAGCAGGTCAGGTTCGAACACGGGCCGCTGCAAAGGCCTCAGCCTACATGGGGCACACGCTCTACTGGGTGAGCAAGAGGCCGCCCCAGGCATCTCTCCTTGATGCGCTAGCTGCCTGGCCCTTGAATACACTGTGAAAAAGACCGGTCTCGGGAGACAACACAGGGGTCATTAACGTCAAACAAACACTAGGGGCACAGGATTCAAGCAATGAAACTGAGGACTATCAAGCATGTAAAGTGTGTTTTTTGCTGGACTTGCAAAAATAATATTAAGATAAAAGCAATTTTTAATGGAGATCAGTTGATTTTTAAAAGAAAAGAATTGATGATTGGCGGCAATGGCAGCCAGGATAGAATGAGGATACGTCTAATATAATTATTTTAAAATCTCATTCAAAACCACTTCGACGTGTTGTTCTGATGTGTGGTCTGGTGTGGTTGCCAGAAATTAATGGTTATATTATGTTTTTTACTGTTTGCTCACCCATGTTTTACCTTATCTTGTTTTTCATTATATCATTGTCACATTATCCTTTTCTTTCTTCTAAATATTTTGTAGAGCCATCTGGTGGTCATACTTTGTGCATACTGCGTTTGTTATGTGAGCTCACTGGCTCCTAGTTCAGGTGTTTAAGATAAGATAAGATAAGATAGACTTTATTAATCCCACATGGGAAATTCCTGTGCTACAGCAGCTCAAAAGAAAAAAAATTACACAAATCAGAATAACAGAAATACACATTAAGTAGACATAGGAGAGACAAAATATACATAAAGTATGAGAAATAGAAAAAAAATAGAATTAGTTATAATAATAATAATAATAGTAAAACAAACATATTTACACAATAAACACCCTTATATAAACAGACAGTGTATAAACAGATATACAGATGAGTAAGATGCGGATGAATATAAAATGACATATTGCACAGTTGGAGGTAACGGAGTAATAAATAAATAAATAAATATGTATAGTGCAGACTATTGTCCAGTGATGGCTCATATTGCAGAAACAGTTAGCAGTGCTACATTGTGATGTTGCATTAAAGAGTCTGACTGCTGCTGGAATGAAGGACCTGCGGTAGCGCTCCTTCTTGCACTGAGGGCCCAGCAGTCTGCAATCATCTTGTCTCTACTAAAGGTGAAACTGTACTGAGGGCTCGGACCTGAAGAAGGCTGTTTGTGTCACTATATGCATGGGTTGTTACTCAGCCCTATTTTAATATGTACTAGTAATTTCAACATCAAATATCCATCTAAAATAAAAGGCTTTTAAATTATCTAAACCCAATTCATGTTGATTTAACACACTGTTCTTAAAGCTGACATTTGATAAATGAAAAAATGCAGTCTATGTGATCCATTATCAATCAATGTAGTATACATTATGGAATTGCCTTTTGGTATTCCTTTTCATTATGAAGTTTATTTTGTGTGTATATATATATATATATTTATTTATGTGCAATTGCATTTTTATCAACAGCTACATAAAAGTGTTTTATTAACCAAACACACATTTATGTAACTGTGGACATGTATGTCAGATGTAATGAAATGCATTCAAAAATACATTAGTAGATGTGCAGTATATTAATAAGATATGCGTACAAATATAAATATATCCAAGACCCATGCAATGACCATGTCATGCAACTGCTGAATTATGGGTACTGCACCTTTTTGGTCCAATTCAGGCACTGGTTCAGAATGTCATTGATGTCATATTATTATAGCAAACTATTTACGGTTGGCTGGTTTCTCTTGTAAGTCTTTAATATATGCCTACACATCTCTTAAAGACCAATTGTCTCATTCTGACTTTTTTTCTCAGAATTCTGACTTTAAACTCTCATCCATAAACCTAACAGAATTAGGCTATAGCCCGGACCCCCGAAGGAGCGGCTGCAGTGTGTCAGACTCCGTGTGTCTGGAGGGGGCAGCAGGGGTGAAAGTTCACCAGCATGGCTCTCACGTATCAGGTGACAATGGGGGAAAGTTGGACACCACACGCGGCTTGAAACCAAGCCCAAAACAAGGCGAAGGGAGAAGAAGTAGAAGCATGTCGGGTGAGATGGTTTCGGCAGCGCTGAGCGGGGAGGAGGAGGAGGACGCAACCCTGGGATATTACGACGACGAAGACGACCTGGAGGCGTTTTCAGACGCAGAGCTTGGCTGTGAGGACGGAGGTAGGCGGATATTTCTGCTGCTTAGGAAGGTCACATTCTAGCAGAGAGCGAGGGGACACGGCACACTTTCACTTCGGCGCTGTACTCGCTGCTGGGGTGTCATGTTACTGGTCTTAGCTAGCCCGTCCTATGGTTAGCGTTAGCTAACTGAAGCTAGTTTACATGGTTTCCCCACGCTGTAGAATGTAGCATTTACCTCTGCGTCAGTTGGGAACTTAACCAGTGTTTTTCCTATTTGCGGAAGAAACCTAGGACTTAAGGTGGCGGCGCACGTATTTGGCGGCGGGGGGGGGGTTTAGGGGTTTAGGGGTCAAAAAAATGCTACGTTTACGGTTTTTCAATAAAAAAATTTAATTTCACATTACTTTGGACCATTATTTTATAACCATATAGCTATGTGTAGAGCAGATAATAAAGAACACTCAAAAAGACAAAACTTGCTAAAGAAGTCCACTTGGAACAAACTAACGTTAACGTTACAATTATTAAATATGATAAAAGTTAGTTATGGGTTCAGTTAGTTTAGTTTTGCTCACATTGATTTTACATTCATGCAGTGGACGTCATTTTTTGATGACATAACTTGCATTACATTAGTGTACTAGTAACAGTTCTACCCATAGATATATACATAGATATAGAATATCGATGGATATATATCTATGGTTCTACCTTTAACCAGGTTTGAGTTTACATGGACCTGGTTGACAGTTGTAAACAAACATTGTAAATGGCCCCAAGTTGATTATCTGTTGCAGTGTTTGTGAATGACATCAACTGGCAGGACGTTAACAAGGGGCGGTTGCCTAGCAATGGAATTCCATTGAAAAGGTGTGTTTTCACAGTTCAATAGTTTGCATTGTCGACACTAAACACTAAAGTACATTAAAAACCATCTACTTCCTGACATCTACTTCTTATAACGTATTCCCTGTTATATATTGTTCTTAAAGTATATTATTTCTAGCAATTCTATTATGTTTACATTCTTGTCTTTTCATAGTCATAGTTAATATTTAATAATAAGCTATTGCACTGTTCAATCCCTGCACTGTTCACTTTTGCACTACGACCACTGCACCCACTCTACCATAGCACCTATCCTGGTCATTGGATCACATGGTCAGTCCACCAGACCTTTGTAATCACTTCACAAATTGTTAACTCTTTAAATTTCTGTGAGTGATTTTTATGTATGTGAGATATATGTGTGCATGTGTGTTTGTTGTCTTATGGTTTTCTAAGCTAGTGCATGCCTAAAATTTCCTTCCGGATGAATAAAATATCTATCTATCTAGCTATCTATCTGTCTAAAAGAAGAAGCAGTTGGCCAAATTGGTCAAATGTTCTAGGCTATATGGCAGTGCTATGCTTCAAGAGCCATTGTACTATTTAAATGTAAACCCCAAGCTGCTTTATTTACACCACATTAGGAGCTCATGCTGCGGGACTAGATTTGACTTGAGACTCACTAGACTAGGTTTGTTAACAGCCTGCATTACTCTGTGTATAATAACACAGCTGTGACAACAGGTGGCTGTGTATGGAGGGAGATGGTCTTGTGAATGGACTACTTGATCCTTGGTCCTGATCTTATGTAACGTTATCTGACATTTGTCCTGCTTACTTGCGGTCTGCAAAACTGGAGATCATGTGTTAAAAACCGGTCAATAATCACATAAAGTTTCTGTAACATTGTTAGCATAATTATGTTTCATTTTCCACATTGTGTTGGAGTTACCAAATGTACATACTTTTATTTTCGGTTTATTTCTTACTTACTATTTTTGGATATATAGAGTTGCTATATATTATAGTAGAATGTACAGATGTTTACATATTATTCTACATTTTATATTCTGTTTTATTTCTTATTTCTATTTGTTCTCATAATGTATCTATTTATATCTCTACTTCAGAATGGAGCAAATGTAACAAAACCCACGTTCCCCCTGGCCCCCGGGAATCAATAAAGTGTTTGTGATATTCACCAACCAAACATTTAATGTTTTATCTGATCAAAGTTAAAGTCATGAGAAAGGTCTGCTTCTATCCCTTTAGTGTGTGTTGATAGAATATATTATCTCATGGTTATAAATAGGCACACTTATTTGAAGGTCTGGTGGCAGAATCATTTCCAATAAGTTTTACTCTGGATGAGACCAACCTGTGGCGGTTTATGCTGCATGGAAAAGCTGAATAATAAGCCTAGTAACTAGCCTAGTACTGTATCTTTTGGAGCAGAGTGGGCAATTTTCCAGGAAGTCGCTGGGTCTGTGTACAGACGCTGGTGTTGACAACAGCGCGAGGATATGTGTTACTACACAGCAGGGGACATTGTTACAGCACAGAGAGCAAGCCTTTGGTCTGTGAATGTGGACACGAATGTGTTCTTAACCCTTGTGTTGTCTTCCATTCTACCATGCATTTTTTTTAAACACTTTTGGTGCTTTAAAAAAAAAAAAAATGTTGGTGCTTTTTTGACGTTTAACGCTTTTTTTCACTACCATGTATAAACACCACTAACACTAACTTATCACCACTAGTTTTACACTTATTTTTGGAATTCATAATCAATAAACCTCAATTATAGAAAGTTATACCTAATTCTTGAGTTATAAAAGCAGAAATTATGAATTATTTAGACTCATTAAAGGAAGGATAATCACAGAAGGGTATATGTCAACGTTCAGTCGGCATACTGTTTAGAAACATTTCAATTTTTTTCATCTTGATGTGGGTCTGGCTTGTCAGGCTAGTTGTGTAGAATGAGTTATTTTTGGGTAATAAAAATTAGGTAGTTAAAATGAAACCCATATTTCTGATAGAGACATTTTGAAAACAGGTCAAATTTGACCCAAAGACATCACAAGGTTTAAAGAACTTCAAACTTAATTGAAGCATTTCCACAAAAATGTGTGCTTAACTGAATGCACCAACCACTGTTTATTTCTGACTGGTCTTCAGTGAAGTATTTCATTCATTTTAAATTATTTTTTTTTTAACTTAGTTTTGTTGAGTTTTCTGTTCATTTGCTCACATGTTCCAAAATTATAAATGAGCGTAGGATGTAAAAGTTCAATCAGCAAAGTCCTCTGGCAAAGTATTATTTTTTTTTACAGATTATTTTTCTAATTGGGATTTAGTTTTGTGACAGTCAGTTCAGTTGTACTGTTGTAGTTGTATCTGCTGTAGTCTTGTTGGATGTACAGTGACTGGTTGGATAGTTGAGCAGCATCTTATCCACTAGGTGGCAGTGTTCGCTTACGGATGTCTATACACAGCACCATAATACTGTATATTGCATTGTTCATTTTGCATTGTTCAGGAACAATGTGACACATGTTGTAATGACATTTTTGTGGACCATTTGTTTTCAATTTCTAAGTTTACAAATTAACAAACTCAATTGTCAAAACTGGTCCTTCCTAACCCTTTTGTTGTCTTCCCTTTGACCATGAAGAACGTTCTTTCCCTATCTCCTGTTGCTTATTTTTTATTTATTTTTTTTACATTTTTGGTCACTATATTCAATAAACTTTTTTCGCTTTTTTAAAATGTCTATCCCTTTTTTTTCTCTCGACGTTTATGGTGCTATTTTCAATGTTTTCGACACTTTCTTCCAGTGTTTTTGAAAAACAAAATTCAGCAATTTTGTCGCTTTTTCCAAGATTTTGGACCATTATTCTGACTTCCTTCATTTCCGATATAAAAACCCTTTGAAACATGAGGGCTAATTTTTTTTAATTTATGTGACGCTAATATGCTTAATAATTGTCCTAGCAAACTGATGAATCCCCTAATGATGAATGATGAATCCCCCCTAATACAAGCTGTAGGCTACTAGTTTATTCATTCATTGGTTTTTAGATTTTACAGTGGTCAGTTTTAAGTGTTTTCATTGGTTTTGTCCCATTATATTTTGTCTGTGGTGTCTGAAACTTTAACAGCGCAACAAATAGAGTAACCTGAACCTGAACCTGTGGTTTAATATATAACAAAACATCTTATAAACTCTTGTGTGTTTTGTGTGCAAAAATCTTAATCTGTCAGAAATTGAACTTTGACATGCATGAGTACAATGCAGTACTTCCCAACGTTTCCTTTATAATACTTAGTTTAGTAGTTAAATACTTGGTAGTTTATTTGTAAGAGCATATAGTTCACGAGATTAAAGGGTGTCTGCAAATCCATATTGTAGTGGAGCGCATACCCTTGTTAATGGAAGGTATTTTGCATTTTATGATGCATGCATTTGTCAGCGTGTAATTTATATATATCAAGGTTTTATTACAGAAGTGGAGGCCTCAGCATTGCATTTTTCATATTGGTGCCAAAATTGCATTTTTGTTCTTGCATTAAGATGCAATTTGCTGCTTCAGCCATGGCCCCGTTTATATGGGGTGTACCTAGAAATCCTTGAAAGTTTGTGAATTTAAGGGGCCCTTCAAGGCCTTGAATGTTTTTGAAAATAGACCTTTAGATGAACTTTTAAAATAAATAGATTTTGTGCAAGAAGAGAAAGTTCTTTTGATATTCATTTTACTTAACGTGGGTAAAGAGGCTTTCCGCTGTTTTAATGTGTCTCCCGCTGTTGCATCATTGTTTTCACACGCCAGCCTGCTAGCTCTCATTATACAAATTCTCAGTGTTTGAATTCACAGTAATTCCCTTTGATAAAGGACTTAAAGGCAGGGTTGGTATTTATTTCCAATATATACACTTTTTTATATATTGTTTGAAATGGTCTTCAAAACCCGACAGCAATAAATAACTTATGGGCTCTGAAAAATGGATAAAAAATATCCTTCATCTGTTGCTGCTGTAATCCTGTAAAAACCTAGACTGGGTAAACCCAGCCCGATCTGTCGGGGGTTTGATTTCACCCTGCAGCTCAGGCTGGAAACCTGTACGTTTTTTCTATCCTGCTTCTGTTACAACCGGGGACCAATCACAAACTGGTTTATGTAAGGGGAAAAAATTCATTATTATTATTATTATTATTATTATTATTTTATCACTTGTTTTAGAATTTTCACTTGTGTGAATTGAACTATTTAAATATATAGTTATCATTTTAAATTGGCAAAATGTCCTTGACAAGATTAGACACCTGGGGGGAGGATTTCTCGAGGCCTTAGGAGGTCTGAGAAAGAAACTGATAATAATGTAACTGCTAGCTTATTAAGAAACTCCTTATATGGTCAAAGGTAGTGATGTAATGAAACTGTTAAGCTTCTCTTCAATGTGTGTGTGTCTTTTGTATAAAGTTCTGTGGGACTGCCTCAAAGATTTTTTGCGGACTGACACTCTGTAAACTATCTTTTCTTGTGCACAAGAATAAAATACCACAGAGACATTGATTGACGCAAGGTCTTTTATTGAACAAATCCTTGTTACCGAAATTTCTTTTACACTTATCCACCTGGCACGCTATTGGCGGGTTTAACACGATGGCGATAGAGAAGCGACCAAGCAGCTTTTTGTTTACATTCAACATGGCGGCCACCGAAGCGCAGCAACCGTTGGTGCCGCTGTCGCTGCTGTTTTAAAAGATTTCAAAGGCAAGTTTTCTCTGAAAATGGAACAGAAACTTGCCCTGGAACAATTCCTACAAAAGAAGGATGTGTTTGCCTTACTACCGACCGGCTTTGCAAAGTACGTCACCCGGATCGTTGGTCTGATTGGTTGAAGGACTGTCCAATTGTGTACAGAGTCATTTGAACTATGGCTGTTGATCACGCCTCTTGTGCAGTAGAAAATACAGAGCAGACTCCCCAGACTAATGTTCAATCTTATAAGACTGAGCTTGGTCTGGTGATAGTCAGACTAGTAAAAACACCCACCAATCACTGCCTCGCGGTCCGCTTTCCCCGCTGTGCGTACTCTACCCCTCCCGTGTACGATGCGTGAGCTTAATGCGCGTCGGTGGCGCATTGCTAACCGTAGTTAAGACATGAATGTCATGAGACACAAAGTAAAATTGCGGTCCTTTCTCTGCTCATGCACGTCTGTGTGGGTCGGAGCCCCGAGGAGATTGCAGGTTTTCCCCTTTCCCCAGCCTAAGCAGAGATAACCTGATGACATCACCAGGGTTATTTTCTCAGACTTAAAGCCCCCACAGAGCCGCAGAATTAAAACTGCCATCATAGACTGAGTAGCGAGGGTGAGCCATAGTGTATTGTTCACGATAATACCGGTGTTATTTTCAGTGTGATTATAGATCCATCATTTCATAATGAATTTGATGTGTTGATGCGTTTACACCAGGACTACGTACAGCAGCAACACACATGATCCGCTAGGAAACGGAGCAACTTCAGTGGAATTGGTTTGGTTGTAAAAGATCCGAATTACAACAAACTAATAAGAAAGACTATCCTATCGGAGCAAGAAGGCGTTAACGGCAAATGGGCAGTATTGCCAGTATTTAATCACATTGTCATAACTATTTTTGATAAATGTAATAGTTAAATATTTATTTTGTTATTTTTGTTTGAATTATACAGCGGAATAAGTTTGATTATGACATTATTTTCTGGATTTTAGTTACTTTAAGTACCTGTTAGTGCTTTTGTTTTGAAGGAACTACGTAGCCTGAGCCACCGGGTGAAGATATTACCAGGTAGACGCTGGGGAGGGCTTATGGTTTTTTTACCAGGGCATAAGAGACGCCATTGTTCTTTTGTTGTTTGCTTGCCAAAAACTGGAGAAATAAACCCCCAAAAACACCATCCTTGCCTGGACAGTAAACATTTTTTATTCTCTGTGTAAGATTCATTCCCTCGGTGCTTCAGTGGCTGTTTGATTTTGAGTTATTAGTTGTAGTTTTTTAATCCAAGGTAGGGCTGCACAATTAATCGCAATTTTATCGAAATCGCAATATGGAGTAGTGCAATATCAAAATCACAGTTTGGTACAGATCCTTGCAAAGATCACACTATAATCATTTCATATTTGAATATTTTTCAATCAAAATAAGAATAATGATACAAAAAAGATAATTCGCTCCAATACAGTGAATCGTATCGGAATCGCAATATCAGTCAAAAATAATCACAATTAGATATTTTCCTCAGATCGTGCAGCCCTAATCTAAGGGCTTTACATTATTTGAAGACTACTCTGCCATATAATTACTCTGCGTTGTCGTTCTAAGCGGTTACCTAACTTAGTGCCTCTGTTCCCTTGCTGTTGTGTAGTGTTGGGCTTCAGCGATTCTCTGAACGGAGAGGTCAAACCTCGTATACTGTTGATGGGCCTGAGGAGGAGCGGGAAGTCCTCCATCCAGAAGGTGGTTTTCCATAAAATGTCGCCCAATGAGACCCTGTTCCTGGAGAGCACCAATAAGATCTGCAGAGAGGACGTCTCCAGCAGCTCCTTCGTCAGCTTCCAGATCTGGGACTTCCCCGGCCAGATCGACTTCTTCGACCCCACCTTTGACTATGAAATGATCTTCAGAGGCACCGGGGCGCTAATCTTTGTCATCGACTCACAGGTCAGCCCACAACTCCACATAATGCATTATAAACATACTTAAGCAGCACATACATTTCTTGTTCCTTATGTGCTGACACAGATGCAATAAATCTGTGATACAAGAACCCAAGGCAGCTTTATTTGTATAGCACATTTCAGGAACAAGGCCATTCAAAGTGATTTACATAAAATATAAAAGAGAAGTTAAAACAGTTAAATATAAAAAAAAATAGAATAAGACATATGAAATACCAGAAAAAGTTCAAATGCAAGAAATTAACAATTCATTTAAGAAAGGCAACATCAAATAGAAAGGTCTTCAGCCTTGATTTAAAAGAACTGAGAGTTGCAGCAGACCTGCAGTTTTCTGGGAGTTTGTTCCAGATATGTGGAGCATAAAAACTGAACGCTGCTTCCCCCTGTTTAGTTCTGACTCTGGGGACAGGAAGACAGGTCTGGGTGGTTCATAACGTAGCAGCAGATCAGAAATAAACCATTCAGTGCTTTTTAAACCAAAATAAGTAGTTTGAAATCAATTCTTTGAGGGACAGGAAGCCTGTGTGAACACTTCAGAACTGGAGTGATGTGATCTACTTTCTTAGTCTTAGGCTACATTTACATTGCTACGTTTTGGTTTAAAAGCAAATACTTTTTGCTACGTATACACCTCGCATTCACACTGCTCTGGCGTTTCAGAGCAAATAAAAAGGAGACATTTGGAAACGTACGTTTGCGTATAGGACCAGTTAACGTTACCTGCCGGTCACATGGTCTCTAAACAGTCCGCTCACGGTGAAGTTCTGCACGGATCAACAGCTGGCCAAAGCGGCCAAAGCGTCAAAAAGCTTCCCCGTACTTTCTGACAAGGCGGCCAGAGCTTCTTTGCAGCTCAAGTCGGCGCCGGTGTGTACGTACAGTGAGTTACTAACGTTACTATGGCAACTAACCGCAACGGGCAGAGTATACATGTTGCCTCCTGTTTACCCCGGCACACGCATGCCCAGCATACGAGAATGTTGATGAGTTTTGAGGTTTGGCCGTGTTAGTTTAAACAGAGATTAGTTCTTCTACTGGAGCTAAAAACACTAAATGTAGTCTTAGTGAGCAGCAGCGTTCTGAATCAGCTGCAGCTGTTTGATAGACTTTTTTAGTGAGACCTGTAAAGACACTTTTACAGTACAGTCTAGTCTACAGAAGATAAAAGCATGGACAAGCAAGTTTTTCTAAATCCTACTGAGACCTAAGTCCTTTAATATATTCTCATGGTTGACTTTGTAACTGTCTTAATGTGGCTTCAAGTCTATGTCCATGACTACACCAAGTTTTCGGCTTTGTCGGTTGTTTATAACATTGCCGATTGAAGCTGAGCGCTGACTTTTACCAAGAAAACTTTTGTCGTTCAAACTCCAAATCTACACCGTAGATGATATTAAAAGGTAAGTTGTGTGAATCTTTTGTCTTCGTCGTGATAGGATGACTATGTGGAGGCTCTGAGTAGACTGCACCTCACAGTGACCCGGGCCTACAAAGTCAACCCAGAAATCAACTTCGAGGTGTTCATTCACAAAGTGGACGGCCTGTCAGATGACCATAAGATCGAGAAGCAGAGGGACATTCACAAACGAGCCAACGATGACCTGGCAGACGCAGGCCTGGAAAGAATACACCTGAGGTGGGCTTTACCTGCAGCACATTTTTGGTTTCACCATTTGTATGGATTGAACAGATATTGTAATAAAAGTAGATTTTAAAATTGTATATAGAGTCATAAATCTTCAGTCTTTTAAGTCAGTGTTCTTTGATATTTTTATACCATGGAAACTGACAAACGGACTCACCTGACTCACATTTGATGCATTTTAGACCTTGAAACCCAGATTGGCTCAGACATGTTTCATATTGATTTATATTTAGTGAACGTTGTTTTGTACGGTACCTGGGGATGATGTAACTTCCAGTAATTTCCACACTTTCTTTGGGTAAATTATTTGTAGTTAAATTTTACTTGATCTTGCTGCAGAGTCACCACAACTCAAAGACTCCTATTGGTTATTTAATACCACCTTGAGAATCGCTGCGCTGGAGACTTGCAAGACTTTCTTGCGAGAAAAGGAGATCAGGGCTGGCTATTGAACTTTTTTGGGAATGAAAGAAACAGCCCATCAAGTATGCAAAACTGTCAAGTACTGATTTAAATCTTAATTTTGCCATTTTCAGGCTCAGTTCTTGTGCAGTTGCATGTGCTTACAGACATGAGACGTTTGTCTTTTTAAAAAAACAAGAGTTTTGTAGAAAAATATCTCTGTTCCTCAAAGTAAGGTTTCAAAACAGAGGTGCTATGGAAGGCTTTGAAAGCCTATATCAGAAGACAGCTTATCTCCTTTGTCTCTCATTTAAAAAGAGTCGTAATGTCCTGAACGGCAGACTTGCTACGGAAAATGAAGGACATCAATGACAAACTGGCGGCCGGCCCAGACCCTACCCTTTACAGAGAACGTCTTAGGCTGCAGGCAGACTTTAACCTCTTATCTATGAATAAATCCAAGCTTCGTCTGCTCAAATCTAGGCAGCGCTTTTTTGAGTCTGGGGATAAAGCTGGGAAGCTATTGGCTCACCAGGCCAGAGCCGAGGCAACCTCACGGCTAATTCCTACCATTAGAGCTAACTCAGGCGAGATCCACCCATATGCTGTCAACATTAACAAAATATTTGCCAAATTTTATGCTGAACTATATACCTCTGACAGCCCTCCCATTGCAGACGACACGCTTAATGATATAACCTTCCCCCAAATAGACGTTGAATCTGCAAATGACTTGGGTGGCCTTATAACCACTGCTGAGGTTCAAGGAGCCATTAACTCTACAGAGCGGTAAATCCCCGGGGCAGGATGGCTGCACTGTTGAGTATTATAAAACGTTTTCTGCTCTCCTCGCGGCAGTTCTAAGAGATGTGTACAACGAGGCTTTTCGTCATCGTCGCCTACCAGACACCCTGTAAAAGGCAACTATCTCCCTAATTCTTAAGAAGGGGAAAGATCCCCTGCTTTGTGGCAGCTATAAACCAATCTCACTTCTCAATGTGGACCTCAAAATTCTCTCGAAGGTTCTTGTACTCTGTCATCAACGGGTGATGCCCTCCATTATCTCGCAGGATCAGACAGGGTTCGTGCCTGGCCGACAGTCCTCCCACAACACTAGACCCCTACTTAACATCATCCACTCGTCAAGTAATGATACCCCGGAAATCGTGGTGTCCCTCGACGCCGAAAAGGACTTTGACAGGGTTGAGTCAGCTTATCTCCTGACTTGGAGACGAGGCCCTCTCTCTTTGTCTTCCTGTATCTACTTTAATTGGTCTGTTTTGCACTTGTATCTTTTGATGTGTGCCCTTACTGGTGTGTGTTTGTCCGTGTGCATGGGTCTGTGTTGTGTGTCCCCGTCTGTTTTGGACCTGAACTGGGTTGGTTTCGGGGTGGGTAAAGGAATTGAAGGGAAGTGACACACTGTTTTCACTATGCTTTGTTCCCCATGGATTGTGACTAAAAGTTAGCTGTGATATCTGCATTATTAACGGACATTTTCAAAAGAAAGCCAGCCCTAAAAAAGATGATTTCTATCACAGACTAAAGTAGCTGAATATGCTCAGTAGGCCTCTACTTACATTTTCTACAGGAACTTTAATGTTGGGTCTATAATGTTTTTTAGAAATGTGTGGGATCAACTTGAAATGCTAATATTTTTATTGGTGACTGCTTTTTTGTTTTCTGTCCACCTCTCTCTGTACAAACCTAAGAATGATCAATACACACAGTAGGTTGTTATTGAAATATATTCTGATTCAAAATTTTCTCTGATTTCTACAGCTTCTATTTAACCAGTATATATGATCACTCCATATTCGAAGCTTTCAGTAAAGTGGTCCAGAAGCTTATTCCACAGCTCCCCACACTGGAAAACCTGCTCAACATCTTCATATCTGTGAGTAACCCGGCTGCTGTGACACACAACCATCCTGACGCTACACCACAGAACATAAAGAGAATGCACCTGGGCCTGGCATCGGTGAACCAAGCAGTGCTACTGAACCAAATTAATCTGACTAAAACCTGACTACAGGATTTGAGTCAAATCTCTATGGAAACCTTACCCTAGTGTGCTGCTGTATTTCCCCCACATTTTAATAATCAAGTTGGATTAGGCACAGCACAGTATATTGCATGTGTGTGTGTGTGTGTCCTCCTATTCTTTACAATCCAGTCACTAGGTGGTAGTGATACATAACGTACAAGTTGTATTGCATCAAATGTCACCACTGATTTTCAAATTAATTTTACCCTGCAAAAGAGCATTCATGAATTTGAAAACTAATGCATATGAACTAGATTTTCCCCCTGACATGGCTGCTACATGCTTTCTGCCACCACATCACCAGTGTTTGGGAGTAACTACTTACATGTAAAGGCGTTAGAAAGACACCAAATCCCAGAATGCACTTGCTTCGCTGCTTTAGCGTCCACTCCCAAGCTAAGCCTACGTTACAGACAGACAGACAGACAGTGAGACAGTCAACTCAACTTAAGTGTGTTTTATTGTCATTTGAACCACGAAACAACGTTTCACCGTGGCTCAAGTGTTTACACAATTAAAATATATAAAAACGACTTTATAAAAAAAAAACGACATACGAAACAGGCTACATTTAGTGCACTGCACACACATTATGTGCTCCGTAAAGTTCGGGTAACGCATATACTAGCATTAGCGCTTGTGGGCTATAAACCGTGTAAACACCAAGTGTAAACACAGCCGTAAATTTGCGTGGAATGTAGAATGGTCGGCATTTTACAGTCAAAAACTCTACTGTCTCTACTCTCTGGATACAAGCACCCCATTTCTGCACCAGGCAGTCCGTGTTAACACAGCCCACCTCGACTAGCTAGTCTTACCTGGCGACAGAGCAGCCGGCCTGGTAGCTGGATAGTCCGGTACAGCAATGTTTAAAAAAACACAGCAATCTCTGGACTCGCGTTGGGAGTTTCGTTGAAGTTGGATGTAGTCCAGTTTATTGTCTAATGAGCGGACACTTGCAAGCAGGATTGATGGAACAGGTGGCCGGTCATTCAAAAATACTACCGTGTTTCTGCTGATACTAAGCTTAATGCTAAATCGGTGAAGTATCCCTTTAATTAATTCAGTTCAATTCAATTTCACTTCAGTTTTATTTATAGTATCAAATCATAACAAGAGTTATCTTTACAGATACTTTACAGATAGAGTAGGTCTAGACAACACTCACAATTTACAAAGACCCAACAATTCCAATAATTCCCCCAAGAGCAAGCATTTAGTGCGACAGTGGCGAGGAAAAACTCCCTTTTAGGGAGAAACCTCGGACAGACCCAGGCTCTTGGTAGGCGGTGTATGACAGTGCCAGTTGGGGGTGTGATGAACAGTGGCAATTATAGTCACAGTAAAGATAATGGAACTATGACTAGAAATAGTAATTGTTGTACTAGTTCAAGGCGTAGCAGGGCACCTCAGGGAGTAGCAGGACATAGCATGACGTAGCCGGGCGTAGCAGGGCACTGCAGGGCGTAGCCGGGCGTAGCAGGGCGTAGCAGGGCACTGAAGGGCGTAGCTGGACGTACCAGGGCACTGCAGGGCGTAGCAGGGCACTGCACGGCGTATTGAATTAAGCTTCATGAAGTTTCATTATGCCATCACTACCGCTCAGTTCCTGTATTCACTGGGCTTCAATCTTCAATTGGATAGTGGCACTTGATACCAATATAGATTATGTATGACTTCACAGATAGTTATGATAACTGTACTTTATATCTATATCTATATATATATATATATATCTTTTCATGTCACAATAATGTATTTGCAAAAAGGTTTGCAAAACAAGTCCATAGTGACTTTTCAAAATGCTTATATGTTGCTTGGCAAAAAAGCGCGGTGGAACGATGATAAACTTATATTGGATTTATGACCACAACTAAGGATTATTTCTTATTGATTAATCTGGAGATTATATGCTTGATTATTTGATAAATAATTTTGTCTATAAAATGTTCGAAGATGATGGTAAAATAATAATAATAAATGTAGCCACAAGCGGCAATTCAAGGGTTCAAACCCTTATTTCGGCCAACAGAAGAAAGCTGCCCAATCGCCAAAGTCAAAGCTGCAAGCATCATTGAGCGGGTTTCGTTCTTCACAAAGCTGAGCTAAGTTACTTCCGCTGGTTTAATTCTGTAGAAAAAGGGGTCAGACCAAGCACACCCCTGTTTTATCTCTACAATTAATGCAGAATTTAATACGTCCCACCATTTCGCCCCCGTTCTTCGGATTTTAATGAAAAAATTGTTTCGTACGTTCAAGTCTTCGTGCAAGATGTCTCCATCTAGTTTTAGCAGGGTTATTTCATAATAGCTTGAATTTTTATTAAGCATCCTTAAAGGCATCCAAGGATGCTTTACACACGATGGCAGAATCACGCGTTTGCTGGGGATAACATAATTAACTGATGTTCATAGATGTAGCATTCCAGATTTCTGCTGGGAGATAGTTTCAGTGTGGAGACTGCCACACTGAAGGCTCTGTCCCTGAAAGTCTGCAGGTTGGTGCAGCATATACAGTGCCTTGCGAAAGTATTCGGCCCCCTTGAACGTTTCGACCTTTTGCCACATTTCAGGCCTCAAACATAAAGATATAAAACTGTAATTTTTTGTGAAGAATCAACAACAAGTGGGTCCCAATTATGATGTGGAACGAAATTCATTGGCTATTTCAAACTTTTTTAACAAATAAAAAACTGAAAAAGTGGGCGTGCAAAATTATTCAGCCCCTTTACTTTCAGTGCAGCAAACTCTCTCAGAAGTTCAGTGAGGATCTCTGAATGATCCAATGTTGACCTAAATGACTAATGATGATAAATAGAATCCAGCTGTGTGTAATCAAGTCTCCGTATAAATGCACCTGCTCTGTGATAGTCTCAGAGGTCCGTTTAAAGCGCAGAGAGCATCATGAAGAACAAGGAACACACCAGGCAGGTCCGAGATACTGTTGTGGAGAAGTTTAAAGCCGGATTTGGATACAAAAAGATTTCCCAAGCTTTAAACATCCCAAGGAGCACTGTGCAAGATATAATATTGAAATGGAAGGAGTATCAGACCACTACAAATCACGAAGAACCCGGCCCGTCCCTCTAAACTTTCAGCTCATACAATGAGAAGACTGATCAGAGATGCAGCCAAGAGGCCCATGATCACTCTGGATGAACTGCAGAGATCTACAGCTGAGGTGGGAGACTCTGTCCATAGGACAACAATCAGTCGTATACTGCACAAATCTGGCCTTTATGGAAGAGTGGCAAGAAGAAAGCCATTTCTTAAAGATATCCATAAAAAGTGTCGTTTAAAGTTTGCCAAAAGCCACCTGGGAGACACACCAAACATGTGGAAGAAGGTGCTGTGGTCAGATGAAACCAAAATCGAACTTTTTGTCAACAATGCAAAACGTTATGTTTGGCGGTAAAAACCACACAGCTCATCACCTGGACACACCATCCCCACTGTCAAACATGGTGGTGGCAGCATCATGGTTTGGGCCTGCTTTTCTTCAGCAGGGACAGGGAAGATGGTTAAAATTGATGGGAAGATGGATGGAGCCAAATACAGGACCATTCTGGAAGAAAACCTGATGGAGTCTGCAAAAGACCTGAGACTGGGACGGAGTTTTGTCTTCCAACAAGACAATGATCCAAAAAAGTAAAATATACAGGATGTTAAGTATTGGCCAAGTCAAAGTCCGAGACCTGAATCCAATCGAGAATCTGTGGAAAGAACTGAAAACTGCTGTTAAGAAACGCTCTCCATCCAACCTCACTGAGCTCGAGCTGTTTTGCAAGGAGGAATGGGCAAAAATGTCAGTCTTCGATGTGCAAAACTGATAGAGACATACCCCAAGCGACTTACAGCTGTAATCGCAGCAAAAGGTGGCGCTACAAAGTATTAATTTAGGGGGCTGAATAATTTTGCACGCCCAATATTTCAGTTTTTTATTTGTTTAAAAGGTTTGAAATATCCAATAAATTTCGTTCCACTTCATGATTGTGTCCCACTTGTTGTTGATTCTTCCCAAAAAATTACAGTTTTATATCTTTATGTTTGAGGCCTGAAATGTGGCAAAAGGTCGAAAAGTTCAAGGGGGCCGAATACTTTCGCAAGGCACTGTACTCAGCGTTCATGCCAGTGTTTTTAACACAGCTAACCTAGCAGTCAAACAGGCGATTCGAAAAGGATCATTTAAGTATAAAGCTAAAACCGATGCATTACTTTTTTTTGTGGATCGGGCCTGATTACTTTTGGCTTGTGTTCATTAGACATTCAAACTGTAAATGCATTGGGTCTTTTATGGAAAGCTATGGTTCACCTATTAGTGCTTGATTGATTAAATGACATTAATTAATGGGTTGAATATGATGGTTTAAATGCAGTATAACTCTGCCTAGTAGTAACACCGATTGAGGACAAAACCAAAGTAAAGCTTAATGGCTCATTTCCATTGTGATTGTTCAGAGTTGATGTGTTAATTAAATGTTCAGCTTTCTCTGATTCACTTCTGTTCTGTCACATCTTCCTCTCTCACTGTGAGTGAGATTTCATATTGTTTTAGCTCTCATATTTAAAGTTTTAAACTTCACAATTTAATCCAAACTTTTCATGGTGTTTTGGCAGACTACAAAATAAGAGATGTTCTCCTGCTAATTGAATTTCAAGCCTTAAAGACAATAGTCTCCCCTTAAGGCGAATTTAATTGGAAAAGCAGTAATTAAGATAAGGTAATTATTAAATAAAGCTTTCCTTGAAGTGATCTAATGTTACCTTTTAAGTTTTAAGTTTACCTAAGATACATTTTTTGTAGAAATGTGTGTTTTTCATTGAGAAAGTGCTTCTCCCTCTGGGGTTAGGATTAACTGTGTTGGTGCCAGTGCTCAAAGTGGGCCGGTACTCACCAGTACGCAGTACCGGCACTTCTACATTTTACTCTTAAGCGTACCTGCACTTTTTCTTGCGTGCCGCTACTTCTCGCGTGTAGCCGGTACTCTACCACTGACAGAGAAAGAGTCACTGTCAGAGAGATTAGTAAGGACCCTAACGTTACATAAACTACACTACCCAGAGGGCACTACGTGACTTACCTCAGATCTTGAAAAATTACGTAAAGGCAAGCACAGCCCACCCTATCAGAAATTCGCTTCTCCACGGACGCTTATTCGAAAAAGCCGTCTGACCGTAACCGATTTTTCACTGCTAAAAATCTAGAAACTAAAAAGAAGTGTGTCGAGTTTGTGAGTCGTTATGTTAGCCTGGCTTCAGAAAGGTGCTAAAAGAAGGCGTGTGCCAGAGCCAGACACGTCAACAGAGGTCCAAGTCCAACCAGAAACATCGATTTGTACGATTCATGAGCTTCAAACTAACGTTAAGGTTGATGTGAGCGGAACAGTTAGCGTTAATGAGGAGTCTGCAGCTACCAACCTTAACGTTACCTTAGTCAATGACACCGACGTCAACAATAACGTGAGTAACGAAACACATGGATGGCCTGACTGTTGGTCAAGGGACCACATTTTTAAAGATGACAAACTGGGCTGGAAAACAGCAGCACCCCGTCACTTGCTGGCCAGACAGAGAGGGGACTGAAGCTGTCAAGAGAATGTATGGGATGTTTAATTCAAGCCTTTTGGTACAGACAAGGCGAAGCAACCGCTGTCACTGCGCAAAAAATTGAAAGACCAGAGATTCGAAAGCACACATTAAGGCAGCCGAAATAGCGGAGATGGCATCCCGCAATGAGCTGAGCAGGCTTAATATCTCCAAGTTTAGTTTTTCACTGTAGAAATCTCAAATGTCCTAATGATTTGCCAATGCAAGAGAGTACCGGCACCTTTTTGTTTTCTCCACTTCAAGCAATGGTTGGTGCAAAATGGTGACTCTACAAAGACTCTATTTACTTTTGATATTTTGTGTGGCTGAAAAGTGTTTTATTTGAACCACATGATAGCTGTACTGGAACATTTTGATGAAATGGACTGTACGCTGTTTTCTAGGAATGTGAAGGTTAATACTTGTTTTCATGAAGGTATTGATTCTTACACAACTACAGAACAACCTTTTGTCTTCACTATAGCTGTCCAAAAAAAACATTTTAAGCATTACTCTCAATGTGTCTCTTGTCTGTTTGTCTGACTGGATAAACAACCTTCTCTCTGCTCTCTGGTCTTTTGAAACCCTGAAATGAATTGCTACAGAATCCAGCGTGTGCATACATACTACTATGATATATACCACCAACCCAAATACTTAAAAGTGCAACTGAAATTCATTGCATTTTTCTGTGACCGCCTGCTTTCTCGACATAAGCAGACAAAAACATTCTTTGCATATCTAGTTAAATAATGTAACCCTTGTGTTGACTTTGGGTCACATTGACCTGTTTTCAATTTTTGTTTTATATCAGAAAATATGGGACGTAGAAATAAGCGCTGAAAATGTGTATAAGAAAAATTTAACAATTTACAACGTTAGAAAAAGCAATAACAAACTGTAAAAGTTTTCAAGGTTGACGGGAAGACAACACAAGGGTTAATGCCAAGCCTATGTGCTTAAAGCAGTAATCATCTGTGTTTCTATCATCGGCTGACATGACACTGATTAGAGTATTAGTATCTTTCATCCCATTTTAGCAATTATGGCATGATGGTATGATTTCATAACTATGTTTTGGAGCATGCTGTAGCTAGTTACAAACAAAATAAAAAAATTAAAATTGGTTTGATGTAAAAACATTTTGCCTTATGTAATGTAATTTAACTTTTTACATATCGTCGCTGTCAGAAAGAAACCTTGTATCTCTATATTTTCATCATAAAATTTTTTAGCATCTGTCTGTGGGTTTTACGCATTTTTAAACAGTGACAAGAGGAGTTTGTCTGATTTTGTCTCACTTCTAGAAAAATAGCTCAATAAAATGTTTTCAAATGAGCCTTTTTTCATTTCCTGAAAAGCAGCAAATTTGGACATACAAGGTTTTCGCCTGACCGTGACACAATATGATTTGTATTACTGAGAATTGTGATGAATATTTAGAGTAACATAATGATTTTAACCACGTTGCTCAGTCCGGACACTGGCTAACAGCATCAAAACACACACATTCTCACTCCCGACTCGTCATACATGGACGCTTGGTCAGGACCCTCGTGGCTCTGTCACTGTTTTAACCAGGCCCCCAGGAAGTATGCCAGGCTTTGAAGCCAATTGAACACAGTGGAATTACAACCTCCAGCCCATCACGTGATGCCCTCTGGCCCAAAAAGACTTTCCAATAGACTTGCATGGCTGAAGAGACGTCTGTAAATCAGTAGTCTATATCCACGACGTTTCATTTCTGGGATTGCTCCGTTGTCGCCGGAAATTATGCGGGATGTCCCTCATTTTGGCCGGATGTCCGTCACCTTCTGCTTTCTTTGCGTTGCCATTCTAAACTCCGGTCGATCTACGTATGAGGACTATACTCCTCAGATCTCTGCAGGGTAAATCCAGACCGCTAGCTAGACTATCTGTCATATCTGAATTTTCTGTTGCACAAATAAAACAACCTTACATACACATGTCAACAACAAGTTCCTTCCCGAGGCTATATTTAATGGGACGTTGCTCCGTCTGATAATTGTGATTGATTTAAAGAAATGCCCATAAACTTAGAGCATGTTTTTTTTTCCTATCCCGGAATGCTGTGTGGACTAGCCAGACCCTCCTCCGCAGCGCTGGGGAGGAAGGTCTGGCAATGCAAGTGGATACATTTTGGAGCGTCACAACCCCCGCAAAAGGACTCGTTTCACTATCAGAATTTGATCCATTCGGTCCGATAACTTTTGGAAAGGAGCAGCACAATTAAATCATTTAATCTCCTTTCAAGTTAGCAGAGCGCCAAATCGGAAATAGCCAGCTCGGTCCGAGGAGTTCTCTAGTGCGCCTGCTCTATCGGCCACACAGTGTGAAAGTAGTGCTGATCATCCGGGTAATATGTTGCTCCATGAAGGCTGTTAGGATAATTATTTATCAAAGAATGGACAAAAATCACTGGAGTTCTCTCAAAGTTCGTTTTTACTTGCAAGTAGAGTCAGTTTTACAGCACTTCAGCGCGTAGGAAGTAAGTACAGAAAAAAATGACTGTTGATAGTCATAAACAGTAGCTTTTCATAGGGAAAAGGGAGTAATATCACACAAAGAGAAACTTTCTTGTCTCTGGTCAGGCTTGACGTCTCCTCCGCATGCCCTGCCCCCAGGGGTTTTCTGTGCTTTCCGCAAGGTCAGTGATAATCACGATTATCACATGAGAAACAGAAATGGATGCACAGTTTCTTATGCAAATAGTTTAACACTAAAATAAAACAAAGACTATAGCAAGCATAACTTTTCTAACAAAGGCTTCATGCGCCACTGAGCAACTCTCATAGGAATGAACAGGGCTCCGCCTCGAATGCTGTATGCAGTAGATCTGAGGCACTGGTAAGATGGAGGGAAGTTAATAATTTACACATACTACCAACATTATTATGATACAAAGTTGGTTGAATATCAGCAACGAATCCCTTCAATGGCCACTAGAGCTCAGTTGTGGTAACATGAATGATTGACTCTAAGTGATGCTCTTCTTTGTCTCGGCCTCTGTTCTCAGAACTCCGGCGTTGAGAAGGCCTTCCTGTTCGATGTGGTCAGTAAGATCTACATCGCCACAGACAGCAGTCCGGTGGATATGCAGACATATGAACTGTGTTGTGACATGATCGATGTGGTCATTGACATCTCCTGCATCTATGGGTAAGCCAACAGACAATCAACAGACCGTAACGTAACAAAAAGTTCCATAATGTCACAAAACACAACACGTTGTTGCAGCTCCATCAGAAATGGTGTCCGTTGGCCTCCTAAATGTCAAAAGAATGGAATCATGGTTGGAAAGTCTTTTAAGAATTGATTTTTCGTTCAGTCATTCCCAATATAAAGGAACACGCCGGGACTTTAGCTAATTCCCGTATCCCCCAGAGTTAGATAAGTCCATACATACCCTTCGCACCCACCGCTAGCCTAGCCTAGCACAGATCCTGGAGGTAACCGGCTCCATCTAGCCTACTGCTCCCAATAAGTGACAAAATAACGCCAACATTTTCCTATTTCCATGTTGTGATTTGTATAGTCACAGAGTGTACAAATAACAAGGTCACATGAGACACAGCCGTCTTCTAACCGTATACATACTGGGATCTATATTCTCAGAAGGGCGAAGCACTGCTACTTGGGTGGAGTGATTATTACTCCAACTCTGAGCGAACTCCAGGCGAACTCTCTGCTTCTCACCACGGGGCTTCTCAGGTGCTGCGAGCAAATCACTCCGCCCAAGTAGCAGAAGTAGCAGTGCGTTGACCTTTTGATTCTGCGATTGGTTGGTTTTGTGGCACACTTGTACCGCTGTGAAAATCTGAGCGAGCGTGTCTAGAGTTGAGCGTGCAGAGAGAGGAGGTTGAGAGTGAGGGAGATGTGACCGGAGTGCAACAGCTTCTACCTGCGAGCAGAGAAAGACATGCAAAGACATTTATTGTGCCCGAAATAGGTTTTTGTTTACTCAAACTAAATTATTTTTGGCAAGTGTAAATTTCTGTTCAAAATGCAATGTAACGTGCAAAATATAGTTCTCTGTGCTCAAAACATGCAATTACTCGCTCAGGAATGTGACACCGCCATACAAAATGTTCTTTATGACCTATATCAGTGTAAATCGTTATCGGGACTTAGAATCTTCGTTCCAAGGATTTTTTCCTTCTGTCTGTTCCAAAGGTTACTGAACTGGGGAAACAGGCGTTTAACCCTTGTGTTGTCCTTCGGGTCATGGGGGCGTTTATTTTACTTTTTGTATTAGCCTTGTGTTGCGCTTCGGGTCCCCGGGACCCTTACTTATTTCATTTCATTTAATGTCAACTACCGTCGACTCGCCCTTCAGGTCTCAGCGACCCTTCCTTTATTTCATTTCATGTTAACAAGGGTTAAAGATGTCACAAGGGTTATGTTTGCTGCTCCCTCTACCTGGAACAAGTTACAGAAAACCATGAAACGTATTGAGTCGATCTCATTGGTCACTTTTAATAGGATGTTGATTGACTTGGAGGCAGCCACATCTGGCTGCAGATGTTTTGCCTGATGTGTTTAGGATTGTGGTTGACTTTGAGGGATTTGCTGATTCAGTTGTTTGATGTTTTTAGTGTTTTTGTGTATTTTATGTTTGTTCATATGTGTGGTTGTACTGCTGCCTGTCTTGGCCAGGACACTCTTGAAAAAGATTTAATCGGAGTTAAAATGAGTCTTTTCCTGGTTGAATAAAGGTAAAGAGAAGTGTCAGTCACTATCAATGTGTGTATACTGTAATGTATATTAAAAAGATTGTATTAGAAAATGAAGAAAAACTGAAAAATAAAGACACAACTTGTACGTCATCAAGAGTATAGAAATCATTTAGATCTTAACAAAGCATCAGAGCCTTGAGATGTGGCAGTAGCTGTTGGATGGTGATATCATTGTCCTCATCAAGGTGAAGTGTGCATGGTCTTCTGTGAGTTCAGAGTGAATTTGCGTACTGGATATTATAGTATAACGGAGCTAAATGTGATGTTGAGCCCAAAGCACACTCTCTCTATCCCCCAGCAGATTCTCTCTGATCTGCTCTATATTCTCGCTTCAATTAGCACTCCAGCTGGGAGCATAATTACGTCCTAATCTAGATCTGTGAACAACTTATATCAAGGTGTAAAGTCATAAATCCTTCTGTTGTGTGTCATACCTGTCACAGGGTCGTATAACACCCCCGGCATACGTCAGATGTGCCATGGTGCAGAACAAAAACAGGGCCACACAAGCAATAGAGTGGACGCCTGCTTTGGGATCTTTTGTGTGTTACTGTTCCTCACTTGAAAAGGCGATCTCTGTAACTTTGGCTCCCCAGGATATGTCTTATTAATATATTATATACATATGAAGCCAGGGCTGTGGGTCATAGAAGTCCGGATATTCTAATGCCTCAATAATAAGTTTCTCTTTGTCCATTGCGACAATGTGACCACAGATGAAAATATGCCATCATGAGACGAGAGAAAGCACAGACTGTAAAATAAAATAATGGAAGTAGCATCAGTGACGTACCCATTGGTTTATGGACTGCCGTTATGAAGCCTTGAGTTTGGCAATTTGGCCGTATTTTGAAACCAGAAGCCGGAGCTGTGGAGGATGATGCGGCCAAGCCAATGTTGTTAATGGTTGCGATGGCGCTGTGCTAAGCTAAACGCTTTCAACCCTTTTTAAGCGAGTCATGCAGCGGAGATTCAGCGATAACGGTAAACCCAATTCATCTGCATGTGCGGCAGTACAGAAAATTGTCAAACTTTCCCTTGAGTTACGCTAGCTAGACAGCATGGTTGGCAAAAACGCTCAACAGGACATTTTTAGGTGATGAAAGTGTTCCAATTAACTTTGATGAAGTAAAAACACACAGTGTTAGACAGAAGTTTACACAGAGTTTTATTTAAGTGAGAAGTAGGGTCGTTTCCCCAAGTTAGATAGAACGCAGGTTTCGGGCACTTCCACATTCTGCACGTTGTCGGATTCTGACAATTATGCAACTTTTCTGGAGCTTCAACTGATCTTAGACCAGTGGGGACATGGAACAGTGAGGTTTACATTAAAAATAATTGGGCCAGTTGTCATGACAGGTGTCATATGGTTCTTGTGTATCAACACCACATCTAAATATTTGACGTCAATTAATTCTGTACATGCCACACAATAAGATAAATAAAAAAGACACATTGGAACACTGTGACAACACCAGAATTGTTGGACAGAACTGTACAACTAAGTACATGACCCACCTTCTTCTTTTTGTGACTCTGTCATGGGGCAAATAAGGTGAAGCGTCTGGAATGTTTTTTTTTTTTATAGATATAGACAAGGACCCAGTTGGAGATAGAGAAGGGGCTGGCAAAGGAAGAAGAAGGCAGGGATGTTATCTTTCTATCAAGCAAGTCTTGTCTGCAGCTAAAGGCAGCATTGGATGATCAGCCTTGATCACGACACAGAAATCCCACTTTCACTCTCACCTGTCATTATTTCAGTTGTTTCTGACATCAAAGGCAGCAGTAAGAGAACATTGAAGAGAGCAAATTCTCCCCATTGGGTGACATCAATTAGTCTCTCTGAAAGAGGTTTCAGTCTCCAGCTCGATCAAATAAATAAAAGAAATGTCTGTAGAAGTTCCCCAACCTCTGTTTATATTACATTGGGTGTCTTAATTGAATGGACGCGGTTCTACATTTTGGCGCCAAATATCAGTAACCTGAATGTGCCCCTCATGACTAGAGCCGTCAATCAAACTCCCAACAGTACCATGGGTTTGAAAGATGCAGAGACACTGTGAGCGTCCCGAACAAAGCGGCTCAAGAGTTGTTAGCCAAGTTAGCAAACAAATCAGAAGACGTTCTGATGCTAACTTTAAGATGATGAATGCAGCAGAGTCGCCAAACAACTGCCAAGCAGCGAACACATACTGTGTCACAGAATTTAATGTACGGAGATGGCAGGCCTCAAAAAGACCATCTTTAAAAAAAGCCAACAGTCAAAGAAAAGCATGCAGCGGTCGCCAAACCGGCTGCTTCCACGAGATTGACCAAAAGGTGTGTGAATATGTGATGGAAAAACGAAATAAAGGGTCTGGATGCTCTAGTCCTTGCACTTCCAATCCGGCCTTTGCAATTTTGGCAGAGCGAAGAGCGGCTTCTGTGACGCTCTGCGTCTCGGCTGTCACAGGTATCGTCTTGACTGGCCGCTTTTGCTCCCAGCAGCCGCGGGCGCAACCAGAGCGCAGCGTCGACGCCCCTGGTGGAATGTAGGGTTAATTCTGACCTGGTTGTTAACGTGAATGCAAGTCGTATGGTGTCATACAGTGATTATGGCAACTCCCATATGGCATAATTCTTGCTTGTGTTTAACTTATTCTCACCATGTTTAAATGCTGGAAATTTCAATTTCTAATGTGTGGTGTTGAGATGTAACTTCAATTTCTTCTGTTTTTTTTCTGATTTGCTTGCGTTTCTGTGCATTGAGCTTCTCAGCTACAGTAGAGGACAATGTCTAAGCTTACACACGTGAGGACAGAATCTAAGTAAGCAGCCTAGAGGGGAAAAGGCTTCAAAACCAACAACGTTTTTGGTTAACATTGGTTGGGATTGGGAACACACAGGCAAGTGTAATATAACCACCAAAACCGAATGACGTATGGTCACAATGCCTCCCCTGGGCCAGGTGGTCCTTGTTTGACCCATGTTTGTTATCGAGATAATAAGGGGAAGTGTGTGTGTGTGTGTGTGTGTGTGTGTGTGTGTGTGTGTGAGATTCACCTTAGGCATCACGTTTGGGGTTTTTAACTGAACTAGGCCACATATGGCCTGAAGTGAGTGAAATATTTAACCCATCACAGCTGCAATGCGGAATCTGCAGCCGAGGGCACAAACAGGACTCCTGCTAATTTTGTATTGGATAGAGGTGGCTGCCAGATGTCTGCGGATTATGTTCTCTTTGTAAACACGTACCATTTAGTTAACCGTAACTCCCCGATTAAGTAAGCCCTAATGATATTTGCACTCACCTGTTTCCTGGAATTGTTCCACATTAACATGTTCATTGGTACCAGTTGGGCCTGCTCACATAAATCCGCTGATTGTTGGACAGAAGGCTGCCATCATTATCATGACAAAACAGCTGGGATGTGATCCTTAATTAGAGGCATTAGTGAATGGAGTCCTTTTTTTTTTACCTCATTTAATTATTGGACTCCTCTCTTGTGAGAAACCTGGCATGCTACACGCTTGGAAAGCTTAAATGTGACTAAAATATTCCTTTGCCAATTCTTTTGTCTGTGAAATACAATTATGTCTTTTTCTCTTTTTGACAACATAAATGAATTCACATTTGACTAAACTCACATTAGTGATGCATGTTTTCTCTTCTTTGGAGCCCTGAAACTATTCTAGGACTACATACGTCACCATGATTAGGCCAGTGGCCATGGAAACGTATGACGGTGTTTTATTTATTTTGATAATTATATTTAAGCCTACATCTGTTGCATAGAAATGCTTTTTAATCATATTTCTTCGGCATATGTTTGTTGCCGGCAATGCCTCAGGTACAGATATGACCGGCAGAAGTTCAGCTTGGTGCTGTCTGTTTGCCTTTATGAAGATTGCTCCCTGATGTGTTAACATAATTGCCTGTGAAACCGTTATAGTTCTTCACAGCTACTTGAACACATTTTGTGAAATGTATTCCATTTCCCACGCAATTTTATAAATTTAGACAAACTTAAGTTAAGGAAAGATTTCACGACAGGTCCAAATTGTTTCACTTTACTTGAGGTCAAGGAAAAATATTCATGACACAATTATAATGCTCTCACAACAGCCAATGGAAAAACAAACATCTTAATGACAGTTAAATGTAATGTTAACACACGAAGCTAAATAATTTATTAAAGTTTGATAATTGGGCCTGTCATGACATATTTATGGCAGGTTATGTTGTCTAGGTTAATGTCAAGTTGTCATTACAAAGACATCGACAGGTTGTATTGTCTAGTTTAATGTCAAGTTGTCATAACACAGACATTGTTGTCTTTGTTAATGTCACGTTGTCATGACAAAGACATCTCGGACAGTGCTAACTTTGCATTAAAAGTGTCAGAATTTACCGAATGACACAGTATTAATGACTGTTGTCATTAATACTCAAAATGACTCCTTCATGTTCATGACAGGTGTCACGTCATAATAATGACTAGGGTTGGGTACCGAAACTCGGTGCCAATAGGGAACCGGTGCCGACGTAAACGGTAGTAACGAGACCGAATAAGAACGAAAGTTTCGGTGCCTCATTTCGGTGCTTGACTTTACACTACACCTGACTGCATGTAACGTTAGCCTCCCTTTAGCTAGCAGATGGATTAAACACCGGTAAAATGCTGACAGCTAACGTTAAACAGTGTAAAGTTTGACTGTATTTCACTGTGGAGGACTTCAACAGCGCGATGTAACAGTCTGCTCTGCAGCGCAGCAGCTGCCGTTGTCGCAATTCATAGATATACAGTATGTTTATATGGTCGGAATTAAACATCACAGACGGTGCGTTCACTTGCAGCTGCCGTTGTCGGAATTAAAAAACACAGACGGTGCGTTCACTTGCAGCTGCCGTTGTCGGAATTAAACAACACAGACGGTGCATTCACTTAAAACAGGTAGCCTCGTGGTGCATTCACAGTAATTGTAAAATACCCTTTTCCCATCTGGGGTTCAACAGCAATTTACTGGTGAAATAAGTTATTGTTATAGTTATTACATTATTATTAAATCTTTAATTTTGACCATGGCCTTAGCAATAAACAAGTCACTGACTTCTTTTTTTTCTTCTTCTTTTTTTTTTTTTTTTTTAACTTTATTGAAAAGTACCGGTTCAGGCACCGTTTAGGCACCGGCACCGTTTTAAAAGTATCGATTTAGCACCGGAATCGAAAAAAAACCAAACGATACCCAACCCTAATAATGACGGTGTCATGTCAGCCTTACTCCGGATTTCCACTGGATGCAGAATGTCTGCAGACCGGGCTGGGCTGCGTGCCGGCTGCGTGGTCAATACCCACCAGGTCCGGATTTGTTGCGGCACGGCTGAGGCCATGACTGACAGCTGTAGTCACGAGGACCCACAAGTTCGCGAATTCACGTAGAATAGAACCACAAAACCAACAACAGTTAGTTTCCATCCAGAGGAGTAGAGGGGAAACAGCTCTGTGCTGTGTTTTCAAGGTGGAGTGCAGGGAGATATGATCCGCCATGAGCACGGTGTATTATATTTTGAAAATTAACCGGATGTTTTATTTTGCTTCTGTGCTCTGCATATCTGCTCTGGAGGGCTGCGGATCACCGGAGCTGTGCCGGAGTTGGAACGCAGCCGTTCTGCACAGTGGAAATACACACATTGACTTTAATGGAAACCTAATGACCGTTCTGGAGCCGGTGGAAATTGGGGGTTATGAACATTCCTTCAAATAAAGTGTTACCAAACTGTCTTTTGAGTAAAACACCAAGTCACTGGAACGAATTTTGAATGGTACAAACTCCAACACAAAAGTTAGTTTAAATGCTTTAAGCAATAATTTAGTAAAACTGAAACTTTAAACATAATACGCAGTCATTTAAAAAAAAAAAAAAAAAACGAAAATAGCTTCCTGAAGTTTTAACGTGCTATCAGTTTGTGTTGCAGACTGCTTACAGAGCTGTAGTAGAGCTAAAGTAGCGCACTTTATAGTTAATTAACTGTAATGGTTATCATCAGTAAAATAAAACACAGATGCAGATAATCTGCAAATTGCCAAATATCGGCCACGATGATAGGCCAGGCCGATAATTGGTTGATCCCTACTATTTAATGCCATTTGTTGCATGAGGGACATGCTTACAGTTTTTGTTAACATCTATTTCCTGTTTGTGTGGACTTTACATGCACTCGTATGTTCTTTAGAGAAAATGTCAAATGAATGTGATGTAATCCATTCAAAGGAGATGTGGAAATGGAGTTTCTGCTGCTTATGTGACAACATGTACGCAGATGGAACGGTAGTAGCAGGTAATGTCTTGATTAGACTCAAAATGAATACAAGGCACGAACGTAAACAGCACAGATGATATCAGGTGCTTTCTCCACGGCAGAAAACAGGACTTGCAAATGAGGTTGGCTTATCTGAGTTCTGACCCAGTTTTACAATTCCTGTTTATCTGTTCTGAGTTTTCCTGATGCTACGTTTTCACATACACTTTCAATCGTTTTGGCCATTTGTGAAGCCCTATGATGAAAGGGCCATACAAATTAACGTGGCCATTTATTTGGCTTTTGGGGCTTCTTCGGTATCAAAGAGTTGATGCTACAGCATATGTATACTGTGAAATGAAAAGTCCCATTCGGTTCAAAAAGAGAAGGAAACCTGAATATATATAAACCAGGAAGACCCATTTGTATTTATCAGATCTTGTTTGCTTTCTTTGTGACCAAGACAGAATAAATTACTAGAGAAAAGCTAAAAAGAACAGCATGTTCTCTCTGTCCAGTGATCAGTTTCTCTGTGTCCTTCTGCTCTGCTTGTTTAAATTCTCAGACTCCTATCTGCCTTTAAACCGCTGCCATCACTGCTTCCATTTCCCTCTCAGTCTCTTCCCTTTCAACCTTATTTTCTACATTTTGAAATGTAGGCTGTGTGGCTGAATACTAAAATCCGGTCTGTGTGCTTCCATGCTGCAACGGCACACTGATGGGTAAATTCACAACGAATGGATATGACCTAAATGTATATCACAGTATTTTATTTGTTTTTTTGCGGTGACGGTATTATATCACGGTACTACAACATTTAAAAGTTACAGTGCCTTGCGAAAGTATTCGGCCCCCTTGAACTTTTCGACCTTTTGCCACATTTCAGGCCTCAAACATAAAGATATAAAACTGTAATTTTTTGTGAAGAATCAACAACAAGTGGGACACAATCATGAAGTGGAACAAAATTTATTGGATATTTCTAACCTTTTAAACAAATAAAAAACTGAAATATTGGGCGTGCAAAATTATTCAGCCCCCTTTAAGTTAATACTTTGTAGCGCCACCTTTTGCTGCGATTACAGCTGTAAGTCGCTTGAGGGTATGTCTCTATCAGTTTTGCACATCGAGAGACTGACATTTTTGCCCATTCCTCCTTGCAAAACAGTCTAGCTCGAGCTCAGTGAGGTTGGATGGAGAGCGTTTGTGAACAGCAGTTTTCAGTTCTTTCCACAGATTCTCGATTGGATTCAGGTCTGGACTTTGACTTGGCCATTCTAACACCTGGATATGTTTATTTGTGAACCATTCCATTGTAGATTTTGCTTTATGTTTTGGATCATTGTCTTGTTGGAAGACAAATCTCGGTCCCAGTCTCAGGTCTTTTGCAGACTCCATCAGGTTTTCTTCCAGAATGGTCCTGTATTTGGCTCCATCCATCTTCCCATCAATTTTAACCATCTTCCCTGTCCCTGCTGAAGAAAAACAGACCCAAACCATGATGCTGCCACCACCATGTTTGACAGTGGGGATGGTGTGTTCAGGGGGGTGATGCGCTGTGTTGCTTTTACGCCAAACATAACGTTTTGCATTGTTGCCAAAAAGTTCGATTTTGGTTTCATCTGACCACAGCACCTTCTTCCACATGTTTGGTGTGTCTCCCAGGTGGCTTTTGGCAAACTTTAACGACACTTTTTATGGACATCTTTAAGAAATGGCTTTCTTCTTGCCACTCTTCCATAAAGGCCAGATTTGTGCAGTATACGACTGATTGTTGTCCTATGGACAGAGTCTCCCACCTCAGCTGTAGATCTCTGCAGTTCATCCAGAGTGATCATGGGCCTCTTGGCTGCATCTCTGATCAGTCTTCTCATTGTATGAGCTGAAAGTTTAGAGGGACGACCGGGTCTTCCGTTAGCTTTGTAGTGGTCTGATACTCCTTCCATTTCAATCTTATCGCTTGCACAGTGCTCCTTGGGATGTTTAAAGCTTGGGAAATCTTTTTGTATCCAAATCCGGCTTTAAACTTCTCCACAACAGTATCTCGGACCTGCCTGGTGTGTTCCTTGTTCTTCATGATGCTCTCTGCGCTTTAAACGGACCTCTGAGACTATCACAGAACAGATGCATTTATACGGAGACTTGATTACACACAGCTGGATTCTATTTATCATCATTAGTCATTTAGGTCAACATTGGATCATTCAGAGATCCTCACTGAACTTCTGGAGAGAGTTTGCTGCACTGAAAGTAAAGGGGCTGAATAATTTTGCACGCCCACTTTTTCAGTTTTTTATTTGTTAAAAAAGTTTGAAATAGCCAATGAATTTCGTTCCACTTCATTATTGGGACCCACTTGTTGTTGATTCTTCACAAAAAATTACAGTTTTATATCTTTATGTTTGAGGCCTGAAATGTGGCAAAAGGTCGAAACGTTCAAGGGGGCCGAATACTTTCGCAAGGCACTGTATACTCCACTTAAAACATGATTCTACTGCTCTTCATTCTATTATCAGTGCAAGGCAAGGCAGCTTTATTTGTAGAGCACATTTCAGCAACATGGCAATTCAAAGTGCTTTACATAAAACATTAAAGAGTATTTAAAACATGTTATGAAAACAGCCAAAATAGAATAAGACAGGTATAACATAAAAGTGTAAAAATGTAAGGGAACATAGCTTAAAGAAATAATTCTTTTTAAAAATTCTTTTGTTCTTTTTGTTCTTCATGTTTATTGGCTCCTAATTAGAATGAGAAGGAGGTACAGGCCTACATGTGTTTTGGTAGGAGTAGCCTGTCCCATAATGTAGCTTAATTGGTAAATGTAATGTGATTTATCTCATAGTTAGGCTATTGGTAACAGCCATGCAGTTGTTTTGAGTTGTGAGTGAACTGTATTGAGCAACCTAAATCTGAGCAATAAAGAATATTAGATTTTTTTTCTTCACGTTTACTGTTGTTTTATTATATCTTATATATAACTTTTGTCACCACTGAAACAAAGTTGCCACAGCTTTTGCGATCTGACATACCACAAACATACCAGCCAAACTGGGTATTACATTACACTTTAATCTACGTCTTTGAAGAAACTAAAAGCCAACATAACCTTTTGCATCTCTCCTCATTTAATGAAGAGTAGAGAGAGTTTGAAAATAACACTTCTCTTCTCGATGTTTGTCTTGCTAAAAAAGAGTACAACCTGTGTGGGTGTGACATAGATCATGTTGTGTTGTGGCAAGCAGATGTCTCTTGTGTGTGTTTATCTCGGTAATTACTTATTGCAAAATCCGTGTTGTGGCAGAACAGGTGACAGTGACGAAAGCGCTACAGTACGCCGCCCACACCTGAATTGCTGCCGCCGACAGCAGCATTAATTCCACATCACTTGCAACCTCTATCTGCCCCGTACACAGCCATTACGTTTTGCATCTGATTGCAATTATCCATGTGGCTTGTCTCCTGTCAGTTGATTTCCCCGTTTGGTCATCTATAGTTGACACTCTTTCACGCGTGTACTCCAGTTTTGTTAATTGGGGTTTCATTTATTGAAGCATAATAAGCATTTTTGTTTATCAAATTGTCAGAAAAAAAGATAGATTTCTGTCAAATAAGCTAACATTGAATCATTGACTATACGCAAACCGATCATGCTTGCTGTTGTGCATAGTCCTTGTGGTCAGCAGTAAAAATACTAAATGACATGGCAGTCCTTCCCTGGATTACTTCAACAGCCTACTATGCACCAGTGTGACTGAGTAAGGTCCCTAAATTTACCTGTGAGTGTTTCCTGAAACAAGTGAAAATGTTGCCTCAATAGAAATCCTCCCTGTCTTTGAAACAGGGACAGGGTTATATGGGAGATGATGCTAGCAGTGCCTTCAGCTCAGAACTGGCAGAAACCAGTGGGACCCAGGTACACCCATCTACTGTCTGGAGAAGTCTGGCCAGAAGTGGTCTTCATGGAAGAGTTGCAGCCAAAAAGCCATACCTCCGACATTGAAACAAGGCCAAGCGACTCAACTATGCACGAAAACATAGGAACTGGGGTGCAGAAAAATGGCAGCAGGTGCGATGGACTGATGAGTCACAATTTGAAATATTTGGCTGTAGCAGAAGGCAGGTTGTTCGCCGAAGGGCCGGAGAGCGGTACAATAATGAGTGTCTGCAGGCAACAGTGAAGCATGGTGGAGGTTCCTTGCAAGTTTGGTGCTGCATTTCTGCAAATGGAGTTGGAGATTTGGTCAGGATTAATGGTGTCCTCAGTGCTGAGAAATACAGGCAGGTACAGTGCCTTGCGAAAGTATTCGGCCCCCTTGAACGTTTCAACCTTTTGCCACATTTCAGGCCTCAAACATAAAGATATAAAACTGTAATTTTTTGTGAAGAATCAACAACAAGTGGGTCCCAATTATGAAGTGGAACGAAATTCATTGGCTATTTCAAACTTTTTTAACAAATAAAAAACTGAAAAAGTGGGCGTGCAAAATTATTCAGCCCCTTTACTTTCAGTGCAGCAAACTCTCTCCGAAGTTCAGTGAGGATCTCTGAATGATCCAATGTTGACCTAAATGACTAATGATGATAAATAGAATCCAGCTGTGTGTAATCAAGTCTCCGTATAAATGCACCTGCTCTGTGATAGTCTCAGAGGTCCGTTTAAAGCGCAGAGAGCATCATGAAGAACAAGGAACACACCAGGCAGGTTCGAGATACTGTTGTGGAGGAAGTTTAAAGCCGGATTTGGATACAAAAAGATTTCCCAAGCTTTAAACATCCCAAGGAGCACTGTGCAAGCGATAATATTGAAATGGAAGGAGTATCAGACCACTACAAATCTACGAAGACCCGGCCGTCCCTCTAAACTTTCAGCTCATACAATGAGAAGACTGATCAGAGATGCAGCCAAGAGGCCCATGATCACTCTGGATGAACTGCAGAGATCTACAGCTGAGGTGGGAGACTCTGTCCATAGGACAACAATCAGTCGTATACTGCACAAATCTGGCCTTTATGGAAGAGTGGCAAGAAGAAAGCCATTTCTTAAAGATATCCATAAAAGTGTCGTTTAAAGTTTGCCAAAAGCCACCTGGGAGACACACCAAACATGTGGAAGAAGGTGCTGTGGTCAGATGAAACCAAAATCGAACTTTTTGGCAACAATGCAAAACGTTATGTTTGGCGTAAAAAGCAACACAGCTCATCACCCTGAACACACCATCCCCACTGTCAAACATGGTGGTGGCAGCATCATGGTTTGGGCCTGCTTTTCTTCAGCAGGGACAGGGAAGATGGTTAAAATTGATGGGAAGATGGATGGAGCCAAATACAGGACCATTCTGGAAGAAAACCTGATGGAGTCTGCAAAGACCTGAGACTGGGACGGAGATTTGTCTTCCAACAAGACAATGATCCAAAACATAAAGCAAAATCTACAATGGAATGGTTCACAAATAAACATATCCAGGTGTTAGAATGGCCAAGTCAAAGTCCAGACCTGAATCCAATCGAGAATCTGTGGAAAGAACTGAAAACTGCTGTTCACAAACGCTCCATCCCAACCTCACTGAGCTCTAGCTGTTTTGCAAGTAGACGAACTTACAGCTGTAATCGCAGCAAAAGGTGGCGCTACAAAGTATTAACTTAAGGGGGCTGAATAATTTTCGCGCCCAATATTTCAGTTTTTTATTTGTTTAAAAGGTTTGAAATATCCAATAAATTTCGTTCCACTTCATGATTGTGTCCCACTTGTTGTTGATTCTTCACAAAAAATTACAGTTTTATATCTTTATGTTTGAGGCCTGAAATGTGGCAAAAGGTCGAAAAGTTGAAGGGGGCCGAATACTTTCGCAAGGCACTGTACTTATCCATCATGCAATACCATCAGGGAGACGTATGATTGGCCCCAAATTTATTCTGCAGCAGGACCATTACCCCACACATACAGCCAAGGTCATTAAGAACTATCTTCAGCATAAAGAAGAACAACAAGTCTTGGAAGTGATGGCATGGCCCCCACAGAGCGTTGATCTCAGCAGCATTGAGTCTGTCTGGGATAACATGAAGAGACAGAAGGATTTGAAGAAGCCTACATCCACAGAAGATTTGTGATTAGTTCTCCAAGATGTTTGTAATAACCTACCTGCCGAGTTCCTTCAAAAACCTTTTTTTTGTGTGCAAGTGTACCTAGAAGAATTGATGCTGTCTTGAAGGCAAAGGGTGGTCACACCAACTATTGATTTGATTTAGATTTCTCTTCTGTTCATTCACTGCATTTTGTTAATTGATGAAAATAAACTATTAACACTTTAAACACATTTTTTCATACCTGCCTAAAACTTTTGCACAGTACTGTATACGTGCAGCCCTAGTTGATGCATTCTTTTTCAGACAAAATGTTTTTCTGTCTCCTCTCCTTCAGCCTGACGGACAGTGAAGCTGGTTTACCCTATGACGAGGAGTCTATGGCCATCATCCACCTGAACAACACCACAGTCATGTACCTGAAGGAGGTCACCAAGTTCCTCGCCATGGTCTGCTTCCTCCGCAAGGAAAGCTTTGAGAGAAAAGGTCAGTACATTTACATGCACGTTAGAAACTCGCAGCATGCATCAACAATCATTCACCATGCCCTCCTGTACTTGAGCTCAGCACTTGATATAGAAAAGATGTGAAAAGATGTGGTTCTTTGATAAAAAGTCCAAGGGTCAAGCTTGTGTAATGGATATAAAAATAACGAGGAATTATCCTTCTGGGAGTGAAAAAATGAAGAGAAAAAAGGAGGATGAGGAGAAAAGAAAACAAGACAGTGGTAAGTAGAGCAGATAACCAAGATTACATTGTAGATATAGAAATTGTGTAACAGTAACAGTAAGTCTGAATGCTGTCATTTAGCCTTAACTATGGGGGCGACACTTGCATAACTTTAGCTAGCTAGCATTAACGTTAGAGTTATGGCGTTTATTCTTTCACGTTTTTGTTAACTACTTAATCTAGCAAGCAGTAGTTGTTCATCATCAAAATCTGTGTTGCCCATTCACAAACTTGTCCTTTTTCATGAATATTTACCACCACCATCAATTCCAAGTATTCCTATTGGCTTGAAATTTTACATTTGCGCTTGCATGAACTGGGGTAGACGCTCCATATTCATGCACCATCTTGAAATACGTTAGCCGGTAAGGGACATACAGGACATACTGCTCCACCGTTCGCCTTTTTGCTGTCACATGATAAACTCCCAGCTGCTGCTAATGCTGCTAACGGGTATCGTAGCTTCCCGGCTCTGGCAAGTTTGAAGAAGGAAAACATGGAGGACCACACGTATTCTAAATCAAAAATTTCAGGAACAGGAGTCTTCTTCTTCTTCACCCAGAATAAGAAAACGGATATTGAAAAGAACAAGAGACCGGCGTCATCAGAAAAAAAGAGTGAACAATGGAGCTGCTTTGGACGCACACACCAAATCCCAACTAGTTAATTATCCTCCGGACCGCTGCAGTCTCCTTTTCTTTCTCTCTCCTTTCCGTCGGGTGGGGCGCGTGCCCGCTGGCGGTGTGAAGCGCGCGTACGCGCCACTGTCCGGCATTCACTCCCACCATAGATACATACACTGACAACCACGGCTGATAGACGGCCTTTTGTACACCTTCGCTTTTTGAAGCGAGAAGGCTACCGTAGCTGTAATACGTACTTTGAACTGTGTGGCGAGAGAGAGTTGATTGTGATTTATGATCTCAATGCTAGATGGGAGAAATTCCCACACATTGGACCTTTAAGAACCCAGTGAAAGCTTCACCCGAGTTAAGCTATGAATGCTATGATAGCTATAAATAATAAAAGCTATGTCCGAGGAGAACATTTAATTCTAATTCTAACGTGAAAGCATTTTCAATTGACTTTATTAACATGCTACTATGATAAGTATCATACACTATATCACTTTCTTATCTCTCCTCAGGATCATTATTGGAAGTTTCTTACAGCAGCGAAAGCGTATAAAGTCCCCTCGCCAAATGCAGCTGATTATTAAAACTGTAAGTTACAAAATCCATTATTAATTATTAAGAGAGCGAAATGTGCGAAGGTCCTTGGATCTGGAGGACATAGTGGCAGCATTTGCCACAGGCAAGGCCCAAAAGCAGCATTTGAAGAGTTGAAAACATAAAAGTGATGAACATTGGTTTATGAGCCAACACTTAAAAATATTCTGCACTATGTCTAGCTATTTATCCATTACTCTGCACTTTCTTCTGTGACCTGTGCAATATGCCATTTTATTTTCATGTGTATATTCATCTGTATATCTGTATATGTTCTTGCCACCTGTATAAAGAAGTGTTTATAGTGTACATTTTACCATTATCACTCTTATTTTTCTATTTTCTATTTTATTTTTTGTGTATTTTTCTATTCTATTTATATTTATTGTGTATTTTTCTTTTTTGTTCTGTTGAATCTGAGCTGCTGTGACCAGTGAATTTCCCCAGTGTGGAATCAATAAAGTCTATCTTATCTTTTGAGGGGCCCCCTGGGAATTTTTGCCTAGGGCACCAACAGACCCTAGAATCACCACAGATTGAACTCCATACAGGGGATCTGCCGTGCCTACTTGCTGTGAGGCAGCAGCGTTAACCACTGAGCCACCGTGCCACCCTTAAATGTAATGTAACACTCTTTATTCCAAGGCCTTTGATATCTTCATCGAAATGTATTAGCGCTCTGTAATTAAACTGAAACTTTGTATTAATTATTTACGTACGTGTTGTCTATTTTATTTAATTCTACTTTAATTGATTTAATCGAACTTGTTCGTCACAGATGCACGTTAAATCGCCTGGGATACTGTACAAATAAACATGTCATCTTGTCTCAACTGGCCTAAATCAACCTGAGTAACTTCAATACAGGTGATTATGGTTCTGTAGAAAGCAAATAAAGCAAGCGCACTTCGGCGGTTGTGTGTGTATCTTCGGCTGCTGTTCCACAGAGTGCTTTAAAATTATGGAGCAGTCAGGTCAGCTGCTGGGAGCTGCCCTGGATCAGTGGGGGGTTCACCGCCTCACTGAAGGGTACTTATCCACTGGCGGTGGATGGATTTAAAGGGCATTGCTTGTTCACTCCGAACATTTTCATACAGGCTGCTTCAATTCTTTGGTCCCAGGTTGACTCTAACGTCTGCAGCATTCAGTCACTGCATTGAGCTTCCTTTAGGAACAGAATATCAGGGTCAGTGGTTTGTTTGTAGCAGCCAAATTGGATTCAAACCCACAATGTCCACAGTGCATAAGGATGAAAAGAGATAGACACAGATAAAACATGTCAGCCAAATGAATCAGCAGGTGTGAAGCCATATCCCTTTGATGTCCTGAACGAACGATCTCCTGTTTACTCTCATTGCTGTGGTAATTATTTTTGCACAAGTACATGTTTAGTTCAGCGGTGTGGTGGAGTAGTCACTTTGAAGTCTGATATATTTCTCTCAGGCTACAACGAATGGTCTCGCTACAAATGGAAAAGTTCTTCCTTTAGGTTTTAAAAAAGACAAGTGCGCCGCTTCACCGTCTCCACTTAAAATCTGAGTTAGTTTCTGGCTCTGGCTTTACAAAGACCGGTTTTGCTAGTTTACTCTGCGACACTGGAGTTGCATGATCTAAAGATCTCACTCAGGTTTCAAAGGTTTTTGTTTGCAGCCCCCCCCCCCAAAACACCGTTGTCATGTAAACAGCCTCTTGGTTCATATGGCCGTTTTCAGACCTGCCTTGTTTAGTTCTGTGGAATCAAACACTGGAGCATTAACCCCCTTGGTTCGCTTCGTTTGGGCTGGTGTGAACACGGCAACCGCACTCGGTTCCGGTTACAAACAAACTGTTGTACGCTTTGGTACGGTTAGTTTTTGGTAACTACGTGATCCGACCCAGCTACCAGGTGTGCGCCTGAAGTTTGAGCTAAACGGCTCCTGTAGTCAGGTCTGCTTTGCAGTCTGCGATGCAGCATCTCCGTGGTCAAACCAAGCGGCAACCTTCGGTGCCGAAAAATGTACGCGGAACTGATGAAAACTGCACTTCATCAAGTGGCCATTTGATGTTTGCTCCAAAAGGGAGTCAGTTTTTCCCCTTTGGAAATATGTGACGGGCTGGTGGCTATTTCTGTCTGCTACTCATCTGTAGTAAATTTTATTTATCAGCGCTACATCAGCAGCTCAATTCACATTCTCAGCCAAACAGTGGCCAAACAGTAGCCGTAATCGTTTTTATACCGCAGATTTTTGTGGGAAAGATGTTGAAAGTGGGAGGGGCACCCTCATCCCTTGTGGAAATTACGCCTCACGTTCAACCTTTAGTATAACTAACCATGACTGGTTACTGATTTCACACAACCAGATAAGTTAAGTTAGCCTTCAATGCTTTTATCTAATTTCTGGTTTATGGTGGAACTTTATTGGATTTTCTGTTTCTGAAAGTATATTCCGTCATCAGCTGTCTGACCTGTAATAGACGTGACCGTCTTCTCTCTGTCCCTCACAGGACTGATTGACTACAATTTCCACTGCTTCAAGCAAGCCATCCAGGAGGTTTTTGATGTCCGAGTAAAGGTTCAACAGAATCGTAAACTTCTCAGTCAGAGGAGGCGGAGCAAACTGACTATGACCAATGGAGAGTTCGGCAACGCCCACTGAGGACTGATGATGTCACATCAGACAGCCAAATGTGCCTGAGCTGCACCCCGACAAATCCATGAGATTCCATCCTCATTCAGAGGGGCACATCAGATTTTTTTTTATCTTGCTGGGAGTTGTTCAGTTTGTTCAATCCACACCGACTCCGACCGCCATCGTCTCTGTTAACACATTCTCACTCCCATTGCGTCAAAAAGCCACGCTCGGTCAGGTGCCTTTGGCGTTTGGCATTGACGCAGAAAGTCTCCTTTAGCGTCATATTTAGACGCACTTAGTTGGGACTCTTGGCGTCATTATTTGACGCTCTCGGGACTCGCGTCTAGCCCCTTTGGTGTCATATTTAGAAGCGATTGGTCGGTACTCTGGTGTCACTATTTGACACTCTGGATCAGGACATATGTTGAACTGACATGCGGCACAAGAACGGGACAGTTAGGTTTAGTAAAATATCGTGGGTGGGGTTACAAAATGTATGTTTCAGGGACATAGGGAACCAGAACGGGACACAAACCCCAGTCTCCTGGGCGAAAGTCTTGTCGTTTGACACCTCTACCACTCCAACCTGCCTCGTTATGCGGATTTTCGGCCTTTCATACTACTCGCTAACATTGTCGAGCTGCTGCTCTGCCCGGTGCGTCCCATACAGAAGCTAAAGGGTGATTTTCGCGCTGGTATCTGGCGCTGAGAGCCACTGACCAAGCGTCCGTATTTTACCACTTGGGAGTGAGAACAGGTCCTCTCTGTACTCAGAAGCAGTTTGTCTGTCAGCAGCAGAGACGACAAACTGACGTCCGCCAGGCTGACTAGATTTACCGGCCCAAACCTTTTTTTGAATAGGCCCCATATGAAGTATACTGTACAGGAAGGTTCATTGGGCCTAATTCACTAATATATTCCTAAGTTTTTTTTTCTCAAAAATGTTCTTAAAAAAGGTCCTAAAACAAGTCTGTCCCTGTAGTGACGTGTGCCTCAGAGTCAGTCTGGGACAATCCTGTTTGTGCCCCTCCCACTTCCGAAATCTTAAATATTTTTTTTACCACAAAAATCGCTGGTATAAAAACGATTACCCTTGCTGTTTAGCCAGCCGTCAGATACTGGCTAAGAATGTGAAGTGAGCTGCTGATGTTGCTCTGATATACTCAGTGGTGGAATGTAACTAAGTACATTTACTCAAGTACTGTACTGAAGTACAAATTTCGAGGCACTTGTACTTTACTTGAGTCTTTTGTTTTAACGCCACTTTCTACTTCTACATTTCAGAGAGAAATATTGTACTTTTTACTGCACTAAATTATTCTGGCATTTCTAGATACTAGTTACTTTACAAATTAGTATTTTTGCACACAAAACACATGTAGTTTATAAAATATGATGTTTATTATAAGTGAAACTACCCAAAAATATACAGGTGATTAAACACAGAACAGTTTTAACTGTTTCCTGTTTCTAAAATGTCAGGATTTTTCTGCATTGAGTACTCTAACTTTAATACTATAAGTACATTTTCCTGATGATACTTACATACTTTTACTTAAGGAACATTTTCAATGCAGGATTTTTACTTGTAAAAAAACCCTGTAATATTTTACAGTGTGGTATTAGTACTTTTTCTTAAGAAAAGAATCTGAATACTTCTTCCACCACTGGATATACTCCATTACTGTTTATTTTTTTCACCCCCATCTTAGTAATAATTACAGCCACAATTACCTGCAATTTTTTCTGCTAACTCACCAATGTTCCCGTAATTGAAATCCCGTCCGGAGCAACATTCTTGTATTTTAAACTAGATGCTGAGTTTTCACCACTGGAGCTAGATCAGCTTGTTCTTCTACCTTTGTATATTTTCAGCTCAGTGTGAAAATTGACTTTTTTGTAAAAAAAAAAAAAAAACAATAAGTAGGAATTCTAAACTGTTTTCAGCTGAGGTACTGGTATTCTCTTTTGTGCCCCATTTCTTTTAGCACATATACAGTAGGTTTACATTTGTGTGTGCAACGGTACCCATGGATAAACGGACAACAACTGATTATGGACGGTTATTCCCGATGGACATCAAAGATAATGATATCCTCCAGAAGTGTAAGTCACACTGAATGATATCAATTCAATTTTATTTATAGTATCAAATCATAACAAGAGTCATCTCAAGACACTTTACAGATAGAGTAGATCTAGACCACACTCTTTAATTTACAAAGACCCAACAATTCCAGTAATTCCCCCAAGAGCAAGCATTTAGTGCGACAGTGGCGAGGAAAAACTCCCTTTTAGGCAGAAACCTCGGATAGACCCAGGCTCCCGGTGGGCGGGCAGTCCGCTGGTGCCGGTTGGGGGTATGATGATGAGTTATGACTCTAAGAAGGAGTAAGATTTGTGATTCAAATTCACCTGACGCATTATATTTGCCCAATGTCCATGTCTATTACAAATCACAACCTAATCAGGTAATTTCCTGATTCAGTTCAAATTCCGTCCGGTCACGATGAGTTAAATTACAAAAGAGCAGAGTGAATTTATTCCCAACCTCCCCCTGTAATTGCAATCCCGTTTAAATATGGCTTTAGTGTTGGCGTTTAATTCCACATATGACCACAGTGCGGTATACAGTTTTGATATGGACTTTTCAGAATGCGTTTAAAAAAGAAAATCCTCCTAAAAAACTATTGGAACTTTGATAATGAAGCCCATGCCAAATTATACCGCCTCAGTCAAAACATACATATTTGATATAGCTTTGATGGAAATTTATTAGGTCACAAAACTTTTCTACTAGGGCTGTCAAACGATAAAAGAAATTTGATCGCGATTAATCGCTGAATTTCTATAGTTAATCGCGATTAATCACGTTTTATCACATGATTAAAATTCTAATATTTTGGATTTCAGAACTGTTTTTAAGTACATATTAACATTGGAAAGCAATTCTTACCAGTGTATCTTGATTGGGAATCAAATGAATGCAAAGAAAGTGACTTTATGAACTTGATTTTAAGATTTGTATTTGTTTATTATTATTTACTGTAAACAAAAGAAAAATGTGTTAATCTAGTCACACATTTGAATCTAGAGTCAATATAGTGTGCAAGTAACTCCTAAATAATTTTGATTACTCACTGCATCACTTTGCAGCAGTTCCAGTTTGGCTTCTCCGTGTCGTACAGGCTGTGTATGCGTGCGTGAAACTACTGTCCCCCTCGACGGCAGTGTATAATGGCCGTTATATACTAGACGCATCCAAGGTGGCGCGCGACATTGTGACGTCAAATTTCCGTAATATCCGGCCGGCGCGTCCGATTTATGGCGCGCAAGCCGAGGTCGTGCACGGCTCTTTTTTTTTTTTTCAGCAGCGCGCGACAAAGCAGAAACTGAATGAGTTTGCCGACAACCGGATGCCAGGACTCTCAGAGTGACTGCAAGTGTCTCCTGTAAACTCACCGGGTTAAGATGAGTTCTTTTATGGTGAATGAAAGGCTCGATCCGACGAAGCAGCTCACTGAATCAAATCAAAGCATTGACGGCATGCTGCTGCCAGTTCTGCCGTTATTTACCTTTTTCTTCTTCTTCTAGTCTGTAGAAAGAGCAACGTCGGTAGCATTTGCTCATTAGCGCCACCGCTGTTCAGGAGAAGACGAACTAGTGTCGCGAGCACCAGCGCAGGTATAAATAGTCACGGCGATCTCATGACGTCACATTTGTATGCGCCAGCTGCGCTGCGTCCAGTATATAACACGCTTAAGACGGGTCAGAACATGCCAACCGTAGTCTTTAAGACCAAGTCTTCTACAATGCTGACAGGTCTGCACTTAGTTGCCACCCATTTTGCAAGAGCAGTAGTAATTTTTTGGGATTTGGTTTCATCCACAGCAAGTAGCACTCCCCAAAATAGTGCTTTGCCTGAGCCCGCTAGCATCAACCTGAGTCACGTTAACTGTACTATGCTTAGCTCGTAGGTGGTAGCTCAAGCTTGACATGCTTCGATGATATTTTAATTCGGCTTTACATAATGTGCATATGGCTTTCCACCCGTCCGGGAGTTTTGGAAAATAAAAAGCGCCATTCAGAATTGTGTTGCTGCTGTCTTTCTCCATCATGCCTGCAGCCTACAACAGCAGGATGGGTTACGAGGAAGTATGGCAAAGTGCGGCAAAGGTTCAAAATAGTAGCTAGTCACGACTCGAAGCCGAGTGAAGTGAAAATAAATTAATAAATAACAAAAATGAATGCGTTATGCTCGGCCCTTAATCGCATCGCGATTAACGCGTTAATGCTGACAGCCCTATTTTCTACCAATAACAATGATAAAGCTGTTAATTGTCCTGCCTGAACAGGTGCAACAACGCTAACAGGAGACTCAGGAAGATGTCAGTCAATCAGTCTAAACTCAGCCACACAGTCCTGGGAAGAGGTCTAATCAGCCAGATTAACTGAAAACAGGTGTGGGTGTTTAGAGCCTTTAATACTGGATGGAACAGGTACCGGAGAATGAGGACCCAAGCGCATAAACAGGCAGGAGACAAGGCACATATCGCTTCAAAGCTTTACTTTTGGCAGTTGCACGCAGGAACCAAAAATATAGCAAAACACTCTGAAGATGAGCCAAGACGAAAAACTTTGGCAGGAACTACGTGGCAAAGTTATTACAGTCAAGCAGCAACTTCATCAGCTGCTTGACTGTAATAACTCCCACAGCCTGACGCGCTGATTGAGTAAAGGGCTGATTCACTCTCAGTGGTTTCTGTGACATGAGAAATACTTTCAAAGTTCTATTTCTAAAAATACAAAAATAAACAGAGCTGAAGGATCGTAGCCAGAGTTCAAAATGAGCTCCATATACCAGCCAAATGCTGGTATAATATGCAAGTGGCTGGTAGATTTGCTTCACTTACCAGCCAAAAAAAAACAGGTAAATTATTGAGTGGCTGGTAACATTGAACATTCATTAACCATTTGTCTTGTAGACAAAAATGTAAATTTTGAACCCTGTGATTCGTAGCCCCACCGAGGGGAAAAGTCACGTCACGCCACTGACCACCTGTGTGGAACAAATCTCTGCCGTGCCATGTTGTAAACTCAGATGGATTTTCATTGGCTGTCAGCGTTTCTATCGTTCTTCTAATCGCTCTAAAAGGGATCCCAACGATATCGTTCGCCACTGTCCTTGCCGTTATAATTGCGGTGTGGACTTCGCCATCCACTTGAGTTAGAACCATTTTTAAAACTATATGTAGAGGCTGAGCCCAAGCTTTAAGCTCCTGAGGTGCTGTTCCACGGGTAGAGTCATTGACGCACTTTTTACCTTTTTGATCAATGAAAGTCCAAGTCCTATTTGCAGTTAAAACCTTTGGTTCCATTTATTTCCATGAGATCTTAGTTGGGTTTCCAGACAAATCACTGCTTGTATGTATGCCTGTGTAGTGTTGTGGTGTTGGTGTGCGTGTGTGCGTGTGGTCAAAAACTGTATGTGCTTCCGGGTTGCACCCGAGGAACCAAAGATTGGTTCCTATTTATACCAAGGGCACTAATTGGCTCTTACACTATATATTCATAGTTATTGTTCTTGGTGTGGGCGGCCCTTAAGGCTGGCGAGTGCACCCCGCTCTCAGGTAGGGAAGATAGCACAGGGATTAGTGACAGCATGCATGAGAAAACGGGCAAGTATGCCAAATCTACCAGTCTCACCGAACCCGTCCCTTTAGGACAGAGACGTTCGGACGCATTTGTTCCTTTCCGATACCTGAACTTGCGTATCGGCCGATGCCGAGCACTGATCCGAACCAGTGCATTGAAAAATACCTATATTTTATTATGCTTTAACAGCTATATATTACTATCCCTATATGGATGTGATATGATTGCTATCATAGTTGTTAAAACTATTTGTGAAACATGAACAAACACAAACAATAAATGCCAAAGAACTTCCTTTTATTACCCAGTTTGACAGCGAGTCATAACGAATAAAAGAACATGAATAAACTACTTTAAAGTAGATTTTATTCTCGGCTAAATTACGTGCATAAACCCTAGTACTTACCGATACCAGCATTTTATGCGGTATCGGAGGCGAACATCTCTACTTTAGGAGCGGCTCCTGATGTCGCTCCTGGGTCCCTAAGGCAGGCACCAGAAGTTTATTAATTAAATTGTATTTATATTGTCAAATCATAACAGGAGTTAGGTGAAGTCAGGTAAAGTGGGACACTTTTTGGTAAATTGCATTTTAAACAACCTAAATCAGTTAGAATGTATTAAAATTGTATGTGTTTTGTTTAAATAGATTGTAATGAAGGCCACTATGGTGACATTTTCCCAATTGATGTATTTATTAACAAACTGTTCATCTTTAAACACCATCTGACACCCTCTTCAGCAAACTGGAAGCAATCAGGTTGAGTGGGACACTTTGTTAGGGAAAGTGGGACACTATTTTATGGTTAAAATGAACGTGAGAAATACAACCCCAATTCCAATGAAGTTGGGACGTTGTGTAAAACGTAAATAAAACCAGAATACATGCATTGAAAATGTGTGGCGCATTATGAAGCACAAAATACAACAACGGAGACCTTCAATTAATTCATACTTGGAAGGATTTTTAAAAAATGCATTTCTGTAACTAATGCAACAATTGTAACATTGTAAACTTCACTCTACATTCAATGAATGGAACTTTCATTAAGCCTACATCCTTTTACCACCTTTTTAACAACTTCAGTGAACACATCCAAGACAGATGAAGTCATCGTCATCCATAAGTCCGTTGTGCTCTCCGCAGGACTCATGATACCACCGTTGGCAGTGGCAGCGGGCCACCCATTCCTCATTGGCCTTTGGGTCGCTTGCATCCCCATAGACCCCCTAGCAACCAGTACAGGTTCACTTCCCTGAACTGAAGGGTAGGAACGGCAGCTTTTTGGGGGCGGACGCCAGCAGGCTTACGCTCTTTTGTTGTTTTTGGTTTCTTTTTGTCTGCTTTGGCCTGGACAAAGTTGAAGTGTTCCTGGCTTGTTAGGTGGTAGCTGGGTGGCCTCGCCATCATCCTCTTCTTTCCCCTCTCTCTTGTAGGTACTCCATAAGGTCTGAGAACCTTACAATGGAAGCCCACTCAGCTGTTGAAGTGCTGGGTAGAGAGGGTGGCCCAGTTGTGAGGGTGGAGGCATGGGGGGCTGGCCCAGTCGTGAGGGTGGAGGCATGGGGGGCTGGCCCAGTCGTGAGGGTGGAGGCATGGGGGGCTGGCCCAGTCGTGAGGGTGGAGGCATGGGGGGCTGGCCCAGTTGTGAGGGTGGAGGTATGCGCGTCCTCATCAGGCTGGCTGGTTACCACTTCTTCCACCCCAAAATAAATGTCCTCCTCTGACAACAGAAGGGTTTCTGATGTTTCCTCAATCACCCTTTCAGTGGTTTGGCTTGGCAAGAAAAGGTCAGTTGGAATGACTTCCATGGAGACAGGAAACATCCCTGAGGCTCGGAAACCTGTAGAAGAGTAATATGTCTAATGTAATGATGCAATGTAAATAAGATAGTAAAAACAATGATCGACTTACTGCTAATCTTTTTATACAAATAATTCAAGACAACTAATTATTAATAAAAGAGTCAAACCTGCTTGGGCATTCTCAACAGTGGCGGCCTTCTTCCACGCGGGGCTGAACACAGAAAAAAAGAGCTGTTTTGGAAGCTTCTTCCCGCCTGTCTTCCTTGTCCACTTGCGTCCCAGTTCCTGCCAGTGGTGTTTCAGGCTTCGAAACAGCGATCTGTCTGCTGGCTGGAGGGCGTGGGTGGTGTGGGGAGGATAGCTCACTACATGGATATTATTTTTCTTCATGAGCTCCATGAATTCCAGATTGAAGACGTGGCTGTAGTGGCCATCTAAGATCAGGACATGGGGTCTTGGATCCTCCTTAGGCAGCTGCTGGACAAACCGCTGGCCCTACTCCAGAAACAGCTGGGAGTTTATCCAGCCATTATCTGACACGCGGATAATTGCTTTTTCTGGTCGTTCCTCCATCCACTCTGCCCTGAGCCTCTTTCCCTTAAAAATGACCATTGTGGGGGTGTAAGTCCCAACCACATTGAACCCAGCCAGGACTGTTCTCCTTTTTCCCCTGATGTTACCTGGAAGCAGGTCACCCCAACAACCTTTTTTGAGATGAAATGGTCCTGCAGTCCGGATTCATCGCAGTTCCACAGGTGAGATGGCGTCTCCTGGATCTGTAGGCGGTGGAGGAGTGACGTGTAGGTCTGAAACCATTGCTCAACTACTGTGAGAGTCATCCCAGAGGCCCTTGCAGCTGAGAGTGATTCTGGCTTGCGGAGGCTCAGGCTTGGATTCCTTTTCATGAACCCTTCAAACCAGTAGTGACCGGCTTTTTGCTCTTCCGCAGAAAAACCAGGGATGCCATTCATTTTGGCGTACTGGAACGCAATACGCCGTGTATCACTGCGTTCCAGGGGGAACCCCCTTTCAGCTAACATTTGAACAAGGCTAGCCAATTCACTCTCAGCCTGAGCTGAGAGCAGGGGGCTCTTACCTGAGGCATGGCGGTAGCCACTCACCAGCCCTTTCACTCGCCTTTGCGGTGTTGATTTTGGGATCCATGCCCTGGCTAAAAACCTTAACTTTGGTTTGTGTCCTTCAGTCACCTCCTGCTCATATTCTTCAATAGCCCCTGCCATTCTCTCTTCACTCCACTGGTTTAGTTTTCTTCCTTTCCTACATAGCTTTCTTTTCCTTTTCTGTATTGCCCTGCCACTCCTTTCTTCTCTCTCTCTCTCTCTGTCCCTCTCCTCTCTGTATGGGTGCCATCTTGTGTATATTGAACAATATAAATTTTATAAAAATGTTATATTCAGACACATTATTATTACTTATAACTTCAAAATGTTATCTTCTTGTTCCTGAAATGGCTGCACTGTGTTTGCTAGCATTAGCCCTAAAACTGTCCCACTCAACCTAACACTGTCAGGTTGAGTGGGACAGTGCTGTGAATCTAATTTTCACAAATATTTTTTACAGTTAGATGCTCATTGTAATTAATCTCTAATACACAGACAGTATAAATGTATGTAAAAGCAGAAGTTTTATTGTTACATCATAAGTGACAGAATTATCAACCTTATTATTCTAAAATAGATTTACACTTGCCGGGTGGCTTACCGTGAGGTCCCAGGAGTCAAGCCATTTGAAAAATAACAACCGGACCACATCTGTGATGTCACACCAATCACAACCTTTATTTCATATCCAATAGACATTCAGCTACAACACCGTAGCAATTGTTGTGATTGGCTTACAAAATTAACCCTACAGTACCCAAAAGCTTAAGTGTCCCACTCAACCTGATGTCCCACAGGACACTTTACAAATAAAGTAAGTCTAGACCACACTCTATAATTTACAAAGACCCAACAATTCAATTCCTCCCCCCCCAAAAGAGCAAGCATTGGGTGTGACTGTGGCGAGGAAAACCTTCTTTTCCACCCTTGTTTTTTTTCCCTCTGGCCTGTTTTTTGGGCCGGTCTTTATTTTTTCGTGGCGACCGCCACGCCCCTGGCCATTATTGAAAATATGTTATGTTCATGTATTTATTAATGTTTGTGATTAAATCTATTTTAACATGATGCTGTCCCTGTTTCTTGTGACTTGTATGAATACAAGTTGAATAAAAAGAAAGAACTTTTGACGTTCCGCTTTTAAGCCAACATGATCTACAAATCTACAATTCCATACGTGCAAACATTGATATCTCTCGCTCCGCTGGATCAGAATGGAGGCTGTGTCTTTTATTTCCTTGTTGCCATGATGAATAGAAGTATCTGAGCTCCATTATGATGCTTTTTATTTCCCACCAGGCTCGCGCTTAACTCAGAGTGAAGTGTTGATGGAGTCCGAGCTAGTTAAAGCTATAGCGCGTAGTTTCTGTCGCCCCCATGAGGAATTCTAAGTAATGACAACAACACTGTCAGCGAGTCCACATGATACAAGCCTTCTGTGACCGCGTACCACCCCACCCCACCCCTCCTCCACACAGTTCCTAACCAAGGAGGACACAGAGGATTAAAAAAACATGGACTCTTCAGAAGAGGTAACTATCTTCACTCGAGCTTCTGCGTGGGAAAGTTGCCGGACGACACAATCTTCTGAACATAGCCATACTGAGAAATACAGAGGGCCTCATGGACTAGCGCTTTTGCGCCCACTTCAGGCGTATTTGTTTCGCAACGTGCGCGTAAAAGCATGGCGAGGTATGTACAAACAGGCTGCACTGAGGTAAAAGCGCAGACTGCCTGTCGCGGGAACTGAAAATGGCAAATTGCGCTTTTCCGTGTCATGCATATGCATTCACGGGAGGGTCAAGGGGAAAGTGGGAGTTTTCCATAAAGAGATGGGAGGGGAAGCGTAAAGTGCGCCTAATTATGTATTCCGCGGTATTTACAAAAAACGGCCGTGACAGCTCGCCTCTATTTTGCGGTGAAAATTCTCCGCCTCTTAAAAGCAGGTGTAAGCTAGCCGCAAGCGGGTTTCACGGCAGGGGCGTCGGACTGGGGGGAAAAAGGGGACTGAGTACCCAGGGCCCTCATGTGAGGAGGGCCCAAAAAGATGCTAGAAGGAATAGCTGTGGATGCGGGGAGGGACCCATAGAGAATGCCTTTCTACAGGGCCCAGAATTTTGTGCTACGCCCCTGTTGCCTGGCATACGCCTCCTGGTGAAATGGCAGCAGTAATCCGAGCAAGACGAAGACAGAGGCCAAGGAGACGAGCTGAAAGGATTTTTGCCACAAGGATCACACTTTTTCAGTTGTGTGAACACAAAATCATGAAGCGTTACAGATTAAGCAGCCATGCGATATCACAGTTACTGGAAGAAATCACAGATGACATCGAAGCTGCGACTCAGCGTTCACATTCCATTCCAGCAGCTGTTAAACTCCTCCCTACGTTACAGATATCGGCATCAGGGTCACTTCAAACAGTCCTAGCATCAGCCGTGGGAATATCGCAGTCTGCACTCAGCCCTATCACAGCACCAGTACTCACCGCTTTGCTACAGCACAATTTACAGTGTAGTGGGCGGAGAAAGGCGCTGATTACCCGATGAACTGCAGGTTTGGTAAATACGACGTGAGCTGAAGTATCACAGCGTGCGCTTTCTGCGGGTTGGCCACGGCGCTGATAACGCTACATTTACAAATGTACGTACATGAGGGCCAGAGAGAGTTGTGTGGAGCTGAGAGTCTTAATTAGCTTTGTAGCAACTCATTTGGCAATGGCTTGAATGTAACGGACGTTCATTAATATCAAAAAGTTACACACTAAAGCTTTAAAGCTGCTTTTTGGAACAGGCCCCTGCGCTTACAATGCTGAAATTAGGTTTGTATTCATATTTTCATTCAAATATTGTATTTCTACTACATATATCTGATCTAAGGGGATCATTGCACAGTTGTCCTTGGTGTTGGAAATGTCTTCAATCTTCATTACTGCTCACTGCAGACAGTGTTGCTCTTCTAGTTTTAGATGAAAGTTTTTAATGGGTTATATAAATTCTATTTAAGTCATTGGTTTGTTTAAAATACGTACTTGATGATGAATCCTAAGCAGCAAGCTGATTTTCAACCAGACACACACACAAAAAAGGGACTTCAGTAGATTTTCTGGAGTTTTCAAATCACCTGTTCTTCCTCGCAGATGAGTGTGCCAAGTTGTCATGGAAATGTAGAAATGTTCTAGTCTTTAGAGACTTCACGTCTGTGCTGGCTTAAAAAAAGAGATTGTAGTTTATTTCAGTCCGGACACTCTTGTCATAGATTTAACCATTTATTGCAACAAATGGAAATCCAGCGATACTTGGCGATGAAGGCTCCGTTCTGATGATGTTCCCTGAATCAGCCAAGCCGCATGCTAAGATGACACAGGGAGCACGCTGCTGAGACCCCCCCTGTACACAAGAGTGACCCCAATCCAAGAAATCATGGAGGCAAGCTTTGCCAGCAGCAGCGGTGTGAGGCAGCAGTGGAGTAGCAGGAAGCCGAGAGGAAAAGGGAGACATTTAAATGATGTGAAAATGGCTGTGATTGGTTGTGACTGGCTGGAATGATAATTCAATTAGTGGGCATATGACATCCGTGTCCTGCGTGAACTAACGCAATGCTTAATTTTGTGATCTTAAAAGCAGTAGCTGACAGGTCAACCTCACCACAAAGTCCATTTAAGTAGCTTCTCTGGAGCTTTTGATCAAAATGTACCATCTTCATCAGCTGCTCATCTTGGAGATCAAAACGCTCTTTCTACGATCGCAATCCCCATTACATTACACTACTAAATGGACCGTGTGGTGAGATTGTTTTAGTTAATTAATCTCACAAGGGGTTGGAAATATGCTTTACTAAAAACCAATACAATTGGGTTTTAATACATTTTAATATTAATATTTAATATTTATAATAGTTTAATATGGGCCCACTAGCTGGATAATCCAGCTTCCTGTCTGTGGCTCTCAGCTCCAAGCCCATTGCTTCCTAAATAAGGTCTTTAAAAACTCAGACAGACTCAATATCATCACTGTCGGGCAGAAACCTCGTATCTCCACATTTCGTTTTTATGTTTTTTATAAATCAATGCTATTGGTCAATCTTTATGTCTGTCTGTGGGTTTTACAAAGATTTAAAGAGTGACGAGGGGATTTTGTCTGACTTTGTCTGAGGTAAATAATAATAAAATGTTTTTAAATTGGCTGCAGGGTTTAACAATAAGGGTTGGCCGATGGCCCGGGGCAAGTAAAACGCCACGTTGGGCAAGTCAGTATAACAACCAACTTGCCCGTTCGGGCGTCATCGCATCATAATTTATGTTATCGTTCTCCTGCCCTAGTCGAACAATGCTTGTGCCGCTGGCCAATCAAGAATTGAGTAGTGTTTTTTTTATGCTTTTTGACTTTTTTTCGACGTTTTTTTAAGCTTTTTAAAAAAAACATTTTGGACAGGGGCCAGTAAAAACTGACTTTGGGCAAGTAGACATTTTTTTTTAAAAACAACGGGTTTGGACATACAAGGTTTTCACACAACAGCGGCAATATAGTTTTTTTAAGACTCCGGCAAATTCACAAAAAATGACAATAGCACTATGGATTGCCCATCACTTGCTATCCATCTATCTATCTATCCATCTATCTAGCCATCTAGCCATCTAGCCATCCATCTATCCATCTATCTATCTGCCCCGTCTCAAGGTCCGATTCACAAAAGATATTGCACTAATGAAATTACACACAAACATGCTGTTAATTTTGCAGCTGAGTGCAATTCACCTTTTTTTGCATCTGTTTTTAATTATCCACGTGGCAACGTATAAATGTTGCCTTCGACCCAGGAACACTGTCGGCAGAACAATTGCAGAGAGAGAAAAGGCCGCGAGCTATAGGTCCTGACCCACGAGTTGCGGAGGCACTCTTCAAAACTTCAGGCAACAACTTTAAACGTGGGAGAGAGAAACAGTATTTGGGATTAAATATCCCAGTCTGTCAATGCGGTTGGTGTTTTCAAACGCTGACCTTTAGACTGTAAAAGAAGATGGCATGATTTAAAGTGGAGGACACTCAGTATAAATGGGCTTCATTACCACCAACTCTGTGAAGACGCTCTGAAGTTTCACTGTAAGTGCATTTGGCTATTAGCGCTGATCTTTGTAAATTGGACTGTTTTTGCAATGAGGCTCATTTGCATAGAAAGGGGACAATTTTTCACCAAATGTATGCAGAATGACCTAATTTTAATAAGTGCAAATAGCACGGGAGCACCGAGACGCTATTTGCTTGGCAGCAGAAGTTAGGGGTGCATTTTACAGTGTCCTTTTGTCTAATTTGTGGAGGTTTAGGTTAAGGGACCATTTTCAGTGGTGGAGCACCATTTGGTGGAGTATTTGTGGCTGTAGGATGGTGTACAGTACAGGCCAAAAGTTTGGACACACCTTCTCATTCAATGCGTTTCCTTTTTATTTTCATGACTATTTACATTGTAGATTCTCACTGAAGGCATCAAAACTATGAATGAACACATATGGAATTATGTACTTAACAAAAAAGTGTGAAATAACTGAAAACATGTCTTATATTTTAGATTCTTCAAAGTAGCCACCCTTTGCTTTTTTATTAATAAGGGGAAATATTCCACTAATTAACCCTGACAAAGCACACCTGTGAAGGTAAAACCATTTCAGGTGACTACCTCATGAAGCTCATTGAGAGAACACCAAGGGTTTGCAGAGTTATCAAAAAAAGCAAAGGGTTAGGAGCAACGGTGCCGTTGCAAAATAACCCCGGGAAGGAACCTGTTTTGGTGGAACATGTGGACGTTTAGAATAGAATAGAATACACTTTATTGTCCCCGAGGGGAAATTTGTCTTGGACATAGTGCTACAATCTGTTGCTTAACAACATCAACATTCTAAAATAAACATAAAATGAAAATAAAATCAACATAAACATGAGATCAACGAAGCGTTCTAAGACATAAAAGAAGGACGCACATTGTAATGGCAAAAATTACATTTAAGCATAATTCCTTGTATTTTTATGTTTTATTTCTACTTTAATTCTCTCACAAATGCTGAAAGAGTTTCTCATTCCCACATGCAGATTCTAACCTTGTGAGACATCCAGTCTGAACATAATGTAAGCACTTTTGCCTGAACAGGTAGGGGCTACAAGGTCATCTCTAGTTTTCCCATGCCAGTTAAGATGTAACTGGGGGGTGAAAGTCGTACCGGGAGGAGGAGGCGAAATGGCTCCAAGATGTCTCTTGTATTTCTCTGATTGTCTTCATGTGTATCAGATTGCATGTAAAAAATTGTAGCATCATAATAAGCCAAGTGTGTGTGTGCTGTCACTCTGAAGATGCATATAAGCCTGGTGTTCTGTTCACTCATTTGAGAAACTGACTCCACACTGGGCTTCGGCCTTTTGTGAAATCATGTTGATCCTATTTGCAAATATATCTTTTTTAATAAAATACAAAAACCCAATTTGGTTTTAGTCTCAGTCTGTCTTATTTGTTTCAATTTACTAAACTCTGAAATTTCCCCCCCTGCTGCAAAGGAAACTTCCATAACAACATGACAGCACAGACAACACAACATCCTAAGAATTAACTGTAATAATTAAATTGCAAAAAGTGCTGGTGTATTTACTGCACCCCTGCTCTGCTGGGCTAAGATCAGAGATGGGAAGTAATAACGAAGTACAAATACTTCGTTACTGTACTTAAGTAGATATTTCTTCTTTACTTTACTATTTTTTTTTGTGGCGACTTTTTACTTTTACTCCTTACATTTTAACACGAATATCGGTACTTTCTACTCCTTACATTTTAAAAATTGGCTCGTTACTTTAGTTTTGTACAAGAGGTCGTAATGTCGGAGAATAGCGCTGACACGCACCTCACGCCGGAACGGGCGCGCCCACCACAGAAAAAAAGTGAGAAAAAAAAAAGAGAGACTGCTTCGGAGGATGATCGATTGAGAATTGTGTGTGTGCGTCCTTGGAACGAGGGTAAGTCGTATAACTTATGTTGTCAGTTAATGTAAGCCTGTTGTTGTATTGGTCTATAGTTCCTGCTCAGTTAAAGTAGGTTAGCTAGTGATTTAGTTGTTTGTGTTCTTCACCTGTTAGCAAAAGCATCAAAAGAGAGAAGTTGTCCGTGTTTTACAGACACACCTGGGGGGGTGGGGGGGGGCGAAGTTTGAAACCAGCATCAGCTTTAAATACGGTCCTAATCTAGTCCTCACTAGCAAGTTTCAAATAATTTCACTGGAGTTACCGTTATTATTTTTCACGTGATCAATACCGAATTCAATCTAATTGGATGGGAATATACTGTAGGCTACGTTGCATGTAACGCACCACTACAAGACGACTCGACAGATTCGGCCGCATTCTGCATTCATTTGCAGCAAATAATTGCAGCATGATGGTGGTAACGTTAGCACTAGTAGTATGGACGGCGACATGATTGAAAATGAAGAAAACAGAGATCCCAGAGATTAGGCAGACAAGCAGCAAGACATTCCCAATCATCCCTGGCCTTATCTGAGAGAGATGTTTGAGATAGGCTAGGAGGCATCAAGTATGACTCCTGGCCAATGTGCTGTGTAACTCTAAAAGTATGGGGAACTTCTTAATTAATCTATGTTTAGTAATTAGGGCCCGAGCGCCGACAGCGGCGAAGGCCCTATTGAAACTGAAGGAATTATTCTTTCTTTCTTTCTTTCTTCTATTATTTTCCCGTCAAATTAATTGGCTTTTTGAGGGGCTTAATATATTCAAAAACTCACCAAATTTGGCGGTCGCATCAAGTCTGGTGAAAATTTACGTATTTTAAGGGTTTCGGGAATAGGCGCACAAAATGGCTCGCTAGCGCCCCCTACAAAGTTAAGAAAATGTAGCCCCTCCAGTGCGTTTAACGTAGACTCACGAAACTTGGTACACCTATGTAACATGTCAAGATGTACAAAAAACTTCATTAGAGCCATACCCTAAACCCAACAGGAAGTCCGCCATTTTGAATTAGTGCGATTTTGGCCATTTCCACATGTCGTACTTTAACGAACTCCTCCTAGAGATTTCATCCGATCAACTTCAAACTCGGTCTGTGCCATCTTAAGATGTTAAAGATGAAAAGTTGTTAAAAGAAAAACTTTTCGTCGCGGGAACGATGGCGTGGGCGGGCCATTTTGTGCGTTTTCGCCCGAAAACAGGAAGTGGGGCTAACTTCGAGTGTACGTTGTCCGATTACCTCGAAACTTTTCAGGATTCATAAGAGTCCAACCCTGAGGACAAATAACGGCCGATATTTACTTAAAGTCATAGCGCCCCCTAGTGGCAACAGGAAGTAGTCCTAAAAGTCAAGGTGCTATACTTTAACGAACTCCTCCTAGAGATTTCATCCGATGGACTTCAAACTTGGTCTGTACCATCCCAACACCTTAACGATGAAAAGTTATTAAAAGAAAAACTTTTCGTCAGACGTTGTGGGCGTGGCGTGGCGGCCATTTTGAGTGTTTAGCGATGACCAAAGAAGTTGTTGTAACTTGAGTGTACGTTGTCGTATCTGCCCGAAATTTGTCAGGATGGACAAGGGTCCAGGCCTGAGGACACCTACAGGCCAAAATTTACTTTTGGTCATAGCGCCCCCCTCTGGCCACAGGAAATCTGCCTTATATGACAAACATCATCCGATTTACATGAAACTTATAATATGTGGTCTAAATGTGATACTGAGCCAGCCCCTATAATATGACCACGCCCACTTACTCAGGCCACGCCCCCTTTCATAACATTTGAACCGTCTAAGGTAGAGTCTTGTGTGAGGTGTCATTGAACTCAGCAACCACGACGCGCACAGAGGCGCGAGGGCCCGTCCATCGCTGCTCGCAGCTTTAATTCATATTGTATCCTTTATATTCTTTCTATATTTGAGCACACACACATACATGTAGATTCCTTTAAATGTTAAGGGGACGATTAAAAAACAGAAACTGGATCTGTGAATTCTCACAGAATCACAACTGAATTCATATCTTGCTATTCAGTCAGAATCTTATTAAGCTGGAGTCCCAGTCTCTGTCACAATAATCATATATGTGATGTTTGGCAGACATCCATTTAAAATGTAGACAATGGCATATAAAGAGCCTGGTTTTTATGTCCACTGAAGTTTCTCATCTTGCACTCTAGTAACGTGTGGTCCAGGTAGCTTTGCATAAAAAGTGGTTGTCATTCGCAAGGCTACTTTTACTTTTATACTTTAAGTACATTTCAAAGCCTGTACTTTGTTACTTTTACTTAAGTAAAGAAGTTAAATCAGTACTTCTACTTTTACCAGAGTATTTTTTAACACAAGTATCTGTACTTCTACTTAAGTACGGGAAGTGAGTACTTTTGCCATCTCTGGCTAAGATTTACTGTTGGAGTTCAGCAGCTTGACCGAAGTTGGAATAAACGATAACTTTAGTCTGTTTGTTTTGCATCTCGACACACGGAATCTTCTCCCTGATGGCAGACGTTCATATTCAGGGAAGAGAGGATGTAGAGAGTCTGCAGTGATTCTTTCGGCTTGTTTTTGAAGGCTCTGTATGGGCTGGTACTCTTTCCTCCCTGTTATCCTCATAGCTGTCTTGTGTGTGCTGACCAGCCTGCCTTTCAGCTGCACTGTTAAGTTGCCAAACCATGTTGTGATTCCATATCTGATGATGCTCTCCAGAATCGCCCAATAGAACATGAGCATTCTGAAATTCAGAAATTCTTTTATTAGGATAACTATGGAGCTAGAACAGTGACAGTAACCTGTAGTATTGAAAATAAAAATTGGCATTGAAACAACAAATATTGGTACTGAAAAATGTTGAACTGAAATATAAAACACAAACATCAAAAAATAATAATCTCACAATGCTATTATTTTATTTCACTTTGACATTTTTTTGTATTATGATAGGTTTTTCAATGTCAATCTACATTTTTTCTTGATGTCTGACTTTTTCAGTAACAGTTTTTTTTTACACTGTCAGGATTTTTACAATGTCACTGGTTTTCAGTTTCAACTTTCTGTCACTGTTTTGGCGGAAGGGAGGGAGGGGCCTGAGGGGAGAGACAAAGAGGGCGTGGTTTACAGGTAATTTGCATGTGATTTGCATACGTGAGAGCACTGCCCCACAGGCATCCTCACAGATTACCTATATCTGCAATGGCTTCCACAAGTTCACCTGGAACCTCCAAATCTAAGTGAGTCTGTTTTTCTCTGCCATTTTTTTCACTTAGAAGCAGGCTGGTTTAGTGTTAACTTTTAATGTAGGCCTAAGCGGTGTTGTTTTGGCAGAGGTTAGAACTGTTCTCTTCATCCATGGTTAGCACACGTCAGCTAACTTGTGGCTAATTGTAGCTAAGTCTCCCATCGAACAAGCGCTAACGCTAGCTAATACCACATCAGCTAGCCCACTTGGGGGTTGAAAGTGATATTAATAGTGCACTGATGTGCACTGATGTGTCAGTCTTTAAGAGGGTCACCTGCTAGATCCCTCCAAACCACTATATATTTGTACCACGCCTCCAGAGGGACCTTGACACTTTACCAGACTTCTCCAGGACCCTGTGCAGCTTCAAAATGTTGAATTAAACCTTCTTTTTTTATTTTGTTTGGATATTTATTATGGCCATATGTGCATAAAAAATAAAATGCACACCTAAAGTGTGCATTTTATTTACAAAAAAAAGTGTAATTGTTTTGTGAAGTATTATAAAAGCAACTGCAGTCTTTTAATAACATTACTTGTCAATTACAGGATATACAAGATCTTTTCTTGGAGGGGGACCATGACAGTGACAGAAGAGTCTGCCAGTGGAGTACTTTTACCACCCATCCAGTGCCCTCTGAGGCTGCAGACCATGGCAGAACTGAGGGCAGCCATTTACCCTGTGACTAACTCCTAGTACAATGGCGGATAGCTTTGCAAGACTGCACTTAACTATGTGATTCTTCACACATAAACATGGCAGGATAACACAGGAAAACCATTTTGTTGTTTAAAATGACACATATCACTACTACTTTATATGTAGTACTGATTTTAATCCTTAACAGTTTTTGAAATGACATGCATTTACACTATGGACTCCAGCAAAACAGTTAAATCTGTACCTTTTCAATGAATAACAAATAAATATATTCAAGTAAGAATTTGACTCTATATTTCATAACAAATTACAGTAAATGCAATGATAATGCATATGAGGGTTAATGTGTACTGGTCTATGCAAAAGGGTACAAGTCCCATTTCATGACTTAAACCAGTGTAAAACAGTGTAAAAGTGTAAATAGTCAAAATCCACAGGCTGATGTTGCAGAACTTCCTGAAGCCTTCTCAGCAGTCTCTCCATAAACTGCCTCCCAGTCGAAGGTGCCTGTAATTATACACAACTTAGTGAAATCAGATGAGAAATGTAAAGGTTATGCCTTTAAGCCAGAAATACCTCAGACATACTAGTTTTTGTTTACAGACAAATTTATACATTTATGTCCAAGTAAACCTTTAACCGATAATATCAGTTAAACAGTTATAAAAATATTGTACTGGACTGGTTTACATGATAATGTTAACTGTTATGTTCAGTTAAGGCAGTTTTCAGTAACTGTGTTTTCCCAGTTTTAGGAAATGTCAGTGAACGTTCTGCCTGTGTGGCTTCCTAGAAACCTGTCAGTCAGCAGCTATACTTGTGATTGGAGGATAGTTATGGGGGAGGGCGTTAACGTTCCGTGCCTGTGTCGGCAGGTAGAGAGAGCGGAGCTTCGTTCTCTTAAGACATCCATGACGGAGCTAATGAGAGCGCTAGCCGCAGTCAAGCCTCGTGCACCAGCAATAACACTGGCCTTAGACTTATAAAGGACACGAATTACTGTTATTATAAATACTAGATTATAGAAGATAGATTGACATCCCCAGCCGGAGACTTAGCTACAATTAGCCACAAGTTAGCTGACGTGTGCTAACCATGGATGAAGAGAACAGTTCTAACCTCTGCCAAAAAAACACAGCTTAGGCCTACATTAAAAGTTAACACTAAACCAGCCTGCTTCTAAGTGAAAAAAATGGCAGAGATAAACAGACTTACTAGATTTGGAGGTTCCAGGTGAACTTGTGGAAGCCATTGCAGATATGTGGTTATAACACATGGATCTGTGGATGCCTGTGGAGCTGCCTTCTCTCCCAGTAGCCTATGCAAATTACCTGTAAACCACGCCCCTTTGTCCCTCCCCTCAGGCCCCTCTCCCCCAAAACAGTGACAGAAAGTTGAAACTGAAAACCAGTGACATTGTAAAAATCCTGACGCGCTAAAAAAAAACTGTTACTGAAAAAAGTCAGACATCAAGAAAAAATGTAGATTGACATTGAAAAACCTATCATAATACAAACAAATGTCAAAGTGAAATAAAATAATAGCATTGTGAGATTATTACTTTTTGATGTTTGTGTTTTATATTTCAGTTCAACATTTTTCAGTACCAATATTTGTTGTTTCAATGCCAATTTTTATTTTCAATACTACAGGTTACTGTCACTGTTCTAGCTCCATAGATAACCCCTTGAGACGTACCATCTCGTTTTCGAGGGGGTCCTGAGCAAAATACAACAAAAAAATTGCAGACATACAAACATGATAAACAGAACAGAAACAAATAGCCAAACAACAACAAACTCAAAACAGACAACAACAAAAAAACACACACACACACACACACAGAGCCTACAATTACAACATAAGAAATAACAGAGAATAATGATCATTCAAAATATAGCCAAGCGTTACTGTAGAAAGTCAGTGAGAGTAAGTGGTTCAATAAAGAGAGAAGAGTGAGGAATGAGATAAAATTGGAGAGTGTTAAAGTCTACATGTACAGTTAGTTTGAAAGTGAGTTACCAAGGCATGTTTAAACAGTCTGAAAGATGAAATGGAGCGAATATTTACTGGTAAGTTATTCCAGTCAGAAGGTGCTTTGAACATAAAAGCATTTTTTTTATATGGACTTAGAAACATTAGGTACTGAAAAGAAAAGCTGTACAGTATGTCTTAAATGATGAGTGGAGGAAAAAGGCCAGACTGAAAAGTTGAAAGGATATTGTTTTCATTAAGATAGCATGACAGTTGATTATAAATTAATTTTTCAAACACTTTAACGACAAAGCATATGATAGAAATTGGTCTATAGTTGTTGAGCTCTAGTACATTGTAATGCGGGAACATTTTCCGATACTGGGTAATTCATAGGTAGACAAAGACATATTGAAGAGATCACATAGAGGATACATAAGTACATGAGATGATAATTTTAAGAATATGGCTTCGATACCATCCAACCCAGAACAATTACTCATTTTAAGATCATTAATAGCATTCTGTACCTCAACAGGTGTGATAGTCCGAAAAGAAAATACGCTGTTAATAGACAGTGGATTATTTGGTTGTAAATGACCACAAATAGGTGATTCAGGCACTATAGAAGAGACAGGAGAGCATGATCTGGCTGCTTACTCCATATAGTCTCAGTCGCCTTAAAAAGTACAATCTCTGCTGCAGTCTATTGCACAGGTGGTCGATGTGTGTTTTCCAGCAGAGAAGATTGTCTATGTGGACACCTAAATATTTGTAAGACGTTACCTGGATGATTTCCTGATTTTTGATGACAACTAGCTCATGGTCAATCATTTGCCCTGGGTCAAGGATCATTTCCTGTGTTTTTGTGACATTTAAAATAAGATGGTTGGTGTCACACCACTTGATAAAGGGGTCTATCTCATCGTGGTACACAGAAAGGTTTATGTCCTTCTGGAGAATGCTCAAAATTGCTGTATCGTCTGCGAATTTTATAATATAGTTATTTGGGTGTACTTTCCTGCAGTCAATGGTATACAATGTGAAAAGTATGGGTGATACCACAGAACCTTGTGGGACCCCGTGTTGCTATGTTTGACCTCTGACTTAACTTGCCATTGACTTTCACCTGTTGTGTCCTGTTAGTTAAAAAAAAAGAGTAAAACCATGTAATCAGGGCAGGGTTAACATGCATATCAATTAGTTTCTTTAAAAGCAGATAGGGTTGTACGGTATTAAACGCTGAAATCGATAAATAATATTCTAGAATAGGTTTTTGTATCCTCAAGGTGTTTAGAAGTAAGATGTGAAATGCAGAGGATGGCATCTTCAGTACTGCGGTCATGTTTATAGGCAAAGTGCCACGTGTCCAACACTGGCTCAACCTCTGCCTTAAGCTGGGACACTACACATTTCCCAAGGCATTTCATTACAATAGAAGTCAAAGCTATGGGTCGAAAGTCACTATTCACTGAGGCAGAGGGGTTTTTAGGGCCTGGTGTTATGATGGATTTCTTCCATAAAGCTGGGACGGTGTGCGTGTCCAGAGACTGTTGGAATATTGGACACCATGCTGGTGTTAGTTCCTCTGCACAGTTTTTGAGCAGAAAAGCTGGTAGTCCATCTGGGCCTGTTGACTTGTTGTATGCATTCTTAATATTTCCGTAGCATTTATCTAGGATCTTATTATTTCGGGTGTGGCATCTTACGTATTGTTCAAAGCCTGGTAAAACAGCCTCTGGCTTACAGTGGTTAAAATCGCCTAAAAAGAAGATTGGTGCTCCGGGTGTGCGCTGCAGCTGTTCATGTGCGCACTCTGCTATGCAAGTAGCGGCTTTACTTGCATAGACGCTGGGGGGGACATAGACAGCAACTATGATAATATTGCCAAACTCCCCTGGGAGGTAGTGTGGTCTCAGGGATATACAGAGCAGTTCTATATCCAGGCTGCATGTGAAGTCTCTTATTGTATACTGTCTGCACCATTTGTCACTCATGTAAATGCACAAGCCTCCTCCGCTCCTCTTGCCGGATGTTACTGAGGAGCTGTTGGCTCGCACAAGCGAGTAACCGTCCAGATTGAGCAGAGAATCAGGGACTCGTTGGTGAAACCAGGTCTCGGTAAACACAATCAGTTTTGATTCCCGGAATTCAAAGCAGTTCCTTTGGTTGATTCGAAGTTCATCCATCTTGGGCATCAGCGACCGCTCGTTGCTCTTGATTATTGATGGTAGTGGTGGTCTCTGATGCCTCCCCGCCTTCCTCGCTTTCGCCGCGGCCGTGTGGCTCGGTTGACAGCCGACTGGAATGGTCGGAGGGACAACAGTGTATCTCTGGAGTATATACCTCGTAGTCCGTATTCCCACTGTGTTGCGTGGCATGGAACTAAAATGATCACTAATGATCATCAGAGCCAACAGCAGGCCAGCTAAGTGTAGGCTTGATACCATTGTTCGAGGCTATTGTTTTCCACGTTCGTGTTGCTGTCAATCAAACGAAGCGAAGCGCACTTGTAAGAAAAAGAAATCAAGGAGCCCAAGTCGCTACAGAGCTGCATTTAGAAGTTGTCGTGTGTAGTCGTGCAACAGAAAACTCCGATTGGACAGATAGTCTAGCTAGCTGTCTGGATTTACCCTGCAGAGATCTGAGGAGCAGTTAACCATAGTCCTCACAAATCCACCGGAGATTAGAACGCCAACACAAAGGAAGCGGAAGATAACGGACATCCGGCCGAAAAGAGTGACATCCGGCGGAATTTCCGGCAGCACATCCTGAATGTGGAACATCCTGGATGTAGACAAGATTCATCATAAAGAAGAATGTGGTCGTCAGATCGAAAAGAGTCCCCCGGTTAAATGGCACTGGCACTCCACACAAGTCTGCGCAAAAGGACACAACAGCTACCGACATCCCCGCCAGCTCACACTTGCCTCAGTGCCTCCTCTGACATACAGATGGACGCCGAGATGGACTTGCTTGTCCCCTTAGTCAGGATCGTAGCCATCGGTTGTAGCTGATAGGCATCTTCACCTTTTCGTGTCTTAACTCTGACGTTTACATTTGAGAACTTGGCTGGCTAGCAGAGTCTGGAGGTGACTTGTGCTGATGAGAGACTCATAAGCCACACGCCATCACCCTCCAAAATCAAACATATAACACACGAGTATTTACAGAAAGATAAATAGACAATTCAGCAAAAGAATTGCGGGGCTGACGGAGAGGCAACTGGAGAAGTCTCCACCTTCTAGAATGGGGACTGAGTCAAAACAAACTACTGTGTGTGTGTGTGTGTGTGTGTGTGTGTGTGTGTGTGTCTGTCTGTCTGTCTGTCTGTCTGTGTTTATGGTAATGAAGGAACATGTCATCCAGATGGGATTTGTTGACAAAAAAGAGAAATATCTGACTTTGAAGGACCTTTGCACATTGATCTTATAGTATTACAACTTTTTTAGAAATGTTTTTGTCTGTTGAGTTGAGGGTTGTCAGTAGCCTCCTGGATTGTTTGACAGCCGGCTATTTGCTCGTTGAGCGGTAAAAAGGACAACGGATTTGGAATGGAATTGGCGAGTTGATTGGCCGCCCATCATGTCTGACAGATTTAGGTCACTCTACTGTTCTGGCTAAACTCGAGGGGGCTTTTGCTGTCTTTTAAAGTAATCCAGAGACGGCTGAGGAGAGCTGTGTGTGAAGGTGAAGCTCTCGCCTACCTGTCAGTCTGTGTTTAATCATCCAGCTGCAAAAGCTGTGGGAAGTAACAGAACAAATGACTTGGGTGATGCAGTCAGGTTTGAATCACAGGGTGTCCGGGCTCAGAGTCGGGGACATAGTGAGGAAAGCAGAATTGACTCTTTGTTGTAGTAGTTTGGACATCAGGGCCGCATTCACAAAGGAGGTCTTAGGAGTCCTCCCGAAAGGCACTAAAGGTTTAAAACAAAAGGTTTCCTCTTACTAAACTCCTCAGCTAAGAGAAGGGGTCGGGATGACCCTGAACGTAATCACTGTAATTTCATTTATGTATTTATAAGAAAGGCTTTTTGCTGAAAATTCAGGCAGCGTGCAGGATGTTTATGCAGACATAGACACCACCTAACACTTCTGGTGGGTCATAAGTAGGGTTGGGCGTAGGGTTGGATTTGAACAATTCTGATTCCAATTCCGATTCTTCTTTTCAATTCCGGTTCTTATCTATTCTCGTTTCCGGTTCTTTGAGGGGTGGATTTGAAATGGGTCACATGCCTATTTTCACAAATAAGAGAAAATTATTCAATGGTGGGTTGCAGTTTTACGGGGCTTTTTCAATGTACAATAAAGCCACACTAGAGCGCTGCTTACTGCGCTCCAAGGCTGCAACACAACAAGCGCCTGGCCGCTTCGGAAACCAAAACTTGCACATGTTAAATTGGGAAGCGATGATCAGATTTGAAACCAAATCCTCCAAACGATTCCAATAAAGAAACGATTCCACTGGAATCGTAATTTTTTAAACGATTCCAAGTAGGAATCGGTTCTCAATGCCCAATCGTAGTCATAAGTGATGGAGAGGGATTACTTTTGTATTAGTCTATACATTGTTTATGCAACCCGTTCTCACTCCCAACTCATAAAATACTGACGCTTGGTCAGTGGCTCTCAGATCACCAACAATCACCCTTTAGCGTTTGTATGGGACGCCCCCGTAAGATGACGTAGTATTAAGAGCGAAAACGGTAGAGAGTAGTATGAAAGACCGAGTGGGGTGGTGGATGGGTCAAACAACACGGGACTTTAACCCTGCAGCCAGGGGTTCGTGTCCCGTTCTTGTGCCGCGTGTCAGTTAAACATATGTCCCGGCCCAGAGCGTCAAAAGGTGACGCCAAGAGCCCCAACTAAGCACGTCTAAATATGATGCCAAAAGCCTAGACGCGAGTCCAAAGAGCGTCAAATAGTGATGCCAAGGGTCCCGACCAAGCGCGTCAAAACGTGATGCCTAGAATCCTGACCAAGCGCGTCTAAATATGACGCTAAAGGACACTTTTTGTGTAAATAACAAACGCCAGAGGCACCTGACCTAGGGTTGCTTTTTGGCACGATGGGAGTGAGAATGTGTTGGTTTATGAAAAAAGCATTGCATATTTTACCTCTCATGAAGATTCCAACATATCTAATCCATGCTCGTTTTGTTTCAATAAATTGTAAAATTTCATGACCAAAGTGGTAAACGGCAACAAGAAAACCTTACAAAAAAGGTTGGTTAATTCGGCCATTAATTTGGCCAATCATTTGTTCAATAAATATTAAAATCACCAATTTGAACAACTAATTCTTCAACCTAAACCAAAATCAAACTGATTCATATGAGTGTTTTCTGATCTGGGACCTCTATGGTTAATATAAGTAAAGATGGAAAGATGGTTTTCATGGTTAAAAGAGACAAACGTTGGCAAGAAGACAGAAAGCAAACAGCAGTTTCTGATGGAAATGTCAGGAAAACACGTTTCAAATGTTCTCCATAATTAAACTGTTAGAGGTAGGAACTGGGAGAGGAAATGAGGAGAGGAACTAATAAGCTGAGAGCGTTGACATTTTGAGCTCCTCACTCGGCACGATAGGAATGAATTAACTTTTACAGATAAAGACAGGTTCATTTGGCTTTGGGCAGATTCCGCACATCCCCGTCGCAACCATCTGACATTCCTTAATTAGACCGTGGCGCTGTAACAGCTCATTAGAGAGTCGTCTGATGGTAATGAAGTGAAACTGTGGGGACATCAGCAACATGAACACCAGACAGTACACTCTAAGAAATATCTGTGTGTGTGTAACTGACTCTAAGGAAGGTGTAGTAATAAGGTAACCACTTCAGAGCTTTATTTTATTAGTTTCCTCTTTTCATATTATGAGTCCTTTATTTTGGCGCCTCCTAGCGGAACGGTAATCTTGCATCTAAAAGGGCGGGACTAGTTTGTGAGACGCACGCACGGAAGTAAGGAGGAAGAACACATGTAGCTCTGAAATCGTATAAAGCTCTAGAAAGGGGATAATTAAGCACCTAGCTGGAACGGGAACAAGGTATTGTGTGTTTGATTTGTTAAATGTTTGTGTGCAGTAATATGGAGTTTAATCTATTCCACTGCGAAGTGTTTAAATGCGTTGTTATCTCTTTGTTATACAAAGTCATGCTAACATTAGCTTTTCGGCATTGTGAATACTGACAGAGGTAACGCCACGGAAATGTTTTATGAATGGTCATAGGTACGGTTAATGTGGCCTTCGGGTAATGTTTATGTTTGTAAGAGCTAATTTTATGTTATTTATCCGTCCTGTAGCTCTTACGGTGTTTCATGAAGAAAAGGTGTAAGGAAAGAGAAGGTATATTTCAATTAAATTGTATTTAAAATCATAAAAAGAGTTATCTCGAGACACTTTACAGATAGAGTAGGTCTAGACCACACTCTATAATTTCCAAAACTCCAAAAATTCCAGTAATTCCCTCAAGAGCAAGCATTAGCAGTGGCTATTGCGAAAAACTCCCTTTTTGTCTGGCTGGGGGTTTGCCACAGTGTGTTAAAAGTTGTATGACTGTATATTTTACTGCTCATATTATGCTTTTTGGCTTTTTCCCTTTCCTTTATTGGGTTATATATCTTTGTTTGTGCACGTTATAGGTTTACAAAGTGACATCATGGGGTGCGTTGAGTTCGGCGTCATCCAAGGATTCCAACTGTGATGTTCAAAATCGGGTTCAAAAGTTACATGGATGCAACGCCAACTTTGACCCATTTGGTGGCGCTAGACCGCTTGTGGTGCAGACCTAAAACTTGGTGAAATGAATTATGGGACTGTCCCAAATCATTGAGCCAAATTTCACAACTTTTTACTGTACGGTTCTATGGGCTGCCCTAGACTCCCATGGCAGAGGAAAGATGTGTAATAAGTAGAATTATGAACCTGAAAATGAGCACAATATGAAACAAAAAAGCATACTCACATGTCCGCGAACACACACACACACACACACACACACCATGTTTGTTTTAGTTAGCTTTTTTTTGCCGTTTGTCGCTCTTTTCGACATTTTCAGATTTCAGAAGTTTGAGTCCTTTCTGTTAATGTAGGGATTTATTTTTTAGAGTTGTAGGCTCAGTGACAGGCTCTTATATTGTTAGAGTGGAAGTCACTGAGTTACTAAACTGTCCTCACTCACAAACCAACATGCAGTGGTGGAATGTAACTAAGTACATTTACTCCAGTACTGTACTTAAGTACAAATGTTGAGGTACTTAAACTTTACCTGAGTCTTTTCTTTTCATGCCACTTTCTACTTCTACTACAGTGGCTAGTTTTTTATACAAATGTTGCTATTTATTGCTAACGTTGTTGTATTATTCATTGTTGAATCTTATTTTATTGCATTTATATTTTAATTAGTATAATAAGTTTTTACTGTACAGCACTTTGTCACCTGGTTTTGAAAAGTGCTAATATACAGTAGTTATTACTACTCCGTTACATTTCAGAGAGAAATATTGTACTTTTTACTCCACTACATTCATCTGACAGCTTTAGTTACTAGTTACTTTACACATTAAGACCTTGGCACACATGTAGTTTATAAAATGTGAAACTACCCAACAATATAACGGCCTACAAGTCCAGCTGAAATGATTAAACACACAAACTGTTTGGATCCTTTCCGGTTTCTAAAATGTGAGGATTTTTCTGCATCGAGTACTTTTACTTTTAATACTTTAAGTACATTTTCCTGATGATACTCACATACTTTTACTTAAGTAACATTTCCAATGCAGGGCTTTTACTTGTAACAGAGTATTTTTTACAGTGTGGTATTAGTACTTAGTAAGGATCTGAATACTTCTTCCACCACTGCCAACATGCTGTATACAAACATTTTACCTAGCGCCAGCCACATTTTGAATTCAAAAGGTATTTATTTAGAGGCGGACAAAATCACATAACATTTTGAATGAAAATATTGTGCTGTTGTCATATACAAACCTTGTTTATCTTCTAAATGCCAACTGTTCATGGAGCTTTAAGGTTTAGGTTTTAATCCTCTTGATTTTTATATTAAAGACCATTTTGATACTATTTATGGCGATAACCTTTCAATGGATTTGCTTTTGCAATTTCCGCACACACGAGGGAATGATATATGCACGTACTGAAGATGATGAAGAGTTAGCTTTTGGGTTGGGTTTGGGCTGTTTTGTTGCACACATTTGGGCTCAAATATGATTTAGATTGACTTATTTTCACATTTGATTTGTGACCCTCCCCAAGGAGGTTATGTTTTCCATGGTTGTCTGTCAGCAGGATTACAGAAACACTTAGGAAAGATTTTCATAAAAGTTGGTATGAGGGTGAACCCATTACATATTTGAGGCGGATCTCAATCATGGGGTTGGAAGATAATTTATTTTTAACTTTCATTTACAGTACAGGCCAAAAGTTTGGACACACCTTCTCATTCAATGTGTTTCTTTATTTTCATGACTATTTACATTGTAGATTCTCACTGAAGGCATCAAAACTATGAATGAACACATATGGAATTATGTACTTAACAAGAAAGTGTGAAATAACTGAACTTATATTTTAGATTCTTCAAAGTTGCCACCCTTTGCATTTTTTGACAACTCTGCAAACCCTTGGTGTTCTCTCAATGAGCTTCATGAGGTAGTCACCTGAAATGGTTTTACCTTCACAGGTGTGCTTTGTCAGGGTTAATTAATGGAATTCTTTCCCTTATTAATAAAAAAGCAAAGGGTGGCTACTTTGAATAATCTAAAATATATATATTTTGTTAAGTACATAATTCCATATGTTAAAAAAAAAAAAAAAAAAAAAAAAACATTGAATGAGGTGTGTCCAAACTGTTGGCCTGTACTGTACATTGCGAGATTGCGAGGCCATTTGTGCTGCGTTCGTGTGTGTCTGAATAATCAGAAGAAGAATTCCTGATCCTATTTCATGGCTCACTTGATCTGCTTCCTTTGCTCTTCAATGTCAAGTAAAATACCGGAAACTGAAAATCAACGTGTTGCTGAAACAGATTTTCGTGTGTCAAAAAGCGACGCTTGGTCAGGTGCCTTTGGCATTTGTTATTGACACTAAATCCGGTTACACACTGGCTGCGTGGCGTGAGCGTGGCGTTTCTGTTGCGTGACAGCTGCGTGGATTTTTCTATGTCTTTACATACCAGAAAGTGTCTGCTGCTGCTAGCCTTGTCTGGACACATGTAGGTTTCCCATTGATAAAATGAAATACCATGTTAAACATAAATATAAACTGATTTGATTACAGCAAAGACAATACAGGCAGTATTGAAGGCAAAATAGGCTACAGAATATTTCGTGCAATATTGCAATATTAGAAAGAAATTTTTTTTACATTTATATCATTTATTTATATGTATTTGTGTCTAAATGACATATAAACACGTTTTCTATTCTATTTTGCATGGAAACGCTTCCAACACGCTTGCGTGTCGCATGAAAAATAGGCGTCGGTTCTATTTCTAGCATGCACGCGTTTTTGGCGCGCCTCGAGCCGCGCCTGAGACATGCGTGTCACGCAGGCAGTGTGCAAGCTCTAACCTGTTAACATGGGAGCCGGAATAAAAACGGACACGCCACGCAGCTGACACGCTCACGCCACGCAGCCAGTGTGTAACCGGCCTGTAGGTCTCCTCTAGCGTCATATTTAGACGCGCTTGGTCGGGACGTACGTTTAAGTGACATGCGGCACAAGAGCGGGAGAGAAAAGATGGTGGGTGGGGTTACATAATGTACGTTTTGGTGACACGCAGGACAAGAACGGGAGAAGAACCCCAGTCTCCTGTGTTGTTGGACCCGTCCGCCCAATGAGAAAAGCCTAAACGCTGCATATAATTATTCTGCACAGCGAATGACAAACATCCACGTGAAGATACAATAGGCAAAACACACTATAGAGTGCAGAGAGGGCCTTCGTTTTGATGTCTAGTCAATGATCATACATCGGCTACTTAAATCAAATTCTAATTTAAATGTTTCAATTTCATGTTTTTTATATGTCAAGTAATGTTCTTAGCTCATTCAAAAACATAGAACAAGTTCTTATGTGGTTGAAGCTGTTACTCTACCTAACCATCAGCCATATGATCTTTTACTTCCTATAGATTCTCAATTAACATCTTTTTATGTTCCTGTTTGACGCCTGTGTGTGTGTGTGTGTGTGTGTGTGTGTGTGTGTGTGTGTGTGTGTGTGTGTGTGTGTGTGTGTGTGTGTGTGTGTGTGTGTGTGTGTGCGCACATGTGCAGGCATGTCTCTTCCTTGCCAGGACAGTGGATTGCGTAACAGCTGCTGGTGGCCGTCGTCTGCACTACAATGTGTTACATAAGACAATTTGATGTTCAGAGTTATAATCCTGCCTGTGCTGCCTGAGCGCTTCCCATCTGGGATTTCCAGCCTGTCCCCGTCCTGAGCTCTGCTCTCTCCTCCCCTGAGTGCTGTTTCACACAGACGCTACTCCACAGAGACAGAGAGGCTAGAATGCACCCTTTGACCAACACTTTGATCCACGATAGGGGGATGAAAAACCTGAAAAGGTCTTATGATTTATGGGGACAGGGGATGAGACACAGCAGCAGCATCAGTGGCTCTCAACCTGGGGGCGGGGGGTTGGATCATTTCTGTGGCGCGCCAGATGGTTGGGGAGAAAAAAAAAAATTACATATTTTAGACTGGGGAATGGATTTTACATTAATGTGAGAAATGTGGTACATTTCATGTTATATTCAGAGCTGTGAATCATTTGTAAATCAGGAGGTCCTGGATCACAGAAAGGGTGCGGTTCTCGCTGGTTTGGGGGGGGCGGGGGAGAAAAAGTCGTAGAGCCTGGAGCACATTGGACAAGGCTAGGTGCTAGCCGCTAAAAGTAAAACTGCTGTCTTTAAAGTAAAACATTATTTATTAAAATGTATTCATTCGCAAAAATCACTCAAAATCAGCGGGGGGAGGCATGGAGAAACAGCTGTTTACGCCGGTTTGCCGCTTTTTCTGTAGCCGTCGAGAGGGGTGGGGGTGGCGATGACCAGCCTCATTATTCTGGTTTTTCAAACGTATTTCTCGCTTTTTTTTCCAACGCTTTTTTTAAATTCATGGAGAAAAGTTAGGCACTTCGTATGATTTACACTTCTTTTTTTATTTCTTCTTTTTCTGTGTACACCACTTTGACGGCAGCTGTATGAGAACGCGGCTGGCCATGTAGGGAGGGAGAACAGGTGGGCGTTAACATACAGGAAGTGGAGTTCGCTTCCCGGGAAAATCTAAAGACTTTCACCCAGGAAATGCGTGTTCCTTGGGAGTATTTTAATACAAACCACGATCTTTTCCTAAACTTAACTTGTCGTTTTGGTGCCAAAACTCAACTTTCGTCGGCACATAACGCTCCCTTTTTCTGGGGTGAAAGACCACCGACTACCGCTGACCTGATGGAGCACCATGACTTTTTTTTTTTTTAAAGATTATTTTTTTGGGGCTCTTTATTTGAAAGTGGATAGACATGAAAAGGGGGAGAGAGATGGGGGATGACACGCAGCAAAGGGCAGCAGGTCAGATTTGAACCCTGCGCCGCTGCAGGACTCAGCCAACATGGGGCGAACGCTCCTACTGGGTGAGCTAGAGGACACCCCAGCTCGTGGTGCTTTGTACCCAGCTCACAGTCACCTATTCTCGGGTAACTAAACCACCAACTACCGCTGACCTGATGGAGCACCAATGCGGAGCACCATAGTCGGCGGCACGAAGCTCTGTAGCGGCTTAAACAGCTAGCAACTGCCGCTCTGTAGCTGATGTCACGTGACCAGTCGGAGGTCTCCTAATTTTCGTATATTATAGGTTTTAGTGTGCATAACTTTTCGTACGATATCCTACGAACCCATTAATGAGAACGCGTTGAATTTATGACATTATACCTCATTTTTGAGTTATGAAACAGCAGAAATTATACAAGATTTCGACTAATTAAGATCAGAGGATGTTGAGTGGATCATAGACTGGTTTATGTCTAAGTTTAGTCAGGATATACTATTTTGAAACCATTTTTTCAAATGCTATAAAATTGAATTAAACACCCCAAATTCAATGAAAGTAATCATTAGTTTTACCTGTGAAGAACACTATGGGTTCTGTACAATGTACATCCATGCATTATTGGTTTTTTTGGGCAATTTGCTTGAAAGAAACCCATATTTCTGATATAAAACACGGGTTAAGAAAGGACCTAGTGAGTCTTTTTTTAAATGGATCTTTGAGGGAACTAATTCCTTGTACCACAAAGGAGGCAAAGTAGGTGGTGTTTGTGTTGCTTTGTACTCAACTTGGATTTTTTTGTGTGACTTTTATCTTGCGATTTTCAGCGTGTAGCTTGCTAGCTCGAAGTTTGTTGTTGTTTCCCGAAGCGAACAGTTTTTTAGAACAGCAACACACGGAGAGCAGACATCCTACACAGATGTCGGGCTTTATCCTGGAAATGTACTTCTGTTGATCCAAAAAATGTTTGTGTGTATAAATACAGCGATTGTGCATTCAGCATGAGAGAGGTGAATTAACCCACTGCCTCTGACACCTGTGCCATTAACCACATCTGTTTATGTCTGTGTGCCATTAGTCTATATCCACGACGTTCCACTTCCGGGATGTCTGTTATCGGATGTCTGTCACCTTCCTCTTTCTTTGTGTGTAACCTCCGGTGGATTTATGAGGACTGTGGTTAACTGCTCCTCAGATCTCTGCAGGGTAAATCCAGACAGCTAGCTAGACTATCTGTCCAATCTGAGTTTTCTGTTGCACGACTAAAACAACCTTTGAACGTACACATGTTCCACCAAAACAAGTTCCTTCCAGAGGCTTTTTTGCAGAGGCACCAGGGCTCCGTGCGGTGATTGTGATTGGCTTAAAGAAATGCCAATAAACGAGAGCACATTTTTCTCCCATCCCAGATTGCTGTGTGGACTCGCCAGACCCTCCTTCACAGTGCTGTGGAGAAGGGTCTGGCAATGGGAGACTAGTGTGTCCTCCACCTTTGCCTTGGGGATCTATTCTACATTTAGTGAATGCAATTTGGTCTTTCCATTTAAAGATGAACAACATGATCCTGCTTCAGCCCTACAGTTGGCTACCTTTCGCATCTGAACCAATATCAGTACCGATACCGGTACCTGAAATTTGGTTCCTGGTACCCTACGGTATTTTTTTGGGTACTTTCCCTCTGTAATTACAAAAAAATATTTAAGTTGTAAAAATTATCAAACATCCTATTTACTTAGAGCATTATGTTATTTATTTAGAATATTTTACACTCTAAAGAAATTAAACAAAAATAAAAATAAACCCCTCCATCTCTCCTCCCAAACCCATCCCTACAACCTATTAAATTGAATAATTATTCATTTCTTACTCACTGTAACTTTTATTCTTGTATTTATGTCATTCTTTTTTAGCCTGTTTTATTTTCATAAAAAATAACCGTTTTTAATTGCTCTTTAATGTTTCATGTGAAGCACTTTGAATTGCCTTGTTGCTGAAAGGTGCTGTAGAAATAAAGTTACAACCTCAGCCTGTCAGTCAGTCAGTAACCAGGGCACAGAAACCACCGTTGTGCCTGCTCATCAGAGGAAGCGTAACGTCAACAGCACCGGGACTGCTTTCGGCTCGTCATTAAAGGTCCCATGACATGGTGCTCTTTGGATGCTTTTATATAGACCTCAGTGGTCCCCTAATACTGTATCTGAAGTCTCTTTTATATAGACCTTAGTGGTCCCCTAATACTGTATCTCAAGTCTCTTTTATATAGACCTTAGTGGTCCCCTAATACTGTATCTGAAGTCTCTTTTATATAGACCTTAGTGGTCCCCTAATACTGTATCTGAAGTCTCTTTCCCATAATTCAGCCTTGGTGCAGAATTACAGCCATTAGAGCCAGTCCCACAATGAGCTTTCCTTAGGATGTGCCATTTCTGTGTCTGTAGCTATTGAGAAAGGGGGGGCAAGGTGGAGGGTGGGGGTGTGGCCTTGACCAACTGCCACTTTGCTCGTTTGAAAGCCATGATGTCTCTCTCTCATGGGTGGGCCAAATTCTCTGGGCGGACAAAGCAGAGAAAGGGGAGGTAACCTTGCTCCTTATGACCTCATAAGGAGAAGATTCCTGATCGGCCCATCTGAGCTTTCATTTTCTCAAAGGCAGAGCAGGATACCCAGGGCTCGGTTTACACCTATCACCATTTCTAGCCACTGGGGGACCATAGGCAGGCTGGGGGAACGCATATAAAAAACCTCATAAAGTGAATGTTCATGTCATGGGACTTTTAATATCATATCACAGTGAATGGTGTCTGCGTGAAGTTTTGAAAAACTGTAACCACACTTGCAACCACTTTATCGGCATTGCCGTAACTCACTGTGACTTCAGCAAAACTGCAGAGCTGACGTAGTTTGCTCCGTCCGCAACTCTGCGCGCGCGCGTGTGTGTGTGTGTGTGTGTGTGTGTGTGTGTGTGTGTGTGTGTGTGTGTCAGATTTATAAAACTGTGCGTACGCACATCTGTAAGCAATGTTCCCTTTATAAATCACAGATTACCCACAAGTGTGCGTACGTGGATCAGCCTCTTATCCCGCACTGTACACGCCCATTTTTAACCATAAATAGTCAATGCAAAGCACCTCATGAATGCTGATCAGTATGTTAATGACCCTGGCAGTTGTTCTTTGGTTATGCCGAATCATGACGACTGGCGGGGAAAAAGCAAGCAGGCATTTCGGCACTCAGGGACAGCTTCCATAAGATTTAACAGAACTATATATTATAGGCTATCCAAACAAGCCTTAGTGATAACGTGAAGAGTATATATAATATTTATATAAAACACTTAGCTGTCTGACATTTCCCTCTGGAAACAGCCGGTTGCCCCCCAGAGTGGCGAGGACCTGTATTTGGACCAGGATGGCACGGTTCCAGCCCGTTGCCCTCTCTACTGGACCCAATTCAGTACATAGATCCAAGAACTCAGCTTTAGAAAATCTAAATCGGCATATTATCATCGTCATGGTCCCTGAAACCTCATTTTCTCCTGATTCTTCCATTAGCGTAGTCCTCCTGCAGGGCCAGCAGGGCCATCATGCAGCATTGCGCACGGGTTCACCGCAGTATTTATATGTTTACAACATATTCTGATTGTTAACACCTTGCCAAAATCACAGCATTAACTTGTGGTATCCACAACCACGATATACAATTTGAAGACGAAAGTGTAATAGGCAAACACACTTTTCTTCATGCAGGTTTTGTCACGAACAGTATTAAAGTTCAGACTTTACGAGGACATTAAGTGATTATGATTGTGCGAGAGCTTAACGACTGTATTTCCAGACTTTGACTTTAAGTGAGGCATCAATACTTGAACATATTACGAGTAATCGTTATTCTCACATTTACTCTCTGCAGTCTGACTTCAGTTCACCACCTCACCATCTGCATCGCCAATTCCCATTGTCTCCAAAATGTGCGTACGCATGGGTCAGAGTTTGCGTGGAGGATCGCACATTCTCCCGTCAAGTTTGTTTTTTTATAAATCACAACCTTTGCGTGGGAAGTGGCGTACGCACATTTTCAGCCCCGTTTTGTGCGTACGCCACGTTTATAAATGAGACCCCGGGTGTCTACAGAGAGGGAGGGCATCTGTGATCTGAGATATGAAGAGGATGTCACAGTGAATATCCTCTCAACAGCATCTGAAGATCACCTGACAAAACCAGGCAGCCTGCTGCTGCACATGGTGGGACGTGTGTGTGTGTGTGTGTGTGTGTCATACCTGCGGCCCTGTGAACTCACCAGGGTGCTTCCTATTTGACATCTGCTTGTGTGTGTGTGTGTGTGTGTGTGTGTGTGGGAGTGGGTGTGTGTGTGTCATACCTGCGGCCCTGTGAACTCACCAGGGTGCTTGGCTTAGTGACAGGAGAGATGATGATGTTTTGAAGCCGAGCTCTCACATATATGTGCAGCTCTGCATGCTGAGTGGGACCTTTATCCAGGCCACAGGCGGCATCACTTGACACAACAAAGTCCCTTGATGTGTGTTTGTCTAAAAAGGGCTCGATTCAGAAATCAATTCTACTTTCACGCTACAAAATATATCTTTTATTTTACGTAATCCATGTGCAACTTCTACCTCCCTTTAGCGTTTAGCATGTTATACGTCACGTTTTTTTCCGTGACTTTACTCCGCAGAAAAACGCTCCCAGATGTAATTTGTACAAGCAGCAATTACGACCTATATTTATATTTCTAGTGACGGCGCCCCCTAGTAGCCGTAGTAATTATGAAGGGAGCAAAGCAGGAAGTAAGGTGATGAAATATAAGAGCACCAAAGGTTGGGGTGGTGGATGGGTAAAACTAACACAGGACTTTCACCCAGGATAGCAGAGTTTAAGAAAGTTTTTTTTTAACTTAAGGAACTTCATGTTCATGCTGCGTTCCAGGCAGCCCGTAACTCGTGTTTTCACAACCTTCTACCTGTGAAAGTGCCCTGGAACAGCAGTCAAACCCCTACCTTACTACCTATGAACTGGTACCAGATGGTTGTACTCTCAGTTACAGTTTTTGACGTGACACACACACAACAACGATGGCGACTCCTGTTGATGCTGTACAGATGCCGGTGATTAACGGTGAGAAATAGAAATAAATAGACATAAATAGGCAACATAAAGTAATTCCACACATTGTAATCAAAACAATACACATACGATTGTGTACTACTACAGGTTATGTTTATTAAATGAAGCCCAAAATATGTCGGCGACTAGAAATTGCTAGTATCAGCTAGCTAGCTAACGTCAACATTAGATAGCTAACACTTGCTAGAAGGGTTTGTCGTGACTTGGCCTGGAACGCTACCAAGTCGTGAGTCATGACTTGAAGTCGTAACTTACGGGCTAAAAATTGTGTCTGGAACGCAGCATCAGTATCATGTGCGTAACCTTCAGAAAGTTCAGGTTCAGGAACGTCCGATTTTAACCCAAACCCCCATCTTTTTCTAAACTTAAATTAGTAGTTTTGGTGCCTAAACATAACCTAACAGCGACCGTGGCGAGTCTTTCTTTTTTTTTTGACTTTACGAATGTCACGTTCAGCATCACATGCATAATCGGAGGTGAAGTAACGTCTGATTTGAACCCAAACCACGATCTTTTTCTAAACTTAATCGAGTAGTTTTGGTGCCTTAACATAACCAAACCATGACCATTTCACAACGTTAAAGACGTGTTTAAAATGGTGGCCTTTACGTTCAAAACAGCTCTTTCTCTCTTCTCTGGTTTAGATATGAGGTCGTATTTCTGCTGCCACTAGGGACACTACTTTATGAAACGCTCCCGTGGGTCGTATCAGAGGGAAGGAAACAAATGACTCATATTGTCGTGTGGTTTAGAGAACTAGTTTTTTTCCCCACATTGTCATTTGATACATTGCTTTAAAAAAATATTGATTCAAGCCTCTCTTAAACAAGAAAAAAAAATAGTAATTTTTCAGTATTATTGAAAGTGCAGTTCAGGGCAATTAAAAGGCAAACTTTTAATATGTTGATACCGACAACCAAAATCTTGAAGAGACAGTGAAGTGCAGAGGTTTTTATTATAGGGTCTACATCTTCCTTTGGTTTAAAAAAACGTCCAGAGACTGCTCTCACCAGCTCGAGGTCAGAGTTCATCCATAATATTCCACTACTACAGTAAGTACACATACACTGTTGATCATCTCTTCACAGATTATTAACACAGACTCATTTCCATTCAGATTACAAAGCTCCTTAGTTTGCCATTTTTAGCGCCGTCCAGCCAACCCGCTATGCCGAATTTAGCACCCAGCATGGCCATCGTCTTACCAGAGATTAAGAAGCCTCTGATATGTTGAAGTCATTAAAAGCTACAATCGACAGATGTTAGAAAACATAAAGCACCGGCCAAAGGTCAAGTCGAACACATGTTATGACATGTTTAAGCTATGAGAAACATTGCATGTGTTGTAAAAGAATTCCACATAAACATGTTCGCTCCTGAGTTTGTTAATAATGATGTAACTCTGTATTTGGAGAGCAAATATGTTGTGGCTTGTGTCATGGACGGCTCTATGGATGGCAATGTCAACCACTTTGATTCAGACTGAGACATTGGTACAATATTGGATGGATTGCCATGGAAGTTGGTACAGACATTCATGGTCCCCACAGAATGAATCCTAAAGACTTTGGTGATCCGTTGACTCCTCTAGGGCAGGGGTGGTTCAAGGATGTGACATTTTATTAAAATGCAGCATAGAAAATCTACTTAGAAACATAGGGAATATTGCATAGGATAAAACAACACAATGTAATTCTGCTAAATAAAACATCACATTAATTATTAGTTTACTTGTTTTCATTTTAAGCAAAATGTATTGCCGAATACAATACACATTTATATACTATAGGCTCAGTCTGCATGTTATCAGAATTTTGGATAGTCACCATGGAAACATTAATTGGTCATGGGACAAGGGCTGGGAAAGTTGGCAGAACAGGCAGCCAAGTGACACAAATCAAAGTGACAAATCACAATTGTCAGATTTACAGCACTCTAGACAAATGGATTGGGGGGAGGGCACCATTGAGGGCCAATCGTATTTCGGTGGAGGTACCCTTCTAACCCCGCCCCTGCTCAAGGGCCATCCTCAGGTCAAAATAGTTATTTATCCAGTGAAATATTGCTGAGGTTTAATCCAATCCTGTTAGCTTATTTGGTCACCTGGCTGAAAAAAGGGGGTGTGGTCTACCTGTGGCTCTGGTTTAAAAGCAACAGGGTTTCCAGCAGGGAGAGCTGAGAGAAGTATGTGTTTGTGTGGCAGCTTCAGGAAGGATGGCTGGATGATTGTGTTTTCAGACCTGTTGCACTCTCATTTTTCTTTCCCCAAGTTATGATTAGTTTGTCAACATCTTAAATGAACCCAAAATGACCAGTCCAGTCAGTGGCACGGCCAAGAAACGCCGACACGAGTGACAAGGCAAGCAGACAGGAGCTGGCCAGCGGCCCAGGCTGGGCCAGAGCGGGTGACCGCCGGAGGAAACATGCTAGCCGCAGACTCAGTGGAAAGGACAGCCCCGGCCCCTGGAGACAAGGTATGATCTCATTCTTTGTTCTCTCTGTTCAGGTCACCAATCGTTTAGGTTTCATTGAGTCATAGTATAGCTAACCTGTGGTGATAAAATCCTAGACAACAAAAGCTAACAGTTACAGGGTTGGTTTATAACATCACATAATCTTTACATTTATCCCATAGATTAGCACGGTATTGTTATATGTTCCCTTCATGAATTGCAATAACTCGTTAAGCATCATAATCAGGTCAAAATTCTAATTTGTTTAATATGTGATAACCAAAAACCTCCAAACTAATACAATTCCCTTAAACTATGTTGGGAAACAATCTGTCCAAGAAAAATAAATAACTTGTGTGTTGTAGAGCAGCTACGTCAGAACAAACTAAAGCATTCTACATACTAATTTCTAGCAGTTTTGAGTCCATAGTAGTATTTTCACACTGGAAAAGTGACCATCAAACTATAGTAAAAACAGTCTGTATACAGTATCACAATTTCTCTGTCCCAGATTAGCTTGCTTATTTTGTATCGCATTAGAAAAGCTGGATGTAAACTGCCAAATTCAGTAAAACTTACTTAATTGTGCAATCAATTTATGCTCGCTTGAGGTGTTTGCCTTTTGTGGTCGGCGTCTTCCCGGATATTCCCATAACGTGTCTTCGTCTCCTAGACGGCATAAAACCTGGCCAGTACTATCTGATATAAAACAACAATTAAAACTTGCTCAACTGAACAATATTCCTGTAGACCTCTTTCTATTTCTCTCTTATACATTAAACATTGGTTAGATGGCCAAGGCGACTTGTTTTGTTTCCGGTTAGCAACCTCTACTTCAACCATGCATAGAATATAGCACCAACCTCTGACCAAACTATGCCGTAGCCTGGTTTATTCGTTCGTAACTAGTTGATGGAAAGGCGAATTCATGTTTCCGTTTTGCAACATTTAAAAAGTCTGTTGCCACAATCTACGAGCTAGCAAACTACATGCTAAGAATGGCAAGTTTTGTTTACGGCTTTTACTGGGACGTTTTGGAACCAATTGGTTGGTTTACACCGGTAAAAACAAATGAGGTTTAACCATGTATCCAGCTAATTAAAACAGCTCACGTTACTGTATTGTTTGAACAGTTAATTTAATATTTTATGTGCCTTTTTTTTTTTTTTTTTTTTTTTCTCTTTTGCGGGGTGCAAATGTTCCACCAAAACAAGTTCTTTCCCGAGAGTTTTTTGCAGAGCCAAATTCTGCCAGATGTCCCTCTTTTCAGCCGGCTGTCTGTCACCTTCCGCTTTCTTTGTGTTGACATTCTAAACTCCGGTCTGGCAATGCCTAGACTAAGGCTACATTTACATTGCTACGTTTTGGTTTAAAAACGAATATCTTTTGCTACGTTTACACCTCTCATTCCCACTGCTCTGGCGTTTCCGAGCCCCTAAATCGGAGACATTTGGAAACACTTCTGACCCGTTTTGGTTTGGAATCTCCGGGGTTGTGTTGCAGTCTCAACGGCCGCAAACGGAGACCTTTGGCAACGCCGGCACTGACGCGCCAATGTTTCGCTGCCTGATTGAGTCTTATCAGTCATGACGTCTCGTTCTCAGACTAAGCTACTAACTTTACCATGGCAACTACCAGCAAAGGGCGGAGTATGCATGCTGCCTCCTGTTTACCCCGGCACACGCATGCCCAGTATACGAGAATATTGATGTGCGGTTTGGGCGTGTTGGTTTAAACGGAGCTGGAGCCTTAAAACACTTATGTGCACGGAGATCGCTTTTGGCTCAAAACTTAGCAATGTAAATGTGGCCTAAACCAGATCTTACTCCGCGGTGCTGTGGAGATAGGTCTGGCAATGCGAGACTACCACAGCGCTAATAGATTGGTTCCTTTGTCCCTGTGACCATGTATGCTGTAATCTCTGAGAGGGTGTAATGTACACTGCTCATTTTAAAACTTGAAACCCATTTTTTCATACCTGACTGGAAGATGGAGGAGGGACCGTGAAACATATTCCTTTGTAATATATATTACAGTGTATTTTTGTATTTTACTGACAGTAAAGTAACCGTAAAGTAGAAAGTAAGAGGTAATTCATACGTATTCATATTTTCATCTGCAGTGACAATACAAAGCAAAAAAATGCCCTTGATTGAGGCTGTGGGAGTGCAGGGTGTGACACTTTGCTGGATGAGAGGAAAGACAGGAGGTGGGCGGATGGGTCGAGAGGTTGAAGCATAAAAGACTTACACATTTTAAGAAAAAAGATGAATTTAGTTTCTCGTCTTTTTTTGCCGCTTTAGTCTTTCGTACCAAGTGTTGCCATGGTTTTATACTGCAGCTCTAACACACTGATGTCTTTTAGATAGTGAAGTTTGACTTTCTGTTACACCTTTTTTAATTTTTTGCTATTGATGCTAACTTCCAAGGTCTCCTTGTGTTTATTTTAATCAAACTGGAAAAAAACAACATAAAACTACTATAAATCCGTACGAGGAACCACTGATATTACCTGTATTGATCCCAAGTAAACATTGTTACATTGCTTATTAGTGAGAATATTCTGGAAAGAGATAATCACACAATTGAACAGGTGGGTTGGATTATATTATATAATTTATAATTATATAATATACTTACAATTACATTCATAAATGTATTCCTGTGCGTACTGATAAAGTTGTCCGTGTCTCGTTTCATCTTTCACAAAAATATTTGTGCGCGTGCACACACACACACACACACACACACACACACACACACACACACACACACACACACACACACACATGCACTCACATCCCCAACAGCCAGGCGATGTTCATCATAATGAAGTAATTTGTCACCCAGTGCAGCAATATGGGACTTTTATGTTTATTTTTATTTTTTTTATTTCTTTCTGTGGCACACAGCTATGAGCTCTATCAGTCGGTGGCTCCACAATACCCAGACAATCCTACGGTGTATTGCTGACAGGATAAATTTATTGTTGATCCCTTTAGGGGGATTTGCTGATAAAAAAGATAAGACAATCGCTCAATCCAAACAATCCTAAACTGCAGTCCATCCAAACTTCCCTTTCCCGAGCCACATCAACCAGCTGTGACTGGGGGATCCCGAGGCGTTCCCAGGCCAGGTTGGAGATATAATCCCTCCACCTAGTCCTGGGTCTTCCCCGAGGCCTCCTCCCAGCTGGATGTGCCTGGAACACCTCCCTAGGGAGGCGCCCAGGGGGCATCCTTACCAGAGGCCCAAACCACCTCAGCTGGCTCCTTTTCACGCAAAGAAGCAGCGGCTCTACTCAGAGTTCCTCTCATATGACTGAGCTCCTCACCCTATCTCTAAGGGAGACGCCAGCCACCCTCCTGAGGAAACCCATTTCTTGCGCTTGTATCCGGGATCTAGTTCTTTTGGTGATGATGCAACCTTCATAACAAACGTGAGGGTAGTAACGAAAATTGACCTCTAGTAATATGCAGTTTAAATGACCTGTATCAAATTCAGAATACTGTCATTTTTGGAATAATAGTGGAATGTAGGTGTGACTGTAAACATACTCAGTGTTCTGCTCCCAATGAGCTGAGGGTAAATTGAGGAGTTTGAAATGATTCTCTGTGGCGTTGTGACTACAAGCAACACTTCATATATTACACAAAGTAATTTGACCCATTGTTCACATACAAACTATTGATTACTGCAGCTTTAAATGTACGTAACAGTATGGATTTACTTCAGAGGCCAATTTTGACAGTAATTGTTTATCGTATTTCTACTGTCCCCTTAAAGTGATGGTTCGGAGTAATTCACCCTAGGGTCCTTTGCACCATGACCTCGAGCCAAACACCCCCCCCCCCCCTCCCAGAAGCTTTTCTCACCTGGGTCTAACATTGGGAGAGTTAGCTAGAGTAGCGTTATCAGCTGAATAGCTTAGCGCAGGGGCTAATGGACCCACGTTTGTATCTTGTAAGTTACCCCACTAATAATGCCCGAAATGATACCAAACGTCTACAAGTAGTACAAATAGGTTATGCTCTCATAAAACGATGGATTGGAAAGTTTGTAAGTACACCAGAAGTTTATGAACACTTGCCTGCTCTCTTCTGCTCTCTGTTGCTGCTGCTGCTACCTGCAGTTAGACGAGTGCTTAGGGCCGTCTACAAATTACTACACCGAAAAGAGTTACAACAAAAATATTTATTAATTCAATGATTAAATAACATAATGTCTCCAAACTTACCTCAATTATTACTTGTCTCCTGCTAGTTATACTACAGCACTTTAAAAAAAAAATTAAATTAATACATATTTTTGTTGCATCTCTTTTCGGTGTTGTAATTTGTAGACGGCCCTAAGCACTCGTCTTACAGCAGCAACAACAGCAGAGAGCAGAAGCCAGCAGGCAAGTGTTATTTACATAACCTTCTGGTGTACTTACAAACTTTCCAATCCATCGTTTTATGAGAGCATAACCTATTTGTACTACTTGTAGACGTTTGGTATCATTTCGGGCATTATTAGCGGGGTAACTTATGTGATACAAAACGTGGGATTAGCCCCGTAGCGCCCTAACGCTATTCAGCTGATACCTCATGCTAATTTCCTTATGTTCGACCCAGGTGAAAAAAGCTTCTGGGGGGGTGTTTGGCTCGAGGTCATGGTGCAACGGACCCTAGGGTTAATTACTCCGAACCATCACTTTAAGTGTAAAGAAATCCGACTTTTTCTGAAAACATTCTTTATTTGTCTGCGTCATACTGAACTATGTTTTTTTTATTTTATTTTCAGTGTCATCAATACGTGTCGGTGAAGCTCCAGACTCCATTAATCTGGTTATGTTCTAAAGGAAAAGCAGTAGGTTTTCTTATTATCACATTATATTTCCCCAGCTGGAGGGAACATCTTAAAGGGATTTTTTTTTTTTTTTTTGGAAATGCATTACCTAAGAAGAGGCTTATCAGATTTATGTGGTAATGAATTTTTGCAGTAATTTTTCCAAACCTGGAGGCTTCAGGTCTGGACAGTTTGATTGTTTTTTTTGTCTTTGCTGCTTTAATACAAAGGTCTGTGTATTCTAAATTCCACTTTTAACGTAGGTTTTTTTCACGACAAATTAGTGGAGTTTGATGCTTTCGTTTCAAAAGTGTACTTTCTCTTATTTCCCAGCTTTTAACAGAGAGTGAATTAGCTGCAAACTGGACAAGGTCAGCCATGGCAGATATTAATGCTGACAAGCAGCCAAGGCTGTTTCTCTTTTACAGCAGCAGCAATTTCAAACACATCAAAAAAAGAAAAGTGCTTGTATTGGTTCTTTGAGGACTGACCTGTGTGGCCCACACACACTGCACAATAAAACCTAAAAGTGGCTGTGATACAACAGACGGACTGGCCGTTTAGATTTTTATTCTTTCTTACGATCAACATTAAATATAGTGCAGTGCCTGTTTTTGGAGTTTTTTTTTTTTTTTAAACTAGATGTTTAAGATTAAGATGTTCGTCGGATGTCTGTGGAATTAAAGACTAAAGACGCGTCTGTCCTCCTGCTCGACGCCGAACCACCGTTGGTCCACTGAGTAGGCAATCTCCCTCTCCTTCTTCTCGTTTGTTTTTTCCCAGATAACTGACATCAAAACACAACAACTTCTCATCCTCTCCCCCTCCCACCACTATTATTGTCGGTGACTCCATCACACAGGGCATACGATTTGTTTTTTTTTAATGCAGTCACACACTGCTTTCCTGGAGCCAGGGTTGCAGACATTCTGATTAAACTTGTAGACCTGATACCCGCACTCCCGACCTCCATCAAACGTATTATGGTCCATTGCGGAGTTAATGAAACCCGTTTTTCACGGGGCAGCCAAATGCTCTGCGGTAATCTTCAGCACGGGCTCCAGACTCAGACATGTGACTGACTTTTTACAAACTTCTTGTCTATTCTGTATTTGTGTTCTTCACTTTTTTCTTTATTCTTTACTTCTTTTTTAATATATTTGTTCTTTACTGTATGCCCCCTATACACCAAGGCAAATCCTATTTCTATAATAAATCTGATTTTGATGCGTTGAGTGGGTGGAAAGTCACAGTTTGAGCGTGCAGCGTACCCATTACTGCACATCCACAAAAGGTAAAAAGAGATGAGAAAGTAGGAGCAGTGGTGGTTGGCGCTTGGTATAAAAATGTTGATGAATAGCAAGAGTATACAGCTTTTTCTCTTCATCTCCATCTTCGCGCGGAAATGCATGTACTTTATAGTAATAGGTTGGCAGAAAAGAATCTCACCATCCTGAATAAAATAAATGTAAAAACCCAAGGTTGAAATGGCCCACTCGAACACTCGTTCAAGTATATGTGCAGGGGCGCGTAAGTCAGTGTCAATGAAACGGTTGCTTTACAGGCTTTTGAGACGGGGGGAGCCAAAGCCTTGAAGTTTTACATTTAAAAAAATATGACCTCTAGGGGTAAGAATACAGTGCCTTGCGAAAGTATTCGGCCCCCTTGAACGTTTCGACCTTTTGCCACATTTCAGGCCTCAAACGTAAAGATATAAAACTGTAATTTTTTGTGAAGAATCAACAACAAGTGGGTCCCAATTATGAAGTGGAACGAAATTCATTGGCTATTTCAAACTTTTTTAACAAATAAAAAACTGAAAAAGTGGGCGTGCAAAATTATTCAGCCCCTTTACTTGCAGTGCAGCAAACTCTCTCCAGAAGTTCAGTGAGGATCTCTGAATGATCCAATGTTGACCTAAATGACTAATGATGATAAATAGAATCCAGCTGTGTGTAATCAAGTCTCCGTATAAATGCACCTGCTCTGTGATAGTCTCAGAGGTCCGTGTAAAGCGCAGAGAGCATCATGAAGAACAAGGAACACACCAGGCAGGTCCGAGATACTGTTGTGGAGAAGTTTAAAGCCGGATTTGGATACAAAAAGATTTCCCAAGCTTTAAACATCCCAAGGAGCACTGTGCAAGCGATAATATTGAAATGGAAGGAGTATCAGACCACTACAAATCTACGAAGACCCGGCCGTCCCTCTAAACTTTCAGCTCATACAATGAGAAGACTGATCAGAGATGCAGCCAAGAGGCCCATGATCACTCTGGATGAACAGCAGAGATCTACAGCTGAGCTGGGAGACTCTGTCCATAGGACAACAATCAGTCGTATACTGCACAAATCTGGCCTTTATGGAAGAGTGGCAAGAAGAAAGCCATTTCTTAAAGATATCCATAAAAGTGTCGTTTAAAAGTTTGCCAAAAGCCACCTGGGAGACACACCAAACATGTGGAAGAAGGTGCCTGTGGTCAGATGAAACCAAAATCGAACTTTTGGCAACAATGCAAAACGTTATGTTTGGCGTAAAAGCAACACAGCTCATCACCCTGAACACACCATCCCCACTGTCAAACATGGTGGTGGCAGCATCATGGTTTGGGCCTGATTTTCTTCAGCAGGGACAGGGAAGATGGTTCAAATTGATGGGAAGATGGATGGAGCCAAATACAGGACGATTCTGGAAGAAAACCTGATGGAGTCTGCAAAAGACCTGAGACTGGGACGGAGATTTGTCTTCCAACAAGACAATGATCCAAAACATAAAGCAAAATCTACAATGGAATGGTTCACAAATAAACATATCCAGGTGTTAGAATGGCCAAGTCAAAGTCCAGACCTGAATCCAATCGAGAATCTGTGGAAAGAACTGAAAACTGCTGTTCACAAACGCTCTCCATCCAACCTCACTGAGCTCGAGCTGTTTTGCAAGGAGGAATGGGCAAAAATGTCAGTCTGTCGATGTGCAAAACTGATAGAGACATACCCCAAGCGACTTACAGCTGTAATCGCAGCAAAAGGTGGCGCTACAAAGTATTAACTTAAGGGGGCTGAATAATTTTGCACGCCCAATATTTCAGTTTTTTATTTGTTTAAAAGGTTTGAAATATCCAATAAATTTCGTTCCACTTCATTATTGTGTCCCACTTGTTGTTGATTCTTCACAAAAAATTACAGTTTTATATCTTTATGTTTGAGGCCTGAAATGTGGCAAAAGGTCGAAAAGTTCAAGGGGGCCGAATACTTTCGCAAGGCACTGTATATGGGACTCTATTGTGACATCTATGTATTGAGAACCTAAGATGAAAACTAACTGGCTCGCTAAAGAGGTGTATGGACGACTCCAGCTGAAATGATTACACCATTAAACACACAACGGTTTGGATGGTTTCCAGTTTCTAAAATGGGAGGATTTTTCTGCATCAAGTACTTTTACTTTTAATACTTTAAGTATATTTTCCTGATGATACTTACATACTTTTTACTTAAGTAACATTTTCAATGCATGACTTTTACTTGTAACAGAGTATTTCTTTTCAGTGTGGTATTAGTACTTAAGTTAAGGATCTAAATCGGGGGTCTTCAACGTTTTTGAAGCCAAGGGCCCCTAGCTGAAAAAGAGACGGAGCAGGGACCCCCTACTACATATATTATATTGTAAAAAATTAAGTTGCATATTAAACTGGGCCTACAATAATGTGTGGGGTGGCCTAAAGCCTTTATACATGACTTCTTTGTATAGAATACTAAGCTATTCAAACACGGACATGTGTCATTAGTATGAGAAAAAAATTAGATTTTAACTGTGTCGGGCTCTGGTCGGGTTCGGTTACTGCTCTGTTTGACGCGGGCCGGGAAAAATGTTTCTTCAAAAATTAACAATAATTTGGTGGCCCCCCTGCATTGACTCTGAGGATCCCCTAGAGGTCCCGGACCCCCTGTTGAAGATCCCTGATCTGAATACTTCTTCCACCACTGTAAATAATAGATGTGGTGGATGTTCACATTGCCTACGATATTTAAGATTTTTGCCACCCTCACACAGGTAAAAAAGTCTAAAAACTGAGTGTATTAATTATATATAAGTGTCCATGTGGCTTTAGGCCGAACTAAGCGTAATCTGAAGTTCATAATAGCCGAACATAAAGCAACGGTAAGGCATGAAAACAACCAACTTGCACCAAAATCTTGCATAGGCATTTTTGTTTAATTGGGTTGAGATCTTGTGACTGTGATGACCATAACATATGATTCACGTCATTTTCATAATTCAGTTGTTGGTATTTAAAGCTTTCACCTTGATGATGAATGATGATGAATCGGTTAATATACATGAAAGAAACTATTATTTCCCACAATTTGACACCTTATTTTTGCCATTCCTATAGTCTATATCCAAGAAATTTCATTTCTGGGATTGTAGGTAATGAAACAGGCAATTAATTTTGGAATTGCATTACCAGTTTATTGTGGAACAACAAACCACAGCACAGCTTACGAACACACAGGACTGAAGACATTTTCACAGATAAAAAGAAGCAGACCTTCTGCACAGGCTCCTTAACAAATCCCACAAAACAGGTGACTGGACAACTTATAAATGCAAAACTGAAGAAATGCCAAATTATTTAAAGACTTGCAGGCTTTGTCCTTGCGGATGTCTACGCAGACAGCAGCTATAACACAGCTTCAGGGGCCAGGAAAAGAAGATACCGTAAATTATGTAAGCAGCAAAACATTAACACAGCAGGCAGTTAAGTACACAGAGACATCCAGAGGGAGAACTTTAACCGTGGCTCTTAATGGAAAAAAACAGACGGAAAGTGTTCCTGACCCAATCTCAATCTGATACCTGAGGCCTCATTTACAAAACGCGACTGTGAACATTGTTATAGTAACCCTCCTCTGTCCTTTGTGGGTCAGGGAATGGTGTGAGGAACCAGCGCTTCAGTAGCCTGCAGAAATTTTAAGTTGGTTAAAGCAGTCAATTGTTGGATCAATGACAGTGAAACACAAGCACACTGCGTATGTATCACTGGGTCATTCCAATTATGCCCAAAGCACAGTGAGGGTTGTGAACTCCCCAACCTGTCTGTTAATTCTCTCTGGAACAAACATGCTGGTTGCCAAAAACCCTAAAGTGGTCAAAACATGTAAAGACAAAAATAATGGGGACTCAAATGTTAAAAAGCAGCTTTATAGGCTGATCATTTGCTGCACTGTGTTCATTGTTTGTCTAATGTAGTACCTCGTGGCACGTTTTTATCTCTCACAACTTATGGAGGTCATATTTTTTCAATGTGCAATGACAAGAGATACAGAATGCGAGTTGTAGCATAAAATGCATCTTTTCTGTTACAGTATTTAACTTCATGTTCCTCATATTGATTTGTTACATTCTGCCCATTTACAATTTCTAAACTGCCTTAAGCTACAGTTTGTTCAGACAAAGCTGTTCTGGTTTTGGCGCCTTTCTGTCCCTGTTGACTGTTAGAATGGCTTCACAGCCAATTCAGAGTGACATTAAAAAGGTCTTTGAAAGGAATTTAGGTTTCTGAATTCTGAAGATACAAGGACAGGGGTGCCAATGTTGTTGTTCTATTTCTTATCCCACATTTGACTAGAAAAAACATTGTACTTTTATAAATCATGCTGCAGCCCCAAATCTTCCCTTCACTTAGGAAGGGATCTGTGTATGACTGGCCTCCAGCAGTGTTACTCTATTTGATGGATGGATGGATAGATAGATAGATAGATAGATAGATAGATAGATAGATAGATAGAATACACACCTTTTCCATATATTTACTTTAATTGAAAGTAAATGCAATACACAAAAGACACTTGCTTGAGGACATTTTAAAATAAATCTATGCATCATGTTTGTATTCTGTGAACAAACATCTTCATATTCCCCTGAAATGAAACTTGATTAATCCCCTCAGGTAAAACTGGGTCATTACCACAGTGAAGGGAGTGACAAAGAATGAAACGGAACAGTGTAGCAAGGGGGGGCTGAATCTTGTGTTTTACTTGATAAAAAAGCAATACTCTCTGCATTGTTATAAATATTTTTTCTCTGGTCCCTCCCCTTGATGAAGACAAAAATTACAACGACCTCCATCCATATTTTTCTATTACTCAATGCCCCGAGCATTGAATTAGTTTGACCATTTATAACTAAATGCATAAAGAATTGAATAGGGTGTACATCTTAAGTCATTAGGCTCGTTCGAGATGAACCGCGCCTCGCCTGTAAAGTAGACGAGAGCAGGCGGCAGCAGCCGGGGGCGGTGACAAAAGTCCGCTCTCAAGTCGGACAGTTTTCCAGCTGATTCCAGCAGCCTTCAGGCTGAACAGGAAGTGACAGAAACACTGTGGTCCGTTCGGGTCCGATTCCGATTTAATAAAATGTTATCAGACCCATATATCAGCTCCTACACAGTCTCCAGTTGTTTTTATTATGACAGAGTAGCTGTCAAAATGCTCTACATGCGATCTGTTGCTGATTTTAATTAACACACTGTAGATGATCCATAATCTGAACAGATTTAGTCTCTCTGACTTCTAAACATCACTATCAGCCTCACAACATGTGTTCTGTACAGAATAAGCCTTTAAATCAGACAAATAGTAGTTAAAATCCCTCCGATTCAAAATCAATAAAAAGTTTATAGAAAACGTCATGTTGAGTCGATTCTGAACCAATCAGCTGTTCGATCAGCTGAGAGGCCGGCGTTTCCCAGCATGCACTGGGTCCGCCTGCGTCCGCCTGGCTCTTGCAGTTGTTGAAAAGCAACTGCGCTACCTGCGTCTCAGAACTGCGGCCGCCTTGGTCTCGTGAGATTATCGTTGCCCACGTGTGCATGACGTCAGAGCAAGTCAGGATCAAGTCGGACACAAATCTAACCGGCATGCATTGGGCGCCGATCGCCGGTGATCGATTCTGCGCGGATCTGGCTCATCTCGAACGAGCCTATTTACTCACCGTTCAACAGTATGTAGACTGCCCTACTTGATCCTCCAGCTTGTTGGAGAGTTTCTACAGAAACGTAGATGGTGCTTACGAGGCTGTGTGCCTCCCTCCGCTGGGTAAGTCAGACCACAATATTGTTCATCTGCTTCCCAAGAATCGGGCTAAGGTGAAGCAAGAGAAACCAATGACTAAAATGAACTAACTGGACTGAAGCCAAACAAGGCCCCTGGCCCTGATGGCCGGACCAGACAAATGCCTAAAGATTGTGCCCCCCAGTTTAAAAGTGTTATCACTCAATTGTTTCAGCTCTGCCTGTACCCAGCTTGTTAGTCTGGATCAACGTTAGTACATGCATGGTTTCAAACTTTTGCAGGTGAGAAGTGGCGGAATAAGTATTAAGAACTTTTACTCAAGTAATACCACAGTGTATTAGTTGCCACGCCCACCCCCAACTCCCATGTCCCGAAATTCACAGATTTTCATCTGTGGTCACCCTAACTGTAGTCGTGATCAACATGTACATGTCTAGGATAATTGCCTAAAATCCAGCATGTGATGTCCCTCACCTTCCGCTCTCTGTCTGTTGCTGTTCTTAAACTCCTTTGCTTGGGGAAACCACAACAAACTTCGAGCTAGCAAGCTACACAATGAAAGAGTTTTGAGTAAAATTTGGATCGTGCACAAGGCAGGCCCGCTTCTTCTATAGACATGCCGTAGTGTTCTGCAAGCAGTGTTTCAAGCAGACAATCCACTTGAGAGCCACCGAGGAGTTCTGCATGTCAAGTTCTTCCATAGTGCTAAGCAGACCAACAAGTGCTTGTACACAGAGTAAAGTTGTCAAGAGCATGACCATCACCAGAGCCATGATGTTCCTATGCTCCTTCAATGCCAGATGTTTTCGATTGCCCATAATGTGCGTGTGTGTGTGTGTGTGTGTGTGTGTGTGTGTGTGTGTGTGTGTGTGTGTGTGTGTGTGTGTGTGTGTGTGTGTGTGTGTGTGTGTGTGTGTGTGTGTGTGTGTGTGTGTGTGTGTGTGTGTGTGTGTGTGTGTGTGTGTGTGTGTGTGTGTGTGTGTGGTCTAATTTTGTGGATCAGAGATTTTCTGTCTGACCGTCCACAAAGCGTGTCCTCAAATGGCAACGTGTCAGAATTGACCGTTTGAAACACATGCGCGCCCCAACCTATCATCCTTATTATTTTCAAGGTAAACCAAAGAATTTAGAATCCAAGATTCAGATTTTAGCTTAATTATGTACGCTGATGACATGGCTCTCGTCAACCTCCTATGTGAAGAAGACACTGCAGAGGAAAGTCTGTATTTTAATCCCAAAAACCCTCCAGATCTGGTGTCAGTCGAGTGCTCTTAAAACCAAAGAAATTGCCATATCCAACATTACATTTAAGACTTGTCGACCCCTAACAATTATAAGGCACCCTTTAGAAAATGCAGAGTTGCATCTACACAGGAAGCCTAATCACTTTGGGCTGTGTCAGAATATTCATTTTTAAGACAGTGTGGAGTTGTTCTATAGGTGTTGCCAAGATAGTCTCTTTGTATGATGAAATAAGAGTTATTTTAATGTTGAATAATTTTGTTATTTACAGTACTTTTCATTATTCTTTTACATTAAAACATATACAATATACCATTCTAGCGCAACTACTTGGATTGATAAATGCAAATGTAAAATACCCAATTGGACAGAATTCATTTGAACTTTTTCAGCTGCAGTTGCAGAAATATCTGAGAAAATAACCTTGAGTTATGGAGATCAGCCTTGTACTACGCACCCAATCAACACCAGGGGGGAATAGGGTAACTTTCTTTTAACCTTGTTCGATATTTCTTTAAGATGTTATTCCTCTATAAAGCCAATTTCACTGCAGATGCACAGCAACTCATGTTTGTGTAAAAAAATAAATAAATAAATTGTCTCCGTCATGAAAAATGCTATGCATCTGCAGATTATATCTTGGCAGAAATGTTGTGGGTATTATGTGAATGTCCAATGCCTGCTTCAGTGGCTGTTTTTGTAAATGAAATTATAACATCAACTGTAGCAACTTCTATCTTTACCCTTACTTTCTCCCTGCTGAAAACACTTTATTGCTTTCATTACATAGCACGAAGACCTATTTCTGTTGAGAGAGAGAGAGAGTAAAATTTATTGTCCCCAAGGGGACATTTGTCTTGGGGGATAGTACTACAATGCACCAAATCTTTCTGTACCACAAATACCTTGAAAGAGGGCAGACTACACATACACTCCAAAGGCAAAACTCAAGGATTCCATTCACACAGAGGGAGAAGAGACGACATGTGCAAAGAGAGGAGAGTTAATTGCAGACGACACATGATATAAGTGAAGGATGGGGACTTCTGGGTGGAGAGAATCCCCTGACTCGTCAAGCAGGCAGGAGTATTGAAGATGGGCCACGTCTTCAGCAGGTGAAGCCAATCTCAGCCAGTGAACTACACATCTTATTCGGTATAAACATTGACTGTTTTACATGCACATAATATTCTGTTTTTTGCCCCTTATTCCCGAAAAAGACAATATTCCGACTAAGCTGTTTACAGCTAATTAATGAATACTCCATTAATATTACTGTTTACATGCAGACGTGCAAAATAGCACTTTTTCAAAGTTTTCCACCAGTTGCGAAATTGTTCGACCGTGCGAACACAGCATCCCTCTTTCATCCCTTCAACCACCTTCTTGAAAAGGTCGACGTTGCTATCCAAGTTTTTCATAATGTTTCAAAGTAGGTGTGTTTGTGTGTTGGGCATGCATCTCTACCTCAGCCCTGCAAACTGTTGGCTGGTTGGTTTGTGTACAGTAACCATAGCAACACACAGAGCTTTGGAAATCACCAAGGGGGTAAGCTTTGCTTCAGAACTCAAACCTCCTATGGTGCCATTTTGATGCTACAAAGTGATCACCTCCCGTTAGCATTCCATTGACTGCCATTCATTTTGATGTCACTTTGACAGCGAATAACTTTACATCTGAAGCGTTTAAAGACTCTATTTGTCCGTTGTTTATTTCTAAAGAAACACGACAATGTATAAAAGGCTCCATTACCTTGTACCTCACGTTATGGCTTTGTAGCAGACGGTTTTATAAAAATAGGCTAACAATTGTGTCATAACCACGAGACTTACTGTCACATAGTAGAAGAATTACCGTATAGTACAGGAGAAGCTCGCAGGCAGTTTCGACTTACGTTAGCTGTTTAGGTTTAATTACTCATGTTAACTAGCATGTTAGTTAGCAATAATTAGCCTGTGCCTATCTTTACATATACCTACACTCTCCGTCTCTGCAAGATTGGGAATGATTGAGATTTCTCTTGGCACAGCTACCAGAAGACTTCAAACTTTCAGACACGTTGCTCACGTCACATTTACGTTGTCTCTCTCAGTTGGAGGCTGCGTAGTAACGCTCAGCGCTCACTGGAAAAGTTCTTCTAATATCCTTCACTGGTCTCCGTCCAGAGCAACGGGATCTGTTGGTCCATTTTATATATGTCAATGGAAATCACCCTTGAAGCCATCTGCACAAGATGTCACCAAAGTTGACAAACTCTTCCACAGGTTAAAGCAGGATTTCCTGCCAATTGCCGTCCTGAAGTAACACCATCCTGCACAGTATATCAAAGTGTGATGGTACCCTTAAGCAATTTGCTCTGAGTCCAAACTGAGCCCTGATTAACTGCAACGGAGAAACCTCATTCCAGCTAAAATGCCTGGGGGAGTTCTGTCAAGCTGCAGGGAGGAGGTGCTGAAAGAAAACACATTTAACTTTGGGATAGGAAATCGTGGTGGGGAAACCTGTGGCACCTGAGACACCAAGACAGTTGTTGCACTGATGTATTAAACACCCCGGCATGATTTCCCTACTCATTATAACAGCAATCTGAAAGAAATGTGTAAATAATGTGCAAGATAATGACATATGCTTAATTCCACAAGCAAAAACCCCAACAGAGCGCTAAGTGCCGACCGCCGTACATGGCGCGCATGCTACGAGCATGCACAGAGACATTAATGCTCAACGCATTGTTCGTTGCAGTATTCTCCGAGACACCAGGGGGCGTACAAACAAACTAATCTGTGAATAAGCAAGAAGTAGTAGAGAAGACAAAGAGACCTGAAGTAAAGGAAAGCAGGTTGCCTGGCAACAATAGTAAACACATCAATGTTAAAACAGACATACTGCGAAACATTAAAATTAACCACTTTAATCATTAACGTGACTGTTGGTTATCTACAAATCAAATGACTGTCTGCCTGTAACACTGTTAAGAACACTCTTTCCATGAAGCCGTTTTTATAGCTTTGACAAAACTATCTCCACACTCTCCAGCCAAATCTTTCTTCCTTTCCCAGTGTGGTGTCTCTCTCTGACCACATATTTAAGGCTGTTTTACTCCCTGTGGTCGGTACATCAAGAATAACACAGATGTTTGTACAGATGAACCTGCTGTTCCCAGCCAAGCACGACCACGCGCCGCAACAGCTTGCGGAGCCTTTGCGCTGGGAACGACAGTGGAAGAAAACGGCTACCTTAAGCTTAGCTTTAAGTAGGAGAAGGAGAATATTTAACTAAATGAGACACCAATAATAGCAGGCTTAGCAGGGAATTGGCCATAACTCAAGTTGTTCTGAAGCATTCCTGCTTAAACTCGATGGAGACATCTGGCACGACGACATGGACGTACGTACCAATTTTCATTTTTAAGCCAACAACCCCTTAACTGAAAGAGAGATGGAGTAGGGAACCTCCTACTACATAATTGTATAAAATTAACCTGGGCCTACATTAACATGTAGGGCAGCCTCAAGCATGCATGCATATATATATATATATATATATATATATATATACTTTTTTTTTTTTAATTCAGCACTAAACTATTAAAATAATAAATATTGGCATGATTTCATAAATCATGTTTTGATGTTAAACATACACAAATCCTTTGGATTACTTGTGGATGGCCAGTGATATTATCAATTTAAAAAAAATCACAAATCGGCAGATTTACATTTGCTAATAATATGTTGGATTTATGTTAGGCCAATTTTAGTGGCCCCCCTGCAGTACCTCTGAGGACCCCCACCCCAGGGGCCCCAGACCCCCTGTTAAAGATCTTGGCAATATAGTCATGAAACAGGTGTGCTTGGTCTCACCCATTTATCTCCACAATTAAAGCAGCTATAGTGACTTTGCGAAGCTTTGTGAAGCCCGAAACCCGCTCACTGTTGCTTGCGGCTATATTTTTTGGTTGTAGTTCCTTAATTTACCAAGAAATTCAAAAGGAACATATTAGCTTAAAAAATGTATCAGTCTCTAAGGCTTTAGGGGTTTTGTTTTCTGTTTCACACAGCAGGACATACGTAGTTCTGTTACTGCAAAAATAATATTAAACCGATTAACTCTCTTAGAAACTCTAAGTGAAGTAGCAGTCGACTGTAGTTTCAGAAAAAAGTGGCAGATAATTTGCATACTGAATCAGCTTTGTTTTTCAGCTACAACAAGTGACTTTTACTGAAATGGAGCATAATAAAATGAATTTGACTCTCAGCGGAGACAGCCTCGGGATAGTAATTTCTTACTCCTAGTGGATTGTAGCCTACTGCACGGTGAATCACTCTGGCAACTACATTTTGTCTTATCCATAGATGATGATTATGATTTCTTATTTAAATTATCCAATAGGTCTTTTTTTCTTGCTCTCTGTATTCTCTACAGAACAAATCACCTGCATTACTGTTCTTTCAAAAAACAAATCAATGAAGGTGCATATACTGTGTGCTACAGCTCCCCTTTCTTTTTATTACAAATCAGTTTGTAGCGAATAATCAGTAAACATGAGGCCTGATGGAATGCATATGAATCATAGGCTACGTCTCAGGTCGTTAAATTCTGATTAAAGGAAAACTTTTCAACCTCCGGCTATGTTTCAGTGCAGCACAGGCAGTACATGCAGATGAGCATGCCCTTTCGTGACACCAGCGCCCTTAGCTCCTCACTCAACCACCGATTCGGATATATTCAAATATTTCTCACCAAAGCTTCGAAGCCCCAAAACTAGTATTCAGGACGGCCCTAGATCCCGACAGCTTGTAGTAACAGACGATGATAATAAAATAATTATTAAAGGGCACATATAGTCTCCCACTGCCAGACCCAGAGATAGGTCTGGCTACACCATAGATACATTATGGGATAGGAGAAAAAACACTCTGGATTGTTGGCATTTATTTTTTTTAAACCAATCACAATCGTCTAAGCTATACCGTCGCTAAGCTATCAACACAGCGATGGTGGCTCTACCAAATGGTTTAAGGAAGGAACTTGTTTTGGTGGAACATCTGCAACCTGCAAAAGAAAACACCACATACAATATTAAATGAAGTAAACTGTTGACACAATTCAGTAACGTGCGCTATTTAAATTAGCTGGAAACATGGTTAAATGCCATTTGCTCTTACCAGTGTATTGCCGTGTGTATTTCGTCCACAGCAATCCCACCAATCAGTCCCAAAACGTCCCATATTGCCGTAAACATATTCTTTATAAATCTTTACAATCCTTCCCTGAAAGAACCAAGCAGACCTGCTTTATTGCACAATCCAAATTTTCTTAAAAATGTGACATTTTCAGCGTGTAGCTTGCTAGCTTGAAGTTTATTGTTTCCCAGAGCGAACAGAGTTTGAGAACAGCAACACACAGAGATGAAGGCGAGGGACAACACACGATAGAGCCACGCGCGGGATGTCAGGCAATTATCCTGGAAATGTACTTCCTTTTATCCGTGATCAAGTCACCAAACTGTTTTTCTCATTGCAAAAGTGTTGTGTTGTGCATCACAGTGGCCTGACAGGTGATAAAAGAGAACACTTAGGAATTCTTCTTCTTCTTCAAAGGCTATTCCCAAGAGGATTCGGATAAAATCATCACACAATCGTATTCTGGCATTTGTCAGGCATCTATTGTATTTCTGCAGTTTGCACATAGTGCTCTCACATAGATCCAAAAAAGGCACTTAATAGCTCTAACTCGTGCCTGAAATGTCCTTTGTCTTATGTAGCTTTTAACATTTAAAGTGCTTAAATCTGTCCCCCTTTTTTTTCATACTCTATAATGTGAAACACTTTGGAACACGTTGGCTTTAAGTTCTTTATGTGCAATATATACATAGTCAGCTTGACTGATGTGTTACGTTATGTAGCTAAATGGAACATATAAGCTGTTTGCATTGAAGGCACTAAAGGCAAGGCAGATCATTCTGGCTTGATCACACTTAATGTGTACTGTAAGACCTGTACTGCAGCAATTCAATTTATGTAAGTGTTACATTGAGGCAAAATGTAAGCGTACGTAGCAGATGTTCGTGTAGCCTGTCTGTGCCATTATGTTATATAATTCTAATGCTGTTTGTTACACCTATTTACAGTACTTCTGTTGGCTGTGCACAACCCCAGATGGAGATTTTGTGTTGTGAAAGAATGTACTGTCCGTGAATACAGATCTTTCTTTCCCAACTCTGTAAAGGTAATCAAACACAACATTGTCCATCCTATTATCTGATAAGGTGAGGTCAATGCTAACTTTGTAGTTAACTTGTAGTTTATTACAACATTACGTTATTACAGCAAGTCAAATTAAAAGTAGACGTAGGGTTGGAATTACCACCACCATACAAATTTAGTAGATTGCATTATCACTGCTCTAATTATTTGGGGTTTAAAACTCCTTGCAGTGCTGCAGGTCATCAGTGGATCGCTCTTGAACAGCAGAGATAGTATGTTGGGCAGCTGACCCAGCACTTGCAACAGCTCCCGGCTGGCACAGGACTCCTGGGGCAAGCCAGATGGCATAACCACAACTCTGGGGAAACTTACTACTATTGTTATGTCTAGGAGCTTTAACAGGGTTTGGCCCTAGTTGTACATTTGAAAATTACAGAAAGTAGCGCTAGTTGCCAGACTAGGTAAGGATAAAAAGCTTACCTTTTTCACACACATCTTTATGATAGGGCAACAGGGAATGGCAGTGTTGGTTACCAAACATCTGCGCCATCAGTTGCTGTCAGTAGCGGAGTGGCAATTTGGAGAGTCGGGACTGTTCCCGGTGGGCCGGTAGTGTTTCGAGGCCGTGAGGGCCGGTCTGATAATTCAATCAGGAGAGACTTGTTTGCAGATATGCAAAATGTTTAATGTACAAGAGCATGTACTCTACAGTGTATTGGAGATTGAACTCCATCGTTATATTAATACATTTAATATATTAATACATTTAATCTAGGGGTAGGGAACCATGATGTAACCCCCCCGATGGAATCCAGACACCGCTGGCGGCGGAGAAGGGCCGGAAGACCAGACCTAGGAGGCACTGGAGCGACAGCCGGAGAATGACTAGGACGGGAGGTGGAAGGGGAGGAGGAGGGACGACGCCTTCCTGAAATGACAGCTGATAGCACAGGGAGAGAAGCAGCTTTTTAAAACAGTGATGTGACGCTGTGATTGGCCTATGGAATCCTTGGCCGTTCCTGATTGGTTTATCAGAAGGTGAACGCCTCCAGCGCTGATTCGCTCTAGGAGAGACTGTTTATTTGTTAGGTCTTCCTGAAAGAATTTGCGCTGAGCTACATTAGTTATAAATTGCAAGTTCTTAGCAACACCATCTGGCGGCCTGGTGTGCGGCTGCTGCCCACGGGTCAAACTGTGCAGCCTCTGCTCAACCCGTACGGCGGGCCGCAGCAGACTCTTATTTCAATACAAACCCAGGCTAATCAGAAAGCACTAACGAGGTGCAGGTCGTGGGGGATTTTTTTGGTCCCACTCCGCCCCTGGTCGCTGTAATGTACTGGGAGCATTGCATAAACCACACGGCATCCTTTGAAACTCAAACCGGCCAAAGGGGGTGCAGAAGGCTTGTCACGCCCATCGTGCAGCGACAAGTGTCAGCACAAAATTCTGGGCCCTGTAGAAAGGCATTCTCTATTGGCCCCCTTCCTACATCAAAAGCTATTCATTCTAGCATCTTCTGGGCCCTCCTCACATGAGGGCCCTGGGGTCCCCTTTCCACACCCCATTGCGGTCTGCGCTGCTGCGACATGTAGTTACATTTCTGGAGAGGTGCACTGTAGCCTACGGCATAGGATAAGTACCTATGGAGTAATATCATCTCAGAACCATAGATTGGGTATTACTTTTATATACCACTTATTTATTTGTTTACTTTCTCTATTTATCTGTACAATTGCTGTCTTTATGCTGCTGCATCAACCGAAATTCCCCACTGGGAATCAATAAAGTTTTTTTTTTTTTTTTTGGATTATCTTTACGTGATTCATCATTCCACACACATAATAATAAATGATGTTCACATGCTGAGGTAATTCATGAGCTTGTATCAAAAGTGAGCCTAACTTCAATCCAAGGCTGATATGATTAGTGGCTGTTGTTCAAACATAACCTACTCTCATTGGTGATTCAGTTTATTAACACCATTGTTACAGACTCATCTTTCTGAATGGAGTCACGTAGCAGCACATATTGATGTCTGCCACACAGATAATTACAAGTTCAGTTTGTCAACATGTAAACTTCCAGGAATGGACGAGTGCAGACTGCTGTGGAAAGTATTGAATGTACTTGAAAAGGGAAATGAGTGAGCTGGCAGCATTCTCCGCGAGGGAACACAACACTGCTGGTATAAGCAAAAAGGCTCCCTCCGCTCCAATTGCACTTTGACGGTGGGCAACTTGAAAAGGCTCAACGTACTCATTACCTCATCCAATCTCGCCGCTTCAACAGCCAAGCCCTAAATCATGTATCGTCAGCACAAGGTGTACACACACTAATCTCTTTCATTCTGATGAATGGACAGATTGTTCTGCATCAAAACAACTCCAATAGATGTAAACCTGGAGCGGGAGACTCAATTTATTTCAAATGTTCACCGTTAATGAATATGATTTGCTTGGTAATGTATCATAGAGTAAACATTATAAAAAAATGTAATCTGTAATTTAAAAAATTACAGATGTAAAGGGATTGTATGAAATCATACACATTAATAAATTGTGAAGTTGCTGATGGAAAACTAACATTTTTGTGATTGTGAGTTTCTGTATTTTATAGTTTAGTTTTGAAAATATGAGCATAGCACCACATGAAAGGTTTATGTTTTCAGTACAATATTAGAATCTGTTTTATATGGTTTTATTGTCCCAGACTAGGATTAATGTGAGCTTGTCCAACAGGCTAACAGGCACCTTATCTATCGCCACCCAAGTTAGCATTGTATTTATTTATTTCATGCCCAACCCACAAATCCATATTTACCAAGTTTTGGGGGATTTGATGCACCCAGAATTGAGGTACATCCAGAAGTATGCTCGCAAGTTCTGGCTACACCACAGATACATTCTGGGATAGAAGAAAAAAACACTGTGTACATACAGTGTATCGCCCTGTGTACTTTGTTCATAACAATCCCACCAATCTGTCCCAAAACGTCCCAGTTAGAGAGTCAATGGCGTAAATATATTCTTTGTAAATCTTTACAATTATTCCCCGAAAGAACCATGCAGGCCTGCCTTGTTTCACGATCCAAATTTTCTTCAAAACTTGTCATTTTCAGCGTGTGGCTTGATAGCTCGAGATATATTGTTTCCCAAAGCGAAGGGAGTTTGAGGACAGCAACACAAAGAGAGCGGAAGGTGAGGGACATCCGGCAAGGCAGTTATCCTGGAAATCTACTTAAGTTGATCCATACTAATCCAGAAGTGATAAATCTCATTCTTTCTCCCATTGGTTTAAACCAACTACGTCTACAGTACTACTTTCCATGTGTTGCTCCCATGTAGAAGGGTGAGGGGGGGGGCTTTTACATCAGGGCCCTTTCTAGCATAAACTCTTATTTTAAGATCTCACATTATTCAGAGTATTTGCCTACTATACATTGTATCTGTAGCAGGGTGCTGGTTTTGTTTCAAGAAATAAAGTGGCGGAGAAGAGCTGCAACATTATTTCTTTATTGAATGCTGCAATGATTTCCCCAAAAACATTCTACACAACTGTGCCTTAAAGTAATGTCAAACCTTGAGTTGCTAAGGCTGCAGTGGTCTACTCACTGAACCGTAGCCGCATTACATGCAACTACACCACATCAGATGTTCTAACAGCAACAGCCGTAGGGTTATTTAAGGCTAAGCCTATAAGCTATTTCCACAACTCCACTACATGGCAAAAACTATTTCAATCAATGTAATTGTAATGTGTTTTTTTGGTTTTTTTAGTCATTTGCTGTGTCTTTATTTTTTTGCTTTTTGTGATCGCTTTGCATCTTTTTGTGGTTTGTGAGATACATCTATATTATTATGGATGGATGGATGGATGGATGGATGGATAGATAGATAGATTATTAATCCCAAATTGGGAAATTACTCTGTTTATTATTTGATACTTTTTATGATAGATTCTGCTAGACTAGATGTTGGTAATATTATTAATACTGGAATTGCATTCAGGTTTTCTCGACGAATACTGTATATTAAGGTGGAAAAGGAAGAAAACTTTTTTTTTTTTAAATGTGAAAAACAAAATGTGAAAAATTGTGAAACCAGTATCCATGCCTGTTGTCTTGTGCTGTTGGGCGCTGACACACCAGGCCGATTATCGGCCGTGGGACAGTCTGGCGAGGTCAGTGACTCAAATCTGTTCAGTGTGTCCCGTGCCGTCGTCAGTCTGGGGGGCTGTCGGCGTTCATTTTGGCCGACCTGACATGTTCGGTCGGCGGCAGGGCAGTCGGGACTCACCCGGAAATGACGAGCGGGATGAGGTGACTGGAGTCTCTCAAAATCTGACGAAAATCTTTTAAACTGACCTTTGTTGAGCTGAAATGAAGACAGATTCAGCAACCACACGGCCTATTTCTCGCTTAAAATGTTTTCAGAAACATGTTTCAGTGAACTATTTTAGTACAATATGAGATCGTATTCTGAACGGCCGCCATGACAGTCTGGCTTTGAATTTCCGGAGAAAACAAACCCATGTGACGGGTTCGTCCAATCAGCTGCCGGTTTTCATTTCTTGGGCAACATTACAGATTAGCGCCGCCTGCTGTTATAGAGATGTATTACGTCTCGTCTCCTCTGGTCTTTTTGGTCTGTTCTGTGGCAGTTTTTTGGACCTCGGGGACGCGACTGATCATATCGACGGGGTTTTCTGTCAACGTTCGGCCGTCAGCTAAATGTGTCTACACCTTAAAGCTGCAGTAGGTAAGATTGTGAAGATCCAGGACTTTGCCAACAAATTTGAACTTCGACAACATCTCAGTCCCTCCCCCCTTTCTGCTGCAGCCCAAACCGTCTCCTAAGCCCCTCCCACACAACAGAGTTTGACAGAACTGCCTAGGCATGTCAGACAACATGTTCAATAACTAAACACCAACACAACGTTAACTTTACTCACCAACAGTAAAACGATGCTAACTAGCAGGCTAGCGTTAGCCATTTCAGCATCATATCAGACCGACCACTGTGCAAAACTATCATCCTCACCAACGTAGCTTTGTGGACTTTTGACTACTAGTAACCAAGTGAAAGATAAATCATTCATGGTAATTATGTTACCTGTCGAGAGGAAATGTGACTACGTCTGCATCGTTCTTCAGATCTTTAAAATCCTGCAGCTCACGCCACCTCTGAAAAGCCTCTCCAATATTCACCGGAGTTTTGGGAAACCTTTCTGCAGCTCGTGCACGGGGAGGGGGGAGGGGAGAACGCTATATATGCGTGTACTGCCTGAGCAGTGATTGACAGGCAGATAGACCCCCCCCCCGTGGCCCTGATTGGAGAAAATCAACCGGGACTGGTGGAATTTTGCTAATGGCACTACAGGCTGTAGGAGGTGCCAGAGGAGGTGTTTTTTATTTTTATTTTACATAATTCATGTAGTTCTACTGGAACATAGGGTCAGTTTCAGCAAATGTGACAGAAAGTTAGTTTTATAAGACTTACCTACTGCATCTTTAAGTATACCTGTTTTACAGACTGTTACAGACTGTACAGACAGGAGGACTAAACCACAAATGAGACACCGTTAGTCAATGTTGTAGTCAACGTTAGTTGAGCAGGACAGACTGCCTTACCGTGAGATTTGGGTCCGTTGTGTAGTATCCTTGAAGAAGACTGAGGACCTTAGCGGAGGAAGGCTCATTAAACTTGTCGTCCCTTCCCGGGAATCCCTGCTTCTCTCAATCAGGCTGTTGTCTAACGTGTGTGTGTGTGTGTGTGTGTGTGTGTGTGTGTGTGTGTGTGTGTGTGTGTGAGAATGTGAGACTAAATTAGATGCCGGGGGCCTGTTTCACAAAAGCAGAATATATAAATCCAGGATAACTGATAAAGCGAGGCTTGACCTAGTCTAATCTGTGCATCCTGGCTTGGTGCGTTTCACGAAGGCCAAGCCAGGCCGAGGAGGAGCGACTAGGTTGAGCCAGGCTGAAGTAATTCAGATACCGTCATAATCATTCCATTCAAGGATTAGGCTACTAATCATTTTCACAAATTAACAGTTGTAGTCTTTGTCTTAAAAGTAAGCAGAAGATAATGTTACTCAGGAAATTTACAATGAAGATCAATTTTCTACAACGCTAGAATGTGATGCGTAAATATCTCTTTCACTCTGTTCCTCCCTCTCTCTCTCATGGGCTAAAATATAAGTTTCCTAAGTCATTAACTTCCACTGCTCGCTTTTAATGCAAAGTGTACAACTGTTCGTTTTTGCAAATGACAGTGACTCATTGAATGGTTTCAGTTAAGAGCAGTATTTCATAAATGTATATTTTTAGACTATCATTCAGTCGGTCCGCTATTATCTGCCACGCTTTTTCTCGCGTTTCATTTTTTTATTTTTTATAAAGGCCGAGTTTCCTTCTCTACATATTATATGCCTTGCTCCCTGTATATATGGACATAGAAAATAAAGACACTGAAGAAATTGGACTCTAAAATCTAGAAGCTATGAAGATAATTAAGTGATAAATTCCATGCACACTGTAAACATGAATGGAACAGAGTGATATTCATCAGTTATTTCCCCCAAAATATAAGGTTAAAAACCATTGAGGTGTCCTCTCCCTGTTAGTATATGAATGTACATATCTACATCACTAGATAGGTACTGGTCCAGTGAACTAAGACTATAATTTAGGAGGATTGTACAATTAGGATATGTTCTTAAATTGTACAATCCTCCCAAATTATATTCCCAGTTTACTGGACAACATAAATTGTGTGCTAAGAATGCCAAATACAATGCACATGGAAGTGGAACAAACATGATCCTTATTGTTAAAGAATTAAAAAAAATTAATCAACTAAAATGATTCAAGGTGCATTGGTCAACTATAGAAATGTACAGCATTGTATGTATTGCCCTTAGTAACAGACTTCATTTAAAACACATTTGAAATGTTATCAGCCTTTTCTAATCATCTCAACAACTGCCATGATATATTCATCAAACTTCTAACAACAATATGAACAGCAGTCTTCATACAGCAATATAACAGTAACAATGACTGTCACATGAATAATTATAAATAAAAAAATAATGGTCACAACTTTAAATAATAACAGTACTTAAATAAACAGCAATATGCACCTGTTGTATTTTAATCCAGGCTGATAATAACAATAGGGTAAAACCAGTGCTGGGTGAACAGAAAAGGCTCCAGGATTAAATAAATCCTGGCTGTTAGCCTGGTCAGGAGCAGGCTAGCTGTACAGAATAAATCTCCATGGTGATTTATATGCCTCCGCTTTCGTGAAACCGAATCAAGGCTTAATTCATCCAGGATAACTGGGAAATCCCGGCTTAATCCCTTATCTTGGTTTTGTGAAACAGGCCCCTGGTTTGTAAATCTGAGCTTTGAGTTCTTTTTGATTTGATTTGACTGGCATTTCCCCTGCTTCTCTCAATCGTGCTGTTGTCTCACCTACCTCTGTCTGTCTGTCTTGTATTGATTATCTTGTTGTGTATTATTATTATTTCCATTGATGCTTTGTTTTAATATATATGCAGTATTTTGTTTTACATGAAGCACTTTGGGTTTACATGTTATGAAAAGTGCTGTATAAATAAAATTGACATTGACATTAAATTTCCCATGTTGCCTTGAAGTAAAAAAAGTGATAAGTTGTCTTAGATAGGCCCTAGATAGAAATGAATTTTGTGATCATTGTTCTTATTTCATATTTTGTTATTAGTACCTTTTCATCACTATTATGTAGTCATATTATTTTCTGTATGTTAGTTTTGTTTTCTTTAATCTTGTAAAGTTTTAACATTATTTAGTTGGAGGTTTCAAATTAGGGCTGGGCGATATAGGTGGAACTCAAAAATCCCGATATTTTTTACCAAATATCTCAATATCAATATTGCAATGATACTGAAGGGTGGACTACTAGTGCTTTCACAAAATATTTACACAACACACCAATAATGTCAATATAATGACGCATGCAAATATTAACATCACTTAACTGTAATGCACCCTAAAAGACTAAACTTATGCCATATTCCGATATAACGATACTCAAAATCTCAGACAATCTCTATTTTAATGTAACGATATTGATCGTATATCGATATAAGATCGATATAGCGAGCTTATATCGATCTATTGCCCAGCCCTACTTCAAATAAACCTCCTGTACATTATGTTAGGTTTGTTTTGGTGAAATTCTGCAGAATAAAAACTAAACTAAAACTAAGATAGGAATGTTACAGCGGAGAGTAACGTGTGGTTCTCCCTGTACAGAGTTTTTGTTCATCTCCAGAGTAACCCATGACCACAACCTATCAACAGCATGAGAATGGCTGCAGAAGGCACTGGGAGCTTTGCAGCTAAATTAACCAGAAGGGTAAATCCCATTTTAATATGGTGATGCCAGGCCAACGTTTTTACATAATTCATCCCATCCCATGGCAGCGTTGGCGACAAGCCAGATCATGCAGTGGCTGATTTGAGGGGGCGATTGGCAGGGAAATCCAGGATTAGCTGCATTTCTGGGAGGCTGTACAGTGGGTGCTGGTTGAGTGGGCGATGAAGGGAATCAGATGTTGAGTCAGTGATTGTTGGGTGAGTCATTAACGTTGGGGAAACATCTGCATCCAGCTCTGCAGGTGGAACATTTGCTTTGCTGCCATCTGCGTGGTATAAGTTTGTGTTGTGTTGGCAATATGGGAAGTAGGGAAGTGACTGAATGTGTGCTATTTAATGTGGAAGTTAAAAAAAAGTTTTACTATTTAATCATATGATTGGAGGTAAAATATATAAGCATAAAGCTTTAATACTACAGTTGGTTCAAAATATTCCATTAATTTCCATCACAAAGATACAAAAAATTGATTTGGGGGGATGGGAGAATTTTTCCTTGGTTCCTTGTAGTGTGTATGTGTTGCAGGTCCTCAGCTGGGTGGAGCCGAGGTGTCATTGCGGTAAGAGCAGGAGCATTACAAATAAGGGTTACACTCTCAAAAGCTTTTTGTAACTCTGAGGACCAATGATATTTGGCCTTTAGCCTTTAACAAGTTTCTGAGGAGCTCAACAATGGTAGAAACATTCCTACAAAAATGCATTTTTTTGTTGCAGACAAGGCCTAATCCGGACACACTCTGCCTTTTCTACCACACAACCCAAATAAGTAACAGTGGCTAACAGTTAAATGTGTCTGAGCCAAGCGGTCAAACAACTCTTCAACACGGTTGTTGGACGTTCCAATCAGCCGAGTGGAAGACTGCATTATTCAGACCAGAACAAATTTCCAGATTGCCAACAACAATGTCCATTAGGTGTTGAAAGGTTGACGGTGCGTTCCACAAACCAAATGGCATCACTCTATATGAATATAACCCAGTGAGCGTTCTGATTGAACCGGTCTATCATGCTCTTTTAGACAACGTGACATGCCAGTAGTCCGTCAGCAGGTCGAACTTGTTGAAAAACTTACTAGACCGCTTAATCTTTAATACCGGGGAAGTAGAAAAGAGTCCCTATCAGCCTGGGGCACAGGCAGGCAAGGTGGCGGCCAAGTAGAGGTGACGGATGGTTTGTTAACACTGAACAATCTGAGAAGCTGTCATTGGAAACTGTTTGGGAAAAGGCAGGTACTTAAAAAAAAAAAATACCTGGCAGGTGATTGGATGAACCATCCATCTATCACATCCGCTATTGTTGTTTTGAACGAACAGTCGTGTTCGACACACACACACACACACACACACACACACACACAACACACACACACACACACACACACACACACACACACACACACACACACACACACACACCCCTAAACCACGGCCGTAGCTGCCAAAAGCTCCTCACCAGATGGGAACCCCCTACTACATAATTGTATAAAATGAACCTGGGCCTACATTAACATGCAGGGCTCACTTTGGGATTGGGCCAATGATTAGTTCAGTAAGCTGGTAGTTCAGACACAAACGCATTAGGTTGGAGCCTGACGAAATGGTGTTTTCATGATAACGCGAGATCACGCGAGTCTCGCGTGAAAGCGTGAAGCTCTCAGAAGCGGATCATCTTGCCTGCCCGACTCACAGATTTTGTATCTTCTGTACAAGTACTTGAAAGAACAGTCACATGTTTATTAAGCTAGCATCTACCTTCCACTCCAAGCACTCCTGGCTTTAAACTCCATGCCTTCTCTCTTCTGGCGTTGTCCTCTGTGATGGCGTATTGTTTTTCCAAATCCAAGATGAATCTCTTGTCGTCCATGGTGTTGTAGAGGAGACGCGTTATTATGGAACCCACCGCAGTTCTAGGCAAGACCCGCCCTTGCTATCATTGGCCAGGCTCGCGAGGTAACAGAACCTGATTTGTTCAGGTCCTATCCCCTGACCAATCGTCTATCCTAACCTTAAAGGTCCCATGGCATGAAAATGTCACTTTATGAGGTTTTTTAACATTAATATGAGTTCCCCCAGCCTGCCTATGGTCCCCCAGTGGCTAGAAATGGCGATAGGTGTAAAATGAGCCCTGGGTATCCTGCTCTGCCTTTGAGAAAATGAAAGTTCAGATGGGCCGATCTGGAATCTTCTCCTTATGAGGTCATAAGGAACAAGGTTCCCTCCCCTTTCTCTGCTTTGCCCACCCGAGAGAGCGAGACATCATGGCTTTCAAACGAGAAAAGTGGCAGTTTGTCAAGGCCACACCCCCACCCTCCACTTTGCCCCCCCTTCTCTCCTCAATAGCTACAGACACAGAAATGTAACATCCTAAGGAAAACTCATTGTGGGACTGGCTCTAGTGGCTGTAATTCTGCACCAAGGCTGAATTTCGGGAAAGAGACTTCAGATACAGTATTAGGGGACCACTAAGGCCTATATAAAAGAGACTTCAGATACAGTATTAGGGGACCACTAAGGTCTATAGAAAAGAGACTTCAGATACAGTATTAGGGGACCACTAAGGTCTATAGAAAAGAGACTTCAGATACAGTATTAGGGGACCACTAAGGTCTATATGAAAGAGACTTCAGATACAGTATTAGGGGACCACTAAGGTCTATATGAAAGAGACTTCAGATACAGTATTAGGGGACCACTAAGGTCTATATAAAAGAGACTTCAGATACAGTATTAGGGGACCACTAAGGTCTATATGAAAGAGACTTCAGATACAGTATTAGGGGACCACTAAGGCCTATATAAAAGAGACTTCAGATACAGTATTAGGGGACCACTAAGGTCTATATAAAAAAGAGACTTCAGATACAGTATTAGGGGACCACTAAGGTCTATATAAAGAGACTTCAGATACAGTATTAAGCAACCTGTCTAGCTTAGGGCCACCGAGTATTAATTTATATTTAATCCAACCCCTTAACTTTTTTTTTTTTTTTTTTTTTTTTTTTTTTTTTGTTTTTTTTTTTTTTTAATTTTTTTTTGTTTTTTTTTTTTGACTGGATACTCTCGCTGTTCCACTTCCTGCCGGTCTGTCGGAACGCCCTGCGTGAAAGTAGACCTGGTGCTTCACGCACGCTTCAGGGACACGACGTGACGCGGCTGGTGGAATATCAAGCATTGACTTGAACTGCCTTGATTGCTGGCGAGAGAACACAGCGCAGATGTGCCCGGTGGAGAAATGGCGTAAGAGTAAGTACTGTTTATTGTGTTCTGTCCGAATATTTGAACAAATTGATGCTTTGGCAACATTGTTATTGGAACTTTCATGCCAGTGAAGCCCCTTTTTGAATTGAATTTCATTGAGAAAATAAATAAATAAATAGAACAGACATGACAGTCTTGTGTGGCTCGGGAAAGGGAAGTTTGGAGTCCCCTGCTGGAACTGCTGCCCCCGTGACCCGACCTGGATAATCTGATGACGATGGATGGAGACTCGACAGTCTTTCGGATTGACCTTCATTAAAAACACATCAATAAGCCACACAGTTGCACTGGGTGACATGTACCTAAATCATGAACACGCACTGTAGTTTATTTTGGCTCACACACATGACACCGTCCTGCTCCTTGCTACTATATGCCCTGATCAAGTTCTTAATAATACTGGAGGTCATGGTTCAAGAATGTCTAGAACCAACGCTTAAATTATTGAAATGATCACACCCCCAACCGGCCCGTCAGACACCGCCTACCAAGAGTCTGGGTCTGCCGAGGTTTCTTCCTAAAAGGGAGTTTTTCCTCGCCACTGTCGCGATAGCCACTGCTAATGCTTGCTCTTGATGGAATTACTGTAATTGTTGGGGTTTTGGAAATTACAGAGTGTGGTCTAGACCTACTCTATCTGTAAAGTGTCTCGAGATAACTTTTGTTATGATTTGATACTATAAATAAAATTGAATTGAAAATTGAATTGAATTGAATTGAATTAAAAATGAAATGAAGGAGCTGGGAATCAAAACCAACAGCAGCACATCCTAAAATATGACGTGGTGATGATTCTGCTCACGGCCCCAGAAACGCTTACTGCTGCCTTGCACTAAGTGAAAATAGGGGGGTTGGCTTTAAACCGCTCCATGTCCCTGAGTGGAGTGAAACGTGATTCCTATGATGAGGTTTTTATTTACAAAAGGGAGGAATAATCTGCCTCACTTATTGTGTCATGCCAGGCTGCAAATAATCTGTGTGTGTGTGTGTGTGTGTGTGTGTGTGTGTGTGTGTGTGTGTGTGTGGGGGGGGGGTTCTCCCTGAAGCATGTAGGCTACAGATGTTCAGCCTTCTCTCTCTCTCTCTCTCTCTCTCTCTCTCTCTCTCTCTCTCTCTCTCTCTCTCTCTCTCTCTCTCTCCCTCTCTCTCTGTGTCTCTCTCGTAAGTATAAGTGCGGACAGTGTACAGCATCGCACACACAAACACATTCCTCTCCTGCAGCTGTCGCGCGGCAGAGCGCCTGATGCCATGACCGAGGACACATCCATCCTCTGCTGAGAACTATGCGCTGCCGGCTGAGCCCTGCTGGAATGAACCGACTGAGAGGGGCTTTCAAAGGACTCACCTGTGGATTTGCGCCGTCAAGATGCCTTATTTGACCAAACCTCTGATTTTACTCCTATGTCTGGTTGTTAGCGGGGAATGCCGTAAGCACGGCCACCGCGTGCGGAGATGGACCGGCACCGTAGAGACCCAAAAGCATGGCACGTAAGTGAAAAGAAATGAGATTTATCCAAATATCTAGCAGATAAATATAAATGGTTTCACTTTAACTGTCATTAGCCTGTCACTAAATTTATCACATAACTGCTGGTTAATGTAGAGGTAAGTGGAGCTCAAGGATTACTTGTCATTTACATTTCCTTAATTACAAATATAATTAAAACCTTAACAATTACTAAAAGGAAACAGAAGTCAACAGAAGCCTCATATTGAGCCACATTACCTGCAGATGGTTGTTTATTTGCTTTTTAGGGAGCCTATTGTAACATCTGGCCAGAGACTGCAGATGAAAACGAGCCTTTTGGCTAAATCTGGCATATTTACTTTACATATTTATTTGTCCCTGTCAAATCAAAATAAAGAAAGGAAAAGAAAAGATGCATTATGTAGGTGAAATGTAGTCTAGGTTTTATCAATATGGTATAAAGCAAAGTTTGAAATGTAACTTTCCTGACATTCTTTTATTTTTTTCTGAGTATTATTTTACTGTAGGGGTGAAATAATGTTTTTCTTTACTGGTTTGGTAAAAAGTGACAGGAAAAGTCTGAGCTTTGTGCACTGCATTCATGAGGTGTGTCAGAAGTGGATCTCTTTGGCATCATTGCAGAATGATGGCATTTTGTTAAAAGACACGCAACAGTCGGTGCATGTTAACACTGTATTGATTAATTTCGTGCATAGGAGTGGAAATCATGAAAATCCGATTAAAAAAAACAAACTGTATTTTAAGTGGTTCATGAACTGCAGTTACATGAGTGCGCTGCCAAATATTCACCCACGCACATCCATACACTGATGGAGGTGAAGCTGCCTGCAAGACACTGACTTGCTCATCGGGAGGACTTTGGGCTTCAGAGGGACGCTTTGACATAGCCTACTGTTCAAGACTGTCCTCTCCAAAGAAACAACAGCATCCGTCATTTGTTTAAATGCCTAAAACAACAAGGGTTTACTGTATGTTTACCAGACAAAGACCTCTTGTGGCTGTGTGAATTATGACATTGACATAGAGCCCAAACATTGACATTGAGCCTAAACAACTTTGCAGGGTGGAGCAGGCCAGCCAATTACAATTAAAGATAGACATCACTTTCCAAATTGGGCCCCTCATCCAAACCCACCCACTCAATTCAATTGTATTTATAGTGTCAAATCACAACAGGAGTTTTCTCAGGAGACTTTACAGATAGAGTAGGTCTAGACCACACTCTATAATTTACAGAGACCCAACAATTCCCCAACAAATCCCCACCCCCGACCCCCAAGCACCACCACCCACCCATAGCTCTACCAACACAGGCACTTTCAAAGAAGCTCCTGGCTTGGCCATTGTAGTACCAGCAATGGAGTCTCTAACAACTATTTCCAAGTCAAGTGTCAACAGTGCCCTGTTTTGCATACATTATGCAGAATTACAGGCGCCCGGATAGCTCAGTTGGTAGAGCGGGCGCCCATATATAGAGGTTTATCCTCGATGCAGCGGGCCCAGGTTCGACTCTGACCTGCGGCCCTTTGCTGCATATGTCAATAGAGGCCTAAAAATGCCCCAAAAATTATCTTAAAAAAAACATTATGCAGAATTATTGTGAGACAATGTGAGACTATAATAGCCATAATTGCTTTTGGAGCCAAACCATGTAGTCCTGCTACAATTGTTTTTTTTTTCTTGACCACAATTATTCCGTAACCATTCGCCTAGTGGTGGTTATTTTAACCATCCAATCCGTTTCCTTAACTGGCCTTTTGATATCTGTATCTATAGCGGTCAGATCAGAGATGGCTATTAATATAAACATTTTTAAACATGATTTGCAAAAGTTATGGAAGGCATTTACAAACAATGTTGTCTTGCTGATAGGGGCATCAAATAAAAAAATGTCATTCTGGAGGGGAGTTACGAATTAACGTTTTTTGGAGCACTTGTTGGAATCAAACCACCAACGCAACGGTTACTTCTTAAAATTCGGAAACCACTCAAGAAAGGCCTCATGAGTTAAATCAAAGTGTAAGCCATGATACAAAAAAATCCCTGTGCAAGTGAATCACAACAACTCTTTCAGAGCATAATGACAGTTTGATATTGAGTGAATTGATATCTGTTTCAAATTCTTGTCATGAAGAAGAAAAGCAGAGCTTTCACAGACCTGGTCGACAGGCGCGTAGGAGGAGATCATGGGTCGACGATACCGAATAAAAGACTCCCACACACAGCCCTCTTCACTCAGAGATATTTAATAACGCTTCGGTACACAGAACCTTCAACAGGTTATTTTTCATCAGGTAGTTATTGTCTTCCAGACTGTATGAGAGATGAAAAGACTGGGATACTTGGTGCTTAAGCGGAGAATGCGACAGTGACTCACTCAGACTTCTTCTGACTGGATGAACCCTAAACCTTATAAGTCATTCACTATTCTCGAGTGGTTTATCGAGAAACAAAGAGGAATATCAGAGTCTGATGCACATCATGTTTGAGATTCCATTATACGTAAAACCCCAATTGGACACACGAGGGCAGGGAGGGCAGTTTTTTTCATTTTCATTTCATTTATCTCTTCTCTTCTGCTCGCTTGCAGAGAAAACGTATATCTGTCTGTTATAGCTCTGCCAGGGCCCCGCCATGTCAAGCCCATCTCTTCTCAGAGGTGATTTAACAGCATGTGGTCTGAACAGCTCCGCCACCATCACAGTTAGTCACACTATATAATGACAATTATCACAGCACGACGTGCATCTAACCAAGGACACAAATCCAATTTTAGGAGTGGCATGTCTGCAGTCCGTGGGACTGTTTTTGCTCAAACGCAGGGTTGATCTAAAAAGACATTTGCATTCTCTCAATCATAATATGGTAAGTAGCTTCTGTGTGAGCTTTCAGCTGCGGACATTTTATGTTTGTGTGGGCTTTTTTGGAAGTATGGAATGCAGATTTTGCGAATGTCCTAGAACATGGAAGATGAGGAAAAAAAAAAAATTGGGTTGGAAATACACGGCCAATTTATGCAGTTCTTGTTCTCAGTTGTCACAGCAGATTGCATCAGTATTCACTGGTGTTGGTTCGTTGGTTTTTATCTCTTCAAAACCAAACCCCAGTCTGTCACTTACTAGTCTGGATCGACGACAAGTTTATTTCCAGGATTAAAAAAATGTGTGTCAAAACAACAAACTTCGAGCTAGGAAGCCACACGCTGAAAGTGTCACGTTTTGAAAAAGTTTTGTGGGATTGCTTCGGAGGAAGTACACACGGCGATACACTGGTAAGAGCAAATGTTTAATGTTTAACCGTGTATCAGCTAATTTAAATAGCTCACGTTACTGAATTCTGTCAACAGTTAACTTCATTTAATATTATATGTGGTGTTTTGTGGGCTGTAAATGTTCCACCAAAACAAGTTCCTTCCCGAGACTATTTAGCAGAGCCAGCGTCGCTGCGTCCAGAGTTTAGCGCCGCACAAGATGATTGTGATTGGTTTAATCCCTTATCCCAGAATGTGTCTGTGGTGTGGCCAGATCTGACTCCCCAGCGCTGTGAAGATAGGTCTGGCAATGCAAGACTAGTCCCATACCTACCCCCTGACAGCAAATGTCATTTTCCTCTAGCTCCTTGGCAAAGAAGCCTCCAGATGTGACCAAGTCTCGCAAAACAAAGACGGAGCATCTGCTCAAAGTAGACGATCACGACTTCACCATGAGGCCAGCATTTGGAGGTAGGTGTGCAATTCTATTATTTTTTTTCTGTTGTATACATACAGACATTTATTCATGATCACATTCACACATGGACACAAACTCAAGGTCCACTTACTAGCTTTTTCTTGATCTTTAAACCACATCTCATCTTCCTAATTGCTTAGTTTTATTGTAAGCTGCCAAAACTATAATCGTAAAGAAAGGAAAACTGGTGGAGTGCCCCTTTATAGCCTAGTTGTTAATGATTTTATCAGTTGGTGTGAGGATTCTTTTTTAGAGCTAAACATATCCAAAACAAAGGATATGATTATTGATAGTACAAAGCATGCTCCCACCCATGATCCTACAATAATCAAAGGCCAGCATGTGGAGTGTGTTAAAGGCAATTATAAGTATCTTGGGACATTGGGTCATTGACTCTAAAATAAACTTGTCTTTTTCTGTTGTGTATTGGTTTGGGAGCCTATCCCTGCAGGACAAAAACTCCCTCAACCAAATCATAAAGTGGGCTAGTGGGCTAGTAGGCTGATAGGTGAGTCTTAACTCAACACACAGCTTAAGGGCACGGCCAACTCAATTTCTTTGGATTGGTCCCATCCTTTCCATGGCGAATTACAGCTTCTCTGCTCTGGCCGTCGTTATGTGGCTCCTAAGGGTAGAACCAAGCAATACAGATATAGTTTTGGACCTGCAGCGATTATGCTATGCAATAAAATTGGAATGCGGGATGCACCTCATCTATAGCAATTAGAGATCTTCAGGCTCCTGTCGGAGCAGTGATGGGAAAGAAAAAAAAGGGGGGGGGGGGGGGGGGGGGGGAAAAAAAAAAAAAAACCAGGTGTGGGAGGGGGCGGGGGGCACCCCAAAGGGGCCGCCCCTTGTAAGATGATGTAGTAATATGAGCGACAACGGTAGACAAGTGGTATGAAAGACCATTATCTGCGTACGGAAGTTGGTTGGGGTGGTGGATGGGTCAAACAAAACAGGTCTTTTACCCAAAAGACCGGGGTTTGTGTCCCGTTCTTGTCCCGCGTGTCATTGAAACGTACATTTTGTAACCCCACCCACCATCTTTTCCTAAACCTAACTCTTCCGTTCTTGTGCCGCATGTCAGTTAAACGTACCTCCTGACCCAGAGCATCAAAAAATGACGGCCAGAGTCCCGACCAAGCGCATCTAGATATGACGCCAAAAGGGCTAGACCCCAGTCCCGAAAGCATCAAATAGTGGCGGCCAGAGTCCCGACTTTTTGGGTCAATAAGAAACGGCAAAGGCCCCTGACCAAGTGTTGCTTTTTTGGCGCATGATGGGAGTGAGAATGCGTTGGGCTGAACTTTGTCCCATTTCGGTCGGCTGTATTGTAGCAAAGTTTGTTTGTTATGATGTTTTATGATGAAGTTGGTGTTGAGGTTTACTTGGACTGCTGTACCCTGTCTGCACAACAAATTTACCCTCGGGTAGTAATAAAGAAGCCCAACCTAACCTTTAATCCTGTTGGATGTGAAGCCTGGAACTAGAAGCGACCTGCATGAAGACAGGGATGGAGGAAAGATTGTATTTGGTTGACATGAGTATGTGTGGCCTGGCCTCCCTCAATCTTAAGAAAACCAATTGCATGTCAGCACTTCGGTCTGCCCTCATGTCTCGTAATAGTCTTGGGTGTCAGAACCTCTGATATGTTGGGCTCTTTGATGTGGTACCAAATTAAAGTATCCATCCCTTTCCTGGAATCATCTCAAAGCATCTCTTCAGCCTACACCTGTTGTGACTGCAATTAACTGAAATGTTTTTTGTTCTGCTGGATCGCAAGAAAAACTAGATCTAAAGCTTCTTCTTTTATTCAGGCTGACAATGTCATTGCCTCTTCTGAGTTTTTAAGATGAATATCTCAGTGCGGTAGATGCTAAACCGTTAAGAAGTTGCTCCCCAAGTCATCGAACATCCCACCGGTGTTGTTCTGTGTGAGATCCGAAGACAGCAGTTCACAAGATGTTTCATACTTGATATCTTTTCAAGGTATGAGTTGAATCTAAAGTGGTGTTTTATCATTAAAATACTTCAGAAAGTAGCTCGTGGCTCGGTTTCTGTTCATATTCTTAGAAGTGTATGCACTCTTGTATCTCTTTAGTGCAATCAAATGAAACTTGTTGGATCGCTTTCATGAAAAGAATTGGATACTGAGATCCACCCAAACCCCTGCTGCGAAATAGAGTGGGAAAGGGATAAATCTTCCTTTGACTCGCCTTCCTCTGAAGTCATACCTTGTTGGCAGCAGAAGATGCAACCGTCATTAAGTGAGGCCGCTTCTCCCCTGTTAAAGCGATTGCTATTTCAGAGAAAGGCAGAGCATGTAGCAGGAGGTCACAGTGGAAATGGGACTAAAAATAGCCCCGGTCCAGGCACAAAGTCCCGAGGATACACGGCTCTAGTCGCATTAGTATTTGACTCTCATACTCCACCCTGTTTCCCTGGAAAGGGATGTCCCCTCCAGATGTGTTTAAACCTGTAGCTTGTTTTTTTATATTAAATAATACTTAAACATGTTTATTCCACCAAAACAGATCAGCAAGATACTGGCTTAGCCGCATCAGAATGAAAGAGGCTGAAAATTGAAAAATGCTCCAAACACACCCCACCCCTTCCTCAGACTCAGAGCCCAAAGATAAGCCTGTTGTTGTAATTCAAATCAGATACTTGACATTGGTAAGTATGGATATTAAGTCGCATTTAATAAAGAAAAAAGGTTGAGGTTACTCTGTTTGTACCCGTAGATAAAAAGTGCAGGGCATCCATGACTCTTCAGTTTCAGACACCACAGACAACATACATTTACAATGGGACAATAAATAAAACAGTTCAAATGCTCCAGTGCTATTCAAGATGCTAGAATATCTCATACTGTAAATACCAATGAAAGCACTGACCACCATAACATACATGGAAAAGTAAAAACTGAATAAAATATTCTAAAAACAGATTAATGAATAGATATTATATACACAAATACAGGCTCCAGAAATATTTTGTGTATATACACAAATACAGGCTTTAGAAAGATTTTGTACAAATTGTGCAATTTTTCTTACAGCTTGTTAATCATCTGTGATTGCAGCTGGGACAAAGCTGTTTTTATTTTGTTTGGTTTTACACCTTGGAATTAAAAACCTCTTTCCAGAAGGGAGCAGCTGAAATTCTGCAAAAAGGTGCAAGCTGTTATTTTGAAATGGAATCTGTTATCCACTGTAGCTGCGTAGTGTACAGGGACTCTGGGTACTTCTGGGATTCACCGATAAGCATATTGAAATCATTCCACAATTATATTTCCACCTGTTCTTTACAGAAAGATTTCCAAACCAAAAGAGAACGAACTATGGGGTTGTTGTTTTTTACAACTTGGGTCTTTCTTTTGTAACTGAAGGCGCCAGTTTAATCAAACATGATAACATTGTACACACTGAAGTTATTACCCAGATTTTTGAATCCTGCAACATCGCTAAGAAGAATAGACATGCAAAACAAGCATTCAGATGATAAGACAACTGATTGCAATTCGGGCTTGGTTCATGATTTTAATGTTTGACTTTAATTTCTAAATTTTCCAAATAAATGTAAGCTGGGGGTTTGTTTACAACCTGTTGGTTGGCTTGTGTTTTGTGCCTCATCATATTCATCTTTAGCAATGACGCAGAGTTCCAAAATGTCAGTGATTGCTTTAGGCAAGTACAATGTTATCATAACTGATCGAACCGATGGCTGGAGCTACAAAAATAAAACCAAAGATGAAATAAACCCTAGTTTTCCTTTAATATGGATCAGTGTTCTGTATGTTTGCTGAAGGTATAAGTTATTTCACCCTTCTAATTTTCAATCTTTGCATATTTTAAGCGGTTTATCCCTATGGCAGCATCAACGTGCTTGGAATTTTCATGGTAATCTGCCTATTAAATTGCTAGAATTATTGTGGGTAAGTGGAAAATGTGAAGCATGAAAGGCGCAATGTGCGTATGCTGTACAATCCCAGTTGGGTACAGGTGCCAGAGATAGCCATATGCATTGTTGTCCGTACACGATTTAAGAAAGAAATGTTTCAACATCAAAGTTTGCCTGACAAATATATTGATGGTTGAAACAATGCCTCATTAACTCCAGTGAGCTTATAATTAAAGGCAGGGTTGGTAAAGTTGAAAAGATTTGAAAGTAGCATCTCCTTGGGGCTCCGACCCGCACGAGCGCCGTTGCTTCAGAGCACAGCGGAGAAAGGACCACAGTTTTACTTCATAATTCATTCACCGCTAAGCTAACAGCTAATATTATCATACCGAATGTTTAACACAATCATGACTACTGTTAGCAACGGCGGCGACGCAAATTGAGCTCAGGCTCTTTACAGGGGGGGTGGTTTTTTCCAAGTTCCGAGGCAGTTTTGAAAAAAGTGGATGTTGTTACATGATTACAGCAGCTACAGATGAGGGCTCTTTTTTCGCTGCTTTTTCAGAGCCATATCAAACAACATATAAAATAGTGTGTATTGGAAATAGTTACCAACCCAACCTTTAGGTGTAAAATGTGGTCTAATAATTATGTCAAAGAATCAGTAGGAAGGTCATCTAAAAAATGGCGCTATCATCCAGGGACCATGGGAATTTGTGGTAGTGTTTAAGGAAGCCAATACTTTTAAGATAGCTTGCCATGTGCCGATGTTCAAGGAAAAACTGTGACCCAATGAATGCAAGTTAAAAGGAAAGGGGGCAATCCAAAATAATTCAGATTTCTTTCTTCAGGGGACCATGAATCTTAGTACAACATGTTATGTTACTATCTGGCCCATCTGCCAGTAGTTTTCAAGACATCTTGCTCTGGATCAAAGTGCTAGACAGGGGATGATGAATATCTCCATCATCAGGAACTACTTTAGGCTTAAAGCTTACATTCAAGGCTTTAAAGCCACTTGAAATTAATTTTTTTTGTTTCTGTTTGAATACAACCTTTTTAGACAGATTTGAAATGTGGAGGCAGGAAAAGCAAAGGTGTCTATAATAAAATGAATGATGGGTAAATTCCATTAAGCTTTGATTTCAGGATCAAGGTATGGTTTATGCTGGCTCAATGTCACTCTCACTGGAACACTTGAATAGAATAGAGAACCATTAGCATACATTACTGTTATTAGTAACACTAATAACAGTAATGTTTTACCAAAGGTTCTCTCAAGCAATTTAGTATTGCACTTCCATAGTAGTTGAACTACCAAGATTCATATAATGTTTAAGAAAAAATGGTCTAAATCAATTCAAAAGTGGCCAATGCTCTGTCTGAAATCACGCACTTCTGTTTTTACACTTGCTTATCTTTTTTAACACTTTTATTTGTACATTTCCAGTTATCACCTAAAACAATCATATTCTCTATCTTACAAATAATCATAGACAAACAATCTCAACAAGAGAAAGACAAAGATAGACCAAACCTAAAATCAACCTTACAGACTTGTCACAGACAACAGACGGACCAGAGATTAAAAAAAAAAACATAACAAAAAAAACAAGTGCACCTAACATTCCTTATTACAGGACTGACCAAGGGCAGGTCTAAACATTCAGAGTTCCAGTTCTAGACCAGGTAAATTGTTCACATAAGTTATCAGAGGGTCCCAGGTTTTGTAGAATCTGTTGATGGAACCGTTGAGGGTACATCTGATTTTTTTCCAGCTTAACATTCTGCATAATGTCCCTAATCCAGTGGTGGTGTGATGGAGGAGTAGCAGCCTTCCATTTAAATAAAATCAAGCGTCTAGCTAATAAGGAGGAAAAGGCAATGACCCTCTGTAAATGAACAGGGGGAACAGATCCCGTCGTATCAGAAAAACAACCAAAAATAGCAACTAAGGGAGAAGGTGAGATGTTATAAGCATAAGCATTAGAGATGACTTCAAAAAAGGATGAACAGAAAGGAACAAGTTTCGGACAAGACCAGAACATATGATAGGAAGTAGCCGGCGTCTGTTTACATCTATCGCATAATGGATCTATGTTCATAAATATTCTTGCTAAGTTGGCTTTTGAGAAGTGCAACCTGTGTAACACTTTAAACTGTATTAAAGAATGTCTGGAACATATGGAAGAAGTGGACTTTAGTAAGAGCCATATCCCATTCCTCATCAGACAGCTGCGCCCCCAAGTCATTTTCCCACTACACTTGCTATTTTGAGTACATGGTGCTTTTTTACTGACGAAGTATGGCCGAATGCAGTGCGCTACAAGAACCCGGATGGTCCAATGAAATCGGTCGAAACGTTGAGTGTGGAACGATGGACCATACCCTTTTCAGCTGTCTAGTGTTTCTTCTTTTTGTCGTTTAACCCTCTCAGGCGCAGCCAAACGATTTTTGACAAAACTCCTGCTCCAAAAGCGATATTAGAAAATGTACTATTTTAATCATATATAACCTAAGACTTTGGTAAACTCATTTCAAGCACGGGAACAATCCGTACAACGCATCATAAGTTAAGGTTTGTTTTAAAAAGACATTTGAGGAATTTTCAGAAAAGCCAACATCAACTTTTTCAGCTTTAGCGCCAAATTATCTCTTGACACATTGCTCTGGGACAGATTTGGGCCTCACTGTATGGAAAGCTGGGTTCGTTCTGAACATTTTGATATGAAACAAATGGGGATCAGTTATATGTAAATACCTTAAAAAGGTGGATTTAAAAAGATATGTGAAAATACCCTTAGACCTCAGAGGTTTAACAGTAAACAACTGGTGAAAAAAGTTGTTATAAGTTATTTTTTTTACATTTTAAATGAATGAATCATTTCAATTTAACCATATGGCCTTTGCAATAAACAAGCCTTTCTTTTAATCTTTAATTTTGAATAAGAGGACACATCTGCTGTTTTGTTTGTTGTTCATTTCATTCTCTTCAAAAGAAATCGTGGGAAAATCCTGTCGTGAACTTAAAATCGTGAATCCTATGGAATCGTGAGTTGAGTGTATCGTTACATCCCTGATGGACACTACTCATCACATTACATTTCATTTAGCTGACTCTTTTATCCAAAGCGACTTCCATTCATACACCGATGGCGCAGCATCGGGAGTAGTTTCGGGGTTCGGTGTCTTGCCCAAGGACACTTCGACATGTAGGCTGCAGGGGCGGGGATCGGACCACCCAATCTCCCAATTGGTACACGACCACTCACACATCCCACAAATGGTCCTCAACTGTCGCCGTCTTTGCGACAGAGCGGGAGCTGCAGGAACGCCAATGCATTTTCAAATTTCTGAATATGGCGGGCGAGGACGCTGTAGCGGTTGTGATTGAAACACCGAACTCCAAACTATGCAAATGTAATTCATACTTTTTGTTTTTAAATAAGTACCATTACACTGCAGTGAAATAATGAGAAAACAAGCCGGTAGATACTGTATATATTGTTGGACGAAAATAGTTAGCGGTAATGCCACCCCGGCCGCAATCTACCATTAGAAAGAAGAGTCATTTCCAGTCGCTGCATAATGGGCGTGTGTGATTCGAGACAACACTACCTTGTCGAAATGTAGGCGCAACACAAGTGAGTACATGTACATGTAAGTGTACTTACGGAAGTATCCGACTTGAGACACACTGTAAGATATCCGAGATACCTAGGTCAAGCCTCCAAAACACTTGATCCAACATGTCCCATAACGCAACTGCCTCCTAAAAACACATGGCTTTCAAATCTCACACCCTCAGCTTGTAATGCAGGCCCTTTGATCTCACCATGACTTCTACTGATGAGTACATATTGTATGCGCTGCAAAGACCGTTACATCTGTACATGGTTGTCTTTCGGTGAATAGAGGGCAGTGAGTGTGGCTAACGTGTGGGGTGTATTATTGCTCTTAATCCTGAGTAAAATAACACATTAAGCTTGTTGTTAATCCACGCTGAAGGGAAAAAGAGAGAAAGCCATAACATTTGATGTATGGGCTCGGAGCGACTCGCGTTATGATCTGTTAACGGTATACCAAAGCCACTGTGTACTTTTCAGAAAATATGGTGGCTTAGCAGTGTTGGGGATTTACTGGAGGTCACAAAGTCAGGTGGGGTTGTTTCCTACTGCCTATTATATTTCCTCCACCCAGCTCTTACAGGCGTACTGCTGGATTCAGTCAGGCTGTCATGAACCATTCAAACATAAAGCTACGAAAAGTAATGCACTGTAATTCGTATGTATTCCACATATTTTTTGCACTTTTTGTCGGCTAAACTTTTTGTCAGCTAAACTTTTTGTAACCACTGCTGAAACGACCCTTACCTCCCGAGCCCTGTACCCTGCTCAAAGTCACCTTTTGTTGGCTAAACTCAACTAGCAACAGCCTCTGAAACGGCTGACAGCTCACGGGGCTCTGAAGCCAGCTCCCAGTCACCTTTTGTCTGCTAAATTTAACTGAAAAGAAGGCTAAACTTAACTCTCATATGAGCGGTCGTCACGTGACCAGTCAGCAGCCGCCTTATTCCATCGTTGCAAGGTCTCCTCAAGAGTTTGGGTGACGGCCGCACATTCTGGCGTCAAGTTGATTTTTATACATCACACCGTGTGCGTGAAAACCAGCGTACGCAAGCTTTTCGTGCGTACCCAACGTTTATACATGAGGCCCCTGGTGAGGATTCACTATAAGCCCCCGACGGGTTTCTAACCTCTCCAGCACACACTCTTTCTCTTCCTATGTGAAAAACATATGATGTGATTTATGTTGTACTGTACTGTACTTTTTTTTGTATATGGTAATATTTTCACTGTATGTTTTGCTGTTACCAAGTGTCCAAACAATCGATACATACTATTAGTATATGATTGAAGGCCAAAGTGGCTCTTATCGTGATAATAACTGGCGGTAAACCTGACCTGAAGGAATACTGGCTTTAAAAAGAATGGAAAACTGGGACAGGAAAGTTAAAGTGGTCATATTATGCTTTTTGGCTTTTTCCATTTCCTTTATTGTGTTATATATCTTTTTTTGTGCACGTAATAAGTCCACCCCAAAGGGACTTACCATCTCCAACAGAAAACCCTGTTCACAAACTGCTCCAAACAGCTCTGTTGTAGTCCAGCCTAGTAGTTCTTACCTAGGTACTGTCAGGGCACGCCCTCATACTCTGCTTCTGACTGGCTAGTAGTCCTTACCTAGGTACTGTCAGGGCACGCCCTCATACTCTGCTTCTGACTGGCTAGTAGTCCTTACCTAGGTACTGTCAGGGCACGCCCTCATACTCTGCTTCTGACTGGCTAGTAGTCCTTACCTAGGTACTGTCAGGGCACGCCCTCATACTCTGCTTCTGACTGGCTAGCAGTCCTTACCTAGGTACTGTCAGGGCACGCCCTCATACTCTGCTTCTGACTGGCTAGTAGTCCTTACCTAGGTACTGTCAGGGGACACCCTCATACTCTGCTTCTGACTGGCTTGTAGTCCTTACCTAGGTACTGTCAGGGGACACCCTCATACTCTGCTTCTGACTGGCTAGTAGTCCTTACCTAGGTACTGTCAGGGCACGCCCTCATACTCTGCTTCTGACTGGCTAGTAGTCCTTACCTAGGTACTGCGCATGTGTGACTCCCAACAAAGATGGAACAGAAGTGAGATGTCTCACTCTGTAGCTAAAACAGAGAGCTCAACACACAGGGTGAAAAGAGGAGCTGCAGCAATGTGCAGTAAAACAAAAATATGGTGTTTTCTGAAAATTAAACCATGTAAACCTATTCTGATATAACCTCTAAATACAATTATGAACCTGAAAATGAGCATAATATGGGTGCTTTTTCCTCTTCATTTATCCAGGGAAAGTACTGATGTGGGTCTTTTTTCCAGCGACTTCCTGCTGCACGCACCCTCATTCTGGGAGCTTTGCCACTGAGCAGTTTCTAATCTTTTAGTCTTGATAAAAAAATGGTTCAAGGGCTATTAATACATCACTGAAATACACAGAAGGCCATAACAACTTGTATATTCTATTTAGAGGCTCTTAAAAAAACTCATATCAAAAATCAAGTGATTGAACATCATCCCCCGTAAGTCTTAAAATAGCATGGCATGATACCCACCAAACAACAGGGCTGTGACTGCTGCTGCCACAGTTTGTAGAGAATCAATTAGAAGATTGTTTCAAGCTTGCTACATCAAAGGAAACTGTAGTAATGTATTGATTTAGGCTCACTGCCGCTTTTGTTATTTCACACCAAATTGAAGGCACTTTTGAAACGTGTATAACTCAATGATTTTGTATTTGCCAAAGAAAACGTTGAGCTTATTACATTAAATGTCACAAAATGGCAGAAATGTGTCATTCCGTAGGCCTGTTGCAATTATTAAATAAATGTCTAATTGTCGTTTATTTTACATAATCTAACAAAGTTTCTTTGTTTAACAGCAATTAATTGCTAACATTAGCTAAGGTCCCAAGGTGTCTGACTGGTAATTGTTGATTTTGTTCAGAAATGCCAAATAGTACTTGCATTGTAAGTAAGTGATTATTAGTTGGACCGTATATAGCAACAAAAATGACGAGGGGGGATACAGCGGATAGAAAAAAGGTTTTATGATAATAAAGCGCCGTTGTTGTCTTCCTAGGCTGTGTATTTGTGTTATTACATTATCTGGGTCACATGACAGCGATATAACCAAAAAATGGATCCTTGAATTCATTCAAAACTTGAATTTGTTTAAAAAGTAATACATTTGAGTGAAAGAGTGTATGTTTGTTTGAGTGATTGTGTGTATGTACTGTATGTATATAATGTTTTTTTCATTTTCTTTGGATTTTAACTTTTCTTTAGTTATGTAGGTTATTTCTATTATTGTTGTTGTTGTTGTTGTTGTTGTTGTTATCATCATCATCATCATCATCACCGGGTGGATTGCATCATATATATATATAATATATATATATAATATAATATAATATAAAATAAAAAAAACTGCAACAATATGTGAATTGTACTGTTCGGTAATGGATTGTAAATTTAAGTGAATGAGTTGCAATAAAAGTATTAAAAAAAATGTAGTCAAAGAGACAATTTATTGTTAATTGCAATTATTTCTGAGAAAATTAATTGTATAGCAATATTTGGAATTGTTACAGCTCTAGTCATTTGCGTTTATCCCCGATCACCAAAGTGACATTCCCGTGATATCCCGTGAGGCGACGTGAGCTCAGGGGAACGTCCCAACAACAACAACCACAGTTTTTGTTTTCTTTATTTATTTATTTTTTAGCTAAAGCTTTAAGCATTGCTCATTGATGGATGGATCAGCTGCCATCTGGAGATATCGGCTTAATTTGCAGTGACTGTAGACTCATCATATCGGACCAGCCAGTACCATCTGTTACCTTCAGGGAGGAGATTCCATTCCCTGCCCCTAAGATCCAAACGAGCCATGCCCACCTTTGTGCCAGCATCCATCGCAGTCTCGCATTGCCAGACCCTCCTCCACAGCGCTGTGGCATTTCTTTAAAACAATCATAATCGTTTTGGGCGGCGCCGGACGAAGCAACGCTGCCAAATGGCCTCGGGAAGGAACTTGTTTTGGTGGAATATGTGAACGTTCAAAAGTTGTTTTCAGTCGTGCAACAGAAAACTCAGATTGGACAGATAGTCTAGCTAGCTGTCTGGATTTACCCTGCAGAGATCTGAGGAGCAGTTAACCATAGTCCTCACAAATCCACCAGAGGTTAGAACGCCAACACAAAGAAAGTGGAAGATGACATCCAGCCAAAATGAGGGGCATGCGGCAGAATTTTCGACGACTTCGGAGCAATCCGGGAAGTGGAACGTCATTGACATAGACTAGCATCCACCAGACTGTTGAACAAACAATAACCCCTAGCCTAGCCTAGCTGTGCCTCGCTGCATGGCACGCCCCACTCCAGCAGAGATGAGCAGATTAAGCTGGCTGCGGTTACTCCTGTTTACAGCTCAGATTAGCACAGGCACCAATCTGTTACGCCATCAGGCAGCTGTTACCCCGCGCATGACTCTTTGTCCCAAACTGAAGAACAGACACAGAAATAAAAAGGGGACCAAAACTGGCTGTAAAAGAACATCTGGTGTCGTGAAAGTATTTTGAGATTCTGTATTCTGATTCTGATATTTGATCAATTGTGGGTGTTACTGTGTATCACCATGTATTGTGTTGAAGAAACGGTGCACAGTTGTGGCCGTTACACACACTCGACTCTGATTGGTGCGATCCGCTGCTGTTTAGACAGAAACGCATTACTTGAAGCCTGACAAGATGGATTTTTGTGTGATGTGGGATCCTGTTATCCTCTGATCCTCTGAAAAAACTTCAGCTTTGCAGCAAAAATAAGTTGATTTTTTTTGGCGCTGCATACACGAAAGAGCCTGCTGTTGTTTGTAATTAGGCAACTGTCTGCTAACACCTTGGCCATAACAACTTTATATGACATCAATGTTGCACTAGGAACATCTTTCTCTGCCTGCAAGTGGCAAAATAAGATAATTCATTATTCAGCTTTAAACTACCTGTAACTTAAACTGAGCAGGAGCATAGCTGAATACACAACACATTCTTAATCTCCCATCGTGTAAAATACGGACGCTTGTTCATGTGTGTTTGGCGTTTGTTATTCACACTAAAAGTCTCCTTTAGTGTCGGGACTCTTGACGACACTTTTTGACGCCATGGGTCGGGACGTACCGACTGACATGCGGCACAAGAACGGGACAGTTTAGGAAGAGATGGTGGGTGGGGTTATAAAATGTATGTTTCAGTGACACGCTGGACAAGAACGGGACACGAACTCCGGTCTCCTGGGTGAAAGTCCTGTGTTGTTCGGCCCATCCACCACCCAAACCTCCCTCCTTACGCGGCATTTTGGTCTTTCATACTACTCACTATCGTTGTCTCTCTTAATACTACGTCATCTTACAGCGCCGCGGTCGAGCTGCTGCTCTGCCCGGTGCGTCCTATAAAGACGCTAAAGGGTTATTTTTTGCGTCGTATCTGACACTGAGAGCCACTGACCAAGCGTCCGAATTTTACAAATGTGGAGTGAGAACGGGTTGGAATACACAGTGTGAATAATGTTGGTTATTTTTAGCAGTGTTCTGTTGGCAGTTCGGTGTTGTATCAGTATGTGGCACGACATTGGCAAGGATGGCAACGTTACCAAAATGGCACAACATGTTGTGTTTTACACTCTGCTATGCTGGTCACTCTCTAGCACTCTGAAATTCATCGACAGATGTTTAAATAACTTAATATAACTTATTACTGTTCTCTTTTTATGGTTTGTTTGCACCAGTAACGTAACGAAAAAACGCCTATAATCTCCATTTTGATCAATAAAAAAATGTTCAGTTATAAGTAAAAGTTTTAAATTATTCATGTGCATATGCATCACTTGTATGTGTCCAAAACAATTTGTTGCTGACATACAGTCAGTAAGGGTTGGCTGTTTTTATTGCTGCCCTGACGGTGCTGCAAATAATTAAAGGTGCTCTAAGCGATGTTGGGTGATGTCACTTCTTGTTGACGTTCAAAGTATTGTCAAACAAAATGGAGGCTAGCTCGCCCCTCCCTCCTCCTCATCCCATCCCCTCCCCCTCCCTCCGTGCTTCCTGAAACAGTCATGAACACGCATTGTGGAAGTAGCCTTCGTGCTAACGCTGCTGCGGTGATGGCTCAACCAACTCCTTCTTGTCTGTTATTGGCTGGAACACTGTTTGTTATGTTTGGTGGTGCAGGTTGGCGCAGTTTGATTTTTGTTGCCGTTTGTGGAGCCTGGGTTGTCTACAGAGACCGCGTTTTTTTACAGTGTGTTCAGGGGACAGGCAGCTAGCGGATAGTGAGGAGATGTTTGCTGTATGTGACAAAAAAATGTCATGACATTGCTTAGAGCACCTTTTAAATAATAAAGCAATGCTAGTGGCAGGGCTGTTTTATTTATGAGCCCTTGAGCAAAAACTTTTTCATACATATTTGTAGTAGTACATCACAGAAATGCATCTGCTGTGCTTGTGAGAACAGCCAATGAAGTATGCGAACAGGCATGAGGAAGTACATTTTTAGTTATGCCTAATCAACAACACTGACACACTTTGGGGCAATCAAGTTTCAGTCATTTAAAGAAGAAAATCATCTTCAATTCTTCATTCTTACTGTTTGCCAACAGCTGCTCTTTCGTCTCTTTCCAATAACTGTCCCTGGCGGTATTTTTCAGTTTATTCCAATATGCCACACCCATCACTGGATGTATGGCAGATTAACCCGTGAAATAACTTGAATGCAGTACAACATAATGTTGATTCCAAAGCCTCCATAAAGACGTGTTGGGATGGTGGCCATCAATGTCAACTCAAATTCATAGAATTGGAGGAGACAAATTGATCAGCTGTGCTTGTGAGAACAGCCAATAAAGAACGCAAACAGGCAACAGTTATCACATTTTTAGTAACACCCAATCAATAACACTGACACACTGCTTTCGGGCAAAGTAACTGAACACAATTCAAAAACCTGGCAGTTTAATTTCCTCTTGCTCAGAAAAAAAACACTCCACTGTGTCTAGCAAGTAAAAACAAAACCTGTCCTTTATAGTAATTGTCTTCTGGAAAAATTGACGTACAAGTAATAAATCAAGTTTAAGTCTTTTAGAGAAAACAAATCCTCTTCAATTCTTCAGTCTTACTGTTTGCCAACAGCTGCTACATGTCTTTCTTCTCTTTCTAATATCTGTCCCTGGCGGTATTTTTCAGTTTATTTCAATATGTCACCCCCATCACTGGATCTATGGCCAATTAACCCCTTAAAATAACTTGAATGCAGCACAACCTAAGGTCGATTCTCAAGTCTCCATAAAGACTTGTTGGGATGCTGTCCATCAATATGGGGCGGTTGTTCAACATTAAGTCCTTCCAGACTGATGAGTTGTTCAGCTCCTCTTTCTGAAATAGATGTAAAGAGTGTATTCTTTATGTCTTTTTAGCCCTATTCGCACGGGATAAGTATTACCTGGTGACCTCCAGTCATTTGTAATAATCGCGGAGGTTGTCTGTGATCTTAATCCCGTGCGAATCGGTCATGTCTGTAATTTGTAAAGTAATAATTCCCCCGCAAATGACCTACCATATTTCGCCGAAAACGGAGGTCCTGTGATAATATTAGTCCCGTGCGAATCGGCATCTCTGTGATTTGGGGTCTAACTGGCTGCGTTGTCAATTATAAATGAAAAGTTTTGACATCATATCCGGGGGATAATGTCTGTAAATTTGAGTAAAATACAGACTTCAGTTATCCCGTGTGAATGCGCCAGACGAAATACAGACGTGTGGGGGTAATTTATAAACTACAAGAGGTCCCCAGGTAATACTTATCCCGTGCGAATAGGGCTTTAGACTGTTTGCCTTATCACACAACAGCTGTGTTTGTTGAGTATGGAAGTCTGTGGCTGCCAATATTAAAATTCAATCATTAAATCATATTGAAATTTCATTTTCCATTTGTGTGCACGATGTATATGGAAAACAGGAAATTGCATTGGCAATTAATATTCAACGTACTCCAAAGTATAAAACAGGTACAAGGATATTGAATGGAAAATAGACCTTTCAGTTTTACTATCCTCTCCTTGTCTCCTCTCCTCTCCATCACACCTGGTCTCCCCGAGACATCTCCTTAGGCTGAATGAGAAGGGAATGATCTATAGTGTCGAAGGCTGCAGTTAGATCTAGGAGCAAGAGGATGGAGCAGTTACCTGAGTCAGCAGCTAGAAGGAGACGCTTATTCTGTACTGTGAAGAGCTCTAAAACCAGACTGTGAGAGCTTCAAGCCATTTATGCCCAATGTGACAAAGAAGTGCACCACACTTGATGGCATTGTCCCAGTGAGTGAAGAATAATCCCAAACGCAGATCACTCCACAGCCCCTCATCTGAAGAGCTTTGATGGCTCTAATCTAGCGTTTAGCATCTCCGCTAATCTCTTTGGATTCTAGACTGCATTAATAAGTGATGCAAAAGTGGTTCAAATCGGCTGTAAATGTTCCCTCCACTTTAGCTGGATCTATGGAGTGTGTGTGCATGCTTTCAGATGATATGTAAGAGGGTCACATGTAATGCTGCCATTCTTATGTAGGGGTCAGAGGTCATGACAGAGATGTTAAAGAGATATGACACTAGGCCTGTACCAATTATTACATAATTGTCTACTAGCAATTTCTTTGTTTAACCGCAATTAATTGCTAACATTAGCTAAGGTCCTAAGGGGTATGACTGTTGATGATTATCGTCAGTTTTATGTTCATTTAAGAAAGAAATGAAGATTAAGACTATCAGCTTCACACAACTTTCACTGTATCTCTCAGTATGACTATGTTCAGAAGATTGTGTCGTCTGGCGACTTTCGCATGCAGAAACTTGATAATGACCTCTTCTGAAGAGTCCATCGTGTTTTTTTAATCCTCCGTGTCCTCCTTGGCTACTAGCAGCTGCATGGACGAGGGGTGGGGGTGGTGCATGATCACATAAGGCTAGTGTCATGTTGATGCACAGACAGTTTTGTTGTCATTACTTAGAATTCCTCATGGGGGCGACAGAAACTATGCACTATATCTTCAAGGCGTGGTTTACTTCATGTGTCATTACATTATCTGGATCACATAGCAGTGGTATAACTAAAAGATGTATTCTGGAATGCATTCAAAACTTTATCATTTCTTTGCAAAAGTAATACATAAATATTTAAAAAATTTGACTGAAAGAGACAATTATATTGTTAATCACATTATTTCTGAGACAATTGTACAGTTAAATCTGAAGTTGTTACAGCTCTACACGTTTACATTTAAAATCCAGGTGCAGCAAAGCAGAATGAGATGTAGTAAATAGAACACTGGAACCTTCTACAGGTACAGTTCATGTAGGCAATGAGTTGGTTAAATATAGTTTTTTCCTTCATTTTATTCATGACAAAACCTCAACTTGTAAGTATGAGCATAGCCATTCAACAAAAGATATCCTATGAGAATGGAAAGCACGGGAACAAACATTTCTCTTGAAAACGCTCAAAGCTGTTGGTTTTAATGAAGACTCTTTGCAGCAGGTGCTGCTTGAATTTAATCTTTTCCATTGAATGGAATTTCCATTTTCAAAATTTCTTTATCAGAGGTATGGTTCTCTTTGAATTACCCAAAAATAATAATAATACCCAGTACAACTAAAGGTCGGATCGAAACTCCCTCTCAGGAAGAAACCTGGGACAGACCCAGGCTCTTGGTAGGCTGTGTCTGACGGTGCCGGTTGGAAGTGTGCTGAATAGTGGCAATAATAATCACAATAAAGATAATGGATCAGTGACTAGAAATAGTAGTCGTAGTAGTTCATGGCATAGCAGGGCACTGCAGGGCGTAGCAGGATGCAGCAGGACGTAGCAGAGCACTGCAGAGCGTAGCAGGTGTAACAATTTTGAGTGTTTTGTTAAATTTTTTAGCATTTGAAAAAGAAATTGAAATGTTTCAAAACCGTATTCTCACTGACCTTTGGCATATACCCATCTGTGATTATCCTTCCGTTAATGTTAGCCTAAATAATTCATAGTTTCTGCTTTTCTAACGCAATTAGGCATCATTTTCTATTAATGACATTTATTGACCATGAATTCCAAAAATAAGTGTAAAACTAGTAATAAATTGGTGTTAGCGGTGTTTATACATGGCAGTGAAAAGAAGACGGCAAAAAAGAAAAAAAAGCGTGTCGAAAAAAGGGACAAAAACGTCAGAAAAAGTGTTGATTTTGACCCGGGAGGACAACAAGTGCATGGTCCAATGGAAGACAACACAAGGATTAACTTTTAAACAGCTTTCAGATCTGTTTTGGGGTTATTGCTCCACTTCCTGTGGATTTGCATAATGTGTTGTGATCTCTCTCGTTTGTACACTGTTTAAAAGTGAGACAGCTGTGAATTCCTGGACTCCACACAAGTTAAATCACACTGAGAAATGTGCCAAACGTCAGCGTGAGTTCACGTGGAAGTAAATGCGTTTTTTTTTATATATATAATCCCATTCACTGAATGGTGAACGCTAGGTCCCTAAAACTCACACTAATATGTCGCAGGGAAAAGTCTAAACTGATTGTAAATAAAAACTGTGTAACCGTCAGAGGGGGGAGTAAGTCACACATGTGCAAGTCTCAAGTCTTAACCTTTAAGTCACAATCAAGTCTCAAGTCACTGTGGTGAGAATCGAGCAAGTCGAGTCCCTGCCATAAGTCCAGCAAGTCACAAGTCAAGTCATAAAAAAAATTGTCGTTAACGTTAGCTAAAAGACACATTCATGTACCTTTGTTTGTGTTGCTTGAAATGACGGATGAAGTTGGATGTTGTGGTTGTCGTGTCAGTAATTTTGGAGTTGTAATCCTTACAACGAGCACCGACTACAAACTCCTTAAATCCGAATTTCACTATTTTGGGGCATCATCCCTTCCATGACGGCTGCCTCCTACGTTTGTCTCTGCTGGTCTGCCACGCTCTGGAAGGTTGCCTAGCAACTTGCCAGGGTGGCGCGTATAGCACAAAAGATGTTCCGAAAACAAAACGTAGCCTAACTTCTCAATACCTTGAAATAAAGAATACGGATTTGGCAATTACATTGATGAAAAGTCAAGTCCTTTCAAGTCATCTGTCAAGTCTCAAGTCTTAAATACCAAGTCAAAGTCAAGTGGATTCATTTATCAATGTAAGTCAAGCAAGTCTCGGGTCATCAATTGGCGACTCGAGTCAGACTCAAGTCGAGTCGTGCGACTTGAGTCCCCCACCTCTGGTAACTGTTAAGGATACAGGTGGAAATGACTAATGAACACATGGGAACTTTTAGGACAGTCCACGACTTACTTCAGTACACAGAAAAAAAACTTTACAGTAACGATTAAATGTAATTTGCTACTTCCACCCCTGACTAAAACACTCAACTCTAAACTGAGCAGAGGAAGGCAGCCAACCGGTGACATTCAGAAAATGGTCTCATAAACCGGCGAGGCGGCACCGCCTGCAGTGTACTTTCACATCTATTTGCTCATGATATTCCTTTGTTTGGCAGGGCCTGCCATCCCTGTTGGAGTGGACGTTCAGGTGGAGAGCTTGGACAGCATTTCTGAGGTCGATATGGTAAGAAAACCTGTATTTATCCACAGCTGTTTATCATGTGACAGAATATTAAAGATGATGCATGCTATAGTCTGAGAGACACATATGTGAATATGCGGTAGAGTACATAATCAAATCCTTATTTTAATCATTTACAACAATTTTGAAAGATAGGCTGTGTTTGCTGAGGATTTTGTTTTTGTTGGTTTTCTTGCCTCTACTGAAATGTTTTAGTTTTTTTTTAAAGTTCAATAAACTAATTAAACTGAACTAAATGTACAGTTTCATACCCACATATCACTGTAAAACTTTTTACTATACATTTACAATAATATACTGGCAGCAGCTTGGCCAGTTGGTTTTAAAATTTTAAGCTATTTTATTGTAAATAGACATAGTTTCTTACTGTATTATTTGAATTTAGAGTAATATACTGGCTGCAGTGTAATTCCCGCCTTTTCCTTTATTTTCCCAAGATGCATTGGTATTAACAGTAAATACCTGTAATCTGTAACATTCGCAGATAGCGCTGTAATGTTATTATTTTCTCCCAGAATGCATTGCCATTTACAGTATGATCCTCTATAACATTAAAACAGTAAGATACTGTGAGATGTTAGCTGTAAATTTACATCAAAGGTTTACAGTGTTATTCGGTTAAACTGAAATTACTTAAAAAAGCTTTTAATATAAGTATATACAATGTCAAATAAACTAATGCTATTGCTAACAGAAGCATTTTTTACGCTTCAAATCCAGTTTCATAATTTTCACATGCATAACTACGGTGGATTGTGTGTTGGGCTCTGACTGCTGCATGAACACAGGTGACCCACACTCAATACTGTGCCTGAACACATCCTGGGTAGACCCAGACGGAGCACTGAAGCTGCTGCTGATGTGATAATTTGCTATTTTTGCACACATGCCGCATAGACATTATGGTAAACATAGCCATGGGTACAGCCAGCAGGTTCTTGCCTGAGGATCTCTGTGTTGCAGGTTGATATGTAGAGAGTAAGTTATCTAGGGCGATGATGTGCTTTATAAGTTATGAGTACAATCTTAAAAAATCAATTCTGCTGTAAAACAAATTGCCATCTGGTGGAAAGACATTAAACGTTAAATTCAATTAAATTAGATCCCTCATTAGCAGTGCCCTTAAAGGAAAACTCAGGCCAATTTTTACGTTAATCTTGATCCCTATAAATATGCGATTACTGTCAATAGTAGAAAAAACGACCCGAATCGGTGCTAGCAAACTGGAGTTGCTGCAGCTACGTCTAGAGCTCCCACTTAGCTAAAACGGCAGTTGTGGGGGCATGTTCTAAAGAGTGCTTTTATGCCTCTTAACAGACACAAAATGCAATTAAAATGTCTGTGCAACATGAACAGGGCCCTTACGTGACAACAAGATGTGTTTTCAACTCAGACATTGTTTAAATTCACCTACCCTGTCTTGCCCTGTTAGCTGCTAGCTGCCGTCCGGGATGAGTGTGTTGTTCAGCCAGGCTTCGGTGATAATCAAAGATAATCATCTTTGTGTGTGATCAATCTGGTGTTGGTGAGTAGGAGGCAAAGCAGTGGCGATCTGTGTGGTAGTTCCTTTAGGGCCTAAAGTGTCACAAAGTGAAACAGTGTCGGGCCGACCCGGCATCCTTGCTTCTGCTCAGGGGCGGATCTAGAAAAATATTTCTGGGGTGGCGAGAGAGGGGCAGGAATTTTTGAGGGGTGGCAACATATGTCAGACGTATATTTACTGAATTTAATCAGTTATCACAGTTTGATGAGAAATAGTATGTACACACTACAAAACGGCACGGGCTACCATTTACAAACTCATACAGACAAACTTCATCTCATGCAATCAGTGTCCTGCATTTGGGTTTTCATTTGAAACAGTTCATATTAGGAATAAGTGACCGTACAATGTGATCTCACTTAATAGGAGATATAGAAGTATGATAGAAGTAAGGGGCATTATCACAGGAAAGGCATTAAGGTAAGACCCAGGTGATGAGAGGCAGATGTGTCAGTGTGAGAGGGGAAGCAAACTGTTTTGGACTGTGTCAGAGAGGAAGCGTTGCAGGCAGCATTTGTACAAGATTAGGAACTGTCATTGATTAGTTCTAACCATCAGACTGTGTTAACACACTAACATTTTTGCCTGGGAAAGAGACTTCAGATCCAGTATTAGGGGACCACTAAGGCCTATATAAAAGAGACTTCAGATACAGTATTAGGGGACCACTAAGGTCTATATAAAAGAGACTTCAGATATAGTATTAGGGGACCACTAAGGCCTATATAAAAGAGACTTCAGATACAGTATTAGGGGACCACTAAGGCCTATATAAAAGCATCCAGAGAGCACCATTTCATGGGACCTTTAATGAAGACACTAAGTACAACCCTTTTGAACCATGCGCCTGGTGCACGGACCCTTTTTTCCGCCGTCAAACTAGCAAAAGTGGATTCGTACACGCCCTAAAGGCACCTGCACCAGGCGCTTCATGCAGTGCGCTTAGCTCATTAAAATAGGGCCCACTGAGTTCTTAAATAACTATGCTTTGACATTCATACACTAGGCAAAATGATGCTCCGAAAGATCTACTATAAGCCCACTACTGTGCATAAGTTGTGTGTTTTCTTCTGTTCCAGGCTTCATGTATCTAATTAGATATATGTGGTTAAACCATTTGATTATATCACTATCCTGGAACATTCCTACCTGAGGTGGTCCTTCATCAAATAGTATTTTTCTTAGATCATTATAGAATGGGCAGTACATTAAAACAAATATTTTTATTCTCTCCTTCCCCAAGATCACAGTACGGACAGTCTTTGATCTTCCTCAGCTCCTATTCAATAAGTAATTGTAGTGTCCCAGAGTGGAGCTGTGCACAGAGAGAGCACAAGCTCTTAGGTAGCCTAGATTATACACAACATATTTTTTACTGTCAGGGCCAATATGAAGAATTTTTGGTTCATCTTTTGGAATGACTGAAAAAGAAAATCAATGTAAAACAACTTGTTGAATGAACATATACAGTATTAATGCACAGTCAGCCCTAAACGGTTTCTTCCAATGCAATGAGGAGTATAAAATTATAAGCAGAAATGATTGTGAAGACAGTTTATTCCTTCTTTTTTTGTGACTTCACCCCATGCAACAGGGTTGTTGTTGTTTTCTTTAATGGAAATGGTTCTCTGTCACTCTGAGCCTGTACAGACGTAGAAGACTGTGAAACTTTGAGTAGCTGGATTCCATTTTTGTCGCTTGGGAAGTTGTCAGCTGGGCAGAATAACTGTAACACGAGAAGGGAAACAGGAAAGTAAGGCAATCCAATTAAATGTTGACAACTGAGGACCGGAAGCAGTTAAACAGCGGCCAGTCTTTCCCAACTGATGCTGCTTTTTGATGGCCACAGCAGCCAGATTTCCCTGGTTGTTCAGCTCCTGTCAGTCAGGTTTCTCAGAGGGCGTGGGTTTCGTTTACATTTTAGGATTGTAGGCCGATGAACATCATCCTTCTTCCCCTTAATTCCACCAGCATTTTGCCATGACTATAAAGCGGAGGGTCCTCCCAGAGGAAATATTGAGCATTTAACACTTCATCCCCTGCATTCTGGTGAATTTTTATGCACCCATTTCGGCCTTTTCTGCATCAATTTATGGGGGATTTACATTTCATTGGGTCTTTAACTTTAAGTCATTGGATTTCACAAAAGGATACCACGCTCCCAGACTAAAAACGTAATGTATTAGGGGTATAGACTGATAAACATCATCCTTCTCTCCTTTTAATCCCACCAGGACTTCACCATGACTCTGTACCTGCGGCACTACTGGAAGGATGAGCGCCTGTCCTTCACCAGCAGCACCAACAAGAGCATGACGTTTGATGGCCGTCTGGTGAAGAAGATCTGGGTCCCTGATGTCTTCTTTGTCCACTCTAAGAGGTCCTTCATCCACGACACCACCACTGATAACATCATGCTGCGTGTCTTTCCTGACGGACACGTCCTGTACAGCTTGAGGTCTGTAGCATTTCAGCATCTGACTTATTCACATGTATTTTCAGACCCATGTCAGCCTGTTGTCATGAACCATACGTTCAAAGAGCTACGATAGGTTAAGCACTGTAATTTGGAAGAATTCCACTTTTTGTTGTTGTTGCTGAATGCACCACGTTGATTGCTGCTGTATTAGAACCATGCTGGCCACAATTGGGAGGAGGTCGGGGTGGATTGATGAATGTTAAAACAGGGAGCGGAGTTCGCTTCCCAGGGAAACGCGTCTTCCTTGGGAGTGTTTTAATCCAAACCACGATGATTTACCTAAACTTAACTAGTCGTTTTGGTGCCTAAACATAACTTTTGTCGCAGCAAAACGCTCATTTTTAGTCGCCTAAACTTAACCGTAATGTCTGCCGAAACGACCGTCAGCTCGCAGTGCTCTGTACCTGGCTCAAAGTCACCTGTTCTCGGGTAACTGAACCCCCAACTACCGTTGATACGGCGGAGCACCATGCGGAGCGGAACACCATGCGGAGCACCATGCAGAGCACCATGCAGAGCTCCAAGCAGAGCACCATGCGGAGCACCATGCAGAGCACCATGCAGAGCACCATGCGGAGCACCATGCAGAGCTCCAAGCAGAGCACCATGCGGAGCGGAACACCATGCGGAGCACCATGCAGAGCTCCAAGCAGAACACCATGCGGTACACCATGCGGAGCTCCAAGCAGAGCACCATGCGGTGCTCCATGCAGAGCTCCAAGCAGAACACCATGCGGAGCAGTGCACCGCCTGATATTCTCCAACCCTTCCGCTATCTCCACTATCTATTTTGCAAGGGCACCGTTCGCTGCATCCTATAGGACAACTGTGATTGATTTAAAGAAATAAAAACAAGCCAAGCGTTTTTTTTCCCCTATAGCAGAATGTTAACTGGTGCAGCCAGACCGTACTCCAGCGCTGGCTGTGGAGATAGGTGTGGCAATGCGAGATCAGACCACAAGTGATGTGATGGGAATTTCATATCATATCAGTCAGGGAAACGAGGCATGATTTTGTTTGTCGTGAAAGTCCAAGTCTTCATTTTGAGGCCTTATTATCTCCTTGTGTTGAGTAATGACGTGGGTAACTCTGCCTGAAAGAGCGGCCAACCCTGAAATAATTTCCTTAGCCTGAGAGTTTCCATACGTTACTGTTGAAGTGCTAGTTCAGATGATTTCTCAAGAATAACATTCTGAAAACAAACACTCAGTGCCAAATACAGAAATGTTTTCATGCTGGCTGGCACAGATCATGGACCTTGTGTCTGTAAAGTGGATATATTATAGGAAGTGAGCACAAACACAACTGTTTCCCACCTACACAAGCACCTGGTAATTTAGTGGCTCACCATGACCATGAGTGATTGTTTCTATCACTGGAGGAAAATGTCAATTTGGTCCAGTGCCATTCTGGTCTCCAAGTGTTTGTCGCATGTCTAAATATGACACTAAAGGAGACTTTTTTGCGTAAATAACAAACGCCAAAGGCACCTGACCAAGCGTCGCTTTTTGACGGGATGGGAGTCAGAATGTGTCGGTCCTGGAGCCGGCCTGCTGGCGTCAGTCATCGGGAGGGACGGCCTCCTCGTGTGCCGCGTGCAGATCCCGCGTCTCTCGTTGACTTTGTCACGGGCCTGCTCCTTGGTGTGTTGTAGTTCAGGTTTTAAAAGGTGTATTTTATAGCGTCCCATCTTTTTAACATGATCATGTGGTATGGTAACCTAAACATCCAAAGGAGGAACAAACTGCAGAGAATAGTGAGCATGGCCTCAAAAAGTACAGGGAAGCCACAAAAGCACTTAAGCAGTATTTCTGAGGAATGCATTACAAACAAAGCCACATTTTTCTGGAAGGACTGATTAAAGTGCATTCAGTACAAAGAGTCCTTCATAAAGCGCATATCGTAAAGTGCATAGAGTCTCTCAGAAAATTATTAGTGACCCCTCCCATCCATTACACAGCGAATTTGAACTCCTACCCTCAGGGAGGCGTTTTAGAGTACCAACAGCAAATAGATCTTTAAGAAATCCTTCATCCCCAGTGCTGTGAAGGTGCTAAATATCACAGGGAACCGTACTTAAGAATGGAATGCAGGGCGAGGCAGACTTCCAGGTCGCAGGTTTTATGCACAGCAAGCATTTTTTGTAGGATATATTTATCTATTACTTAGTAAAGTTACTTTTTATGAAATGTATTGTCTGTTTAGTCCATCTTGCCGTCTTCATACTGTTTGTAATGTCCTGTCTCTCTTGTATTCTTGGAAAACAGAAAGGACAGTAAGAAATATAAAAACACACTGTTATGTATACAGCATAACAATACAATAGAATTTAGAAATTTACAATAAATTGAATTGAAGAGAGGGAAGGAATAGTGCAATATCAGTATAGTCTGAGATTTGAGATTTAAATATAAATATAGTACAAGGCAGTTCAGGGCAATGGTAATATATTAATAACAATATTGTAAATGTAAGATTGAAATATACATGAGGTAGATGAGCAGAACAGTGTTGATTGACTTTGTTCAGTGTAAGGGTGGGGGCTATTTCTGGGCGTTCAACAGAGTGACTGCTTGGGGAAAGAAGCTGTCTTTGTGGCGGCTGGTTTTGGCAGACAGCGCCCCGTATCGCCTACCAGAGGGAAGGAGGTTGAACAGTTTGTGACCAGGATGTGAGGGGTCTGCAGAGATTTTTGCTGCCCCTTTTCCTGACCCTGGACCGGTACAGGTCCTGGATGGAGGGGAAGATCAGCTCCAATGATCTTCTCTGCAGCCCTAATTGTCCGTTGCAGTCTGGCCCTGTCCCGTTTGGTGGCTGAGCCAAACCAGACAGTGATAGAGGTGACAGATTGGATGATGGCGGAGTAGAAAGTGGTCAGCAGCTCCTTAGGCAGATTAAACTGTCGCAGGAAGTAGAACCTCTGCTGGGCCTTTTTCTGGACAGAGCCAATGTGGGGAGACCATTTTAAGTCCTGTGAGATGGTTGATCCCAGGAACCTAAAGGAATCCACAGTGGACACTGTGTCGTTCTGAATGGTGAGGGGTCCACTGTCATCTCCACAGTCTTCTTGGGGTTTCACTGCAAGTGGTTCTGACTGCCATTGGACCAGCTGTTCCACCTCCTGTCTGTAAATATATCTGTAAACGTTACAGTTACAGCGGTTACAGCAGTTACACTTACGTGCTCCATCCACGGTGCTCACATTCAGTTCTGTGTTCATGTGTTTAGGAGAACCACAGCATGGGACTATTTCAATTTTTACTTTATACTATTTCTGCCCAATCCTATTTAGCTTGTGATTTTGTGCCTAAATAACCAACGTTAAAAACTAGAGAAAAAAGAAATTGCCGTGTGAATGCTGTATGTTGAAAGGATGGCACTACATTGCATTGCCAGCCTGAATTGTGTAAGAAGAAGGTGAAGTGGTGAGAATAGTAGGGAATGGGTTTAATTAGTATGAATATCTTTGATTGGTAATCATTGTATTCATGTAATGTAGCTCAGCGTGAATTCTTTCAGGAAGGCCTAACACTTAACTCTTAATCACTGCTTTCTTTCTAAATCGAATCAACTGTTGGAGGCTTTCACCTTCCTGTTAAACCAAGTCTTCATTTTGAGGCCTTATTATCTCCTTGTGTTGAGTAATGACGTGGGTCACTCTGCCTGAAAGAGCGGCCAACCTTGAAATAATTTCCTTAGCCTGAGAGTTTCCATACGTTACTGTTGAAGTGCTAGTTCAGATGATTTCTCAATAGCATTCTGAAAACAAACACTCGAAAATAGTGCGAAATACTGAAATGTTTTCATGCTGGATGGTACAGATCAGGGACCTTGTGTCTGTAAAGTGGATATATTATTGGGAGTGAGCAAACTGTTTCCCACGTACACAAGCACCTGGTAATTTAGTGTCAAAATCGGCCACGAATTCCAAGGGCCAATCACAGCATCACAACCCTGTTTTAAATCTATTTCTCTCCCTGCTGCTGTCAGCTGTCATTTCATGCAAAGCGTGCAACCCCCCACCTCCCTTTATTTCTTTCTTTTTATAAAGAGCTTTATTAAAGTTTTTACAAAATACAATTTATAAACCGTAGGCTGAATAGCATATCTGGAAAAAAACAATACACACAAAAAGAAGAAAACATAATTGATAATATATTATCAATTATGTTTTCTTCTTTTTGTGTTATAACAGGCTTAATTAATTAAGCCTGTTATAACAGGCTTAATTAATAAGATGTACCAGTGCTAAGATGGGCTATTAAACAGTCCCTCCAGAAAAACGTGATTATGCGATCACATAATTCAATTCATGATCAGCCAAAGTCCGCATATTTATGCGGAGGCCGCATTTTTTTCAAATACGCAGCACTTTCGCTGCAGAAATTGCCGATTTCCGCGCAAAATATGCGGGGCTTGCATGATTTCATAATCCCCGCATTTTCGTTGCAAAAAAGTCACATAATATATCTTAGCAGAAAGTTGAAAAATGTTGCGTTTACTTCACACAAGAGCAGCCATTTTCCCCTGTCGCCATGGGAACGTTATGAAGTGACGTAATTACACCACGTGAACATCATCGAAAAGCAGGGTGTTGGGGGGAATCACTTTTTTTTCTCTTTTTCATCAAACCGCAGTTTTTGCAAGTTCCCGCAATTTCATCGCATAAAATTGCATAAATATCCCGTATATTCCATTGCATTTTTTAAGAAAACGTGCAGCATAATCAAGTATTTTTGCCCACAACAATCACAAAAAAACTCCGCATTTTTCTGGAAGGACTGATTACGATTGCCTCATGGAAATAGTAAATGCTATTCTGCCTGCAGTGAAACAGAACTCATTAAGAGTGCAGCAAACACGGCACAGCAAAGCATTCGTAAACAAATCATTCAAAAGCATATACTTCTCCATTTCATATTTGCTTGACTGTTCTTCATACTGACAGGAAAACAAACATGCTGACAGATAAAAAACAAAACAAAAAAAACATCCAACAATGTTACTTTGTCTTTGACTCTTGGAAAATCATAAACAGTATTTCAGGAATGCAGACTGAAGTTTGATATGCCTGGTTCTAGCTAGCATAACAGAGGGCAGAAGCCTCAGAGAATAACACATAACCAAAGCCCTAGAATTCCCTGGGACACAGCTAGTGACCAGAGAGCTGTGCCCTGCCGGGGAAGGCAGGAGAGCTGCTGAAACCACATGGACACCACTGCTGACTGCCTGAGATAGACACTCAGCACTTTGGTTAGTGCTGCTTCTGGCCATAACTGAAATTAGATTAAAATATAACTATATGTACTTATACTTAAAGCGATATACACATACACGATATATACATCTATATATAAAACGTCGTACAATTATACTTGCAGTTTAGTTTTTCTGGAAGGACTGATTAAAGTGCATTCAGTACAAAGAGTCCTTCATAAAGTGCATATCGTAAAGTGCATAGAGTCTCTCATAAAGTGCATCTAGAGTCTTTTCATAAGGTGCTGTAATTCACAGAGTTCTTCTTCTCCTTAGCTCAGCGAGCACTTGTTTGCACACATCATCGCTGTTTAGAACAGTCTGTTGTATGACCATACAGCATCTCGTTTTCCACAACTTGAAGCATATAATACATATGATTATTCGTAACAGTTCCTTGTGTTTCTCTGGTTGAGTCTATTCAACAATACAGTACATAAGAGAATTATATGAAAGATAAAAATTTTACACCATACACTTTTAACTTGTCCCAGACTTCTTTTGCTCTTTAACAGTCCATTAAGAGATCTTCGTCGCAGTAAATCATTGAACATTTTTTGTTTTTTACATAGCAACTCCAAGACACGACAGCTCTGACAGCAAGTCTGTTTACGGCCATCAGCCATCTCACGTCACGAATGCTCTCAGAAAGGTTCTTATTTTTTACAAATTTCAGGAACTGAGTTCCTTTGTTGTGTGTTAGGTGTTTATAATTTATATACCCACCATACTTATAATCATTCATTTAAAAAAAAATCATTTTACTCGGGAGGCCATTCAAGTCAATTTAAAGTTTTTCATATTCATACATAAAATCACCATAAATCAGGTTATATTCTGGACCTTGTCCACCTCCAGTCATCGTCACCCAATGGTGCCCTGGGTCTTCCTCCTACTGGACGCTCCGTCGGCTCCGTCGGCTCCTTCGGTCTGGTCTTCGGGCTCCTTCGCCGCCACCTCCAGTGTCTAGACTCCATCGGGGGGATTGTCTTGGCTTCCTTACCCCTTTAAAAATTATTTTATAACGATGGAGTCTAAGCTCCAAAGACTGTACATTTTATTATGCTTATGTACAATAAAGCTTTGCATATCTGCAAACAAGTCTCTCCTGATTGAATTACAGTGGAGGTCTGTTCCAGTGACCGTGTGAATTGAATTCAGATAATTCAGTGACGTTACCGAATGTATGCACTCCCATCACGGCTCTCACCTTGTGCGTCTCGTTCTTGTGTTGTTTTTGTCGTTGAACAGAGTGACGGTGACGGCAGCCTGTAACATGGACTTCAGCCGCTTTCCTCTGGATTCTCAGACCTGCTCACTGGAGCTGGAGAGCTGTGAGTAAATGGTTCACCTACGGTTCCAAAAAAGCATCAAGTGCTCGAATTCCTGGCCAGTCCAGAGCCAAATTAGAAGATGTGCTACATTATCAGACTTCACATGGTTTTCCTTCAATTCAGGGGGAGAAAACATCAGACATTTCATGAGTTAAAGGGAATACGAGTCAACTTAAGTATTAATATTTCTTGTGATTAATTACCCTTAGAAACCGAGACTCTATAATCTGTTATTCTTGAACTTGATATACACACGAATGACTGTTGACTGGATGTTTACAGGAATTAACTTAAACTGTTATTTAATTATTAAATAGTTTTCTATTTCTGAATTCTGTAAATGAAAAAAAAACTGCCGCAGCGGCAGCTGTTTCAATTCTGACCTGCGACCCTTTGCTGCTCTCTCTCCCCTTTCAAGTCTAAGCTGTCCTGTCAAATAAAGGCATAAAAATGCTTACAAAAAATAGCACACTGAGTAAAAGCCAGGTAGAACAGAAGGCATCAGAGAAAAGAATAGTACCACAAATGCTGAAACAAACACAAACACTGTAAAATACTGCAAATACCAGAGGGAAGGTCATCCCACTGACGACAAGTACAATTAAATGCAGGCTCTGTGTCTTAAAAGTTTGAAAAACTCTCAAAAATGTTTAATATTATATGAACTATGTATTTGATAAAAATGTAAATACATTTCACACACAGCCTACCCCTGAGTTATCTCTCTCACTTCTTCTTCAACTTCTCGGTCTATTTTGCCTAAACATTTCTCTTTTACCAGTTCTTTATCAACCTTACTTAGTTCCTTTTGTTACAGACAAGCGGATTGAAGATCTCTTTTTTTCTCTTAAATTCACTTTCAGCCATTGTGCTTTTCCATCTTCATGTTTGTCATGCAAACTAATAGATTTTTTTTTTTTCCTTTTCTTTTATTTTCCGGGTTTCGACATCTTAGTTTCAATGAAGACAGAACCAGGAGTGCTCCTTATCGATCTTTTGGTCTAATGAGTAGGGCTGGGTATCGTTCAAAAAATGTCGATACCGGTACTGATACCAATACCGGTTCCTAAATGATTCTTCTTTCGATACCAAACTTATAAAACATTACACATAACGGCACAAATCTTTTAATATATTTTTCAGCTCCTCCTACGTGAGCCCCGTCTCTGTGCGTAGCGTAGAGTTTTTCCTGCGCGTCTCTATGACGTGTAACGTTAGACAGCCAATCACAGACATTATTAGATCTTGGTAGAAGCACGCTGCATGCTTATTGGCTCACTTCCACCAACGTTCCCCCAACCCACCCTACCATCCGCACACCTCTCCCACGCCCATTTACCCGTCCACCCCGCACATTGCTGGTCGTCACTCAAGACAGGTCCCACATACACATATACACACACAACAAAAAAATAAATAAATTAAATAAAAAATTAAATATATATATATATATATATATATATATATATATATATATTAAAGGGGGTTTCTACGAGCCCTGTTTGTGTGCGCCCAGCTGGACTTAAAACTAAGATTTATAAAACAGAACAAATGCATATACATATTTTCTGTCTTTGTCTCATCAAAAGATGGGAAAGAGGCAGAGAAGAAATTAGCAAAATCAGATGGAGCAATGCTGGCCGGACAAAAAGCATATCATTTTTTGACGGGCATAAGGCCAAACTGAGGAGCCATGCCTGCCCCGTGAAATTGCTGCCCTGGTCTCATTTGAACCTGAAATTGAGATTAAATTGGTCAGCGTCACCAGTTATTACTCAAAGAATTCTCACACTGTAGCTTGCTGCAGCTTTCTTCTACTGCTAGTTTCATGGTGCAGATTGTTTACTTCTGCCTCTGGCTGCTGCTCGGTTGTTGGCCATCAAAAGCCCTTTCTTCTTTTCTCGCTGGAAAGATGCACCCAGTCATCCGCTCCGATCAACCTATATGTTCATGAATAAATACCAACTGTGGAAGACATGTGAGCAGAATCAAATGATACCTTTATTTAAAACTCTGGGCCCATTGAGGGAGAGCCTTATCTTCAATTGGGCCGAGTGCACAGCATGCATTTCGGCGAATAGACAACATTTAAATTACAAGAGATAAAAACTTTTACCAATCAGGGAAAGCAGACACAAGAATATACTTAGAAGTCATTCATCAAAGCTTTAAATTGACTGATAGATGGGGGAGGGAGCAATTTTAAGGAGCTTTGTGCCACATTTCAGGAATGTGCAGCAGCAGATGAAAAAGCACTCTTGCTAAGCTCAGTCAAACTATGAGGGGCCTCAAGTAAAAGCCATCCATTGGGCCGAGTGGAAAATGGATTTACAATATGGAAATGTAATAAGGGTATTCTTATCAAGAAGTGCTTTACAGATGAACACCATTTTGTCTCATCTCAAGAGATGGACAATGAGTCATATCATACAAAAGACAGTGGTGAGTGTTATAACTTTCATCTGTAATAAATCTAAGTCCAGAGTGATCGACCGAATCTAGGGGTTTAAACTTTGAAGACGCTGTGTGCCTATAAATCACATCTACATAATCAAAAACAGGCAAGAGAGTAGCTTCCATATAGCCATTTCTAACTGCGTGTCAATCACTGCTCATGCACACGCATTCATTCTCCCTTGTGGGGGGAGGGGCTTAGGAGACCGTTTTGGGCTTTAGCGGAAACCGACTGAGAAGTTGCAGATGTTGAAATGTTTTGGCTAAGTCCTGGATCTTCGCAGTCCTACCTCTGGCACCTTTTAATGTGCATTGTCCTGATAAATAACTAAATAAATACATTATGTGTGATGGTTTTCAGATGCCTACACAGATGAAGACCTGATGCTGTACTGGAAAAACGGTGATGAGTCTCTCAGTACTGATGATCGCATCTCCTTATCACAGTTCCTCATCCAGAAGTTCCACACAACCTCTCGCTTGGCCTTCTACAGCAGCACAGGTACACACACACACGCACACACACACACACACACACACACACACACACACACACACACACACACACACACACACACGCACAGGCGTAGATTTCAGGGGGTATGCAGGAGATATGTCCCCTCAATACTTCGATAAAGTAGATTTGTCCCCCTTTAAAAAATAGGAAGGTAAGGCAAGGCAGCTTTATTTGTACAGCACATTTCAGCAGCAAGGCAATTCAAAGTGCTTTACATAAAACATTAAAGAGAAGTTAAAAACAGTTCAAAATATAAAAACAGATAAAAATATGAGACTAAACGTTATCGTGCAGTATAAGAAATGAACAATTATGAAAGAAAACCCACTCCCCAAATGAAGTAAAAATAACCGTTGGGTGGCTAGAAACATGTATATATCCTTCTTACCTGTAGGGCAAGGCAAGGCAGCTTTATTTGTACAGCACATTTCAGCAACAGGGCTATTCAAAGTGCTTTACATAAAACAGTAAAGAGCAATTAAAAACAAATATATGTGTGGGTGTAAATATACCACACAATTTCAGACACCTATAATGCCATCTTAACCTTGTTTTGTGTTGCAGTGGGCAAAAAAGCACAGTCTCTTTTAGATTTGCTGCCTTTAAGTGCAGTAGGAAATGTCGCAATCCATAAATGAACTATATGTATAAACGATCTAAAGGAAAACAATAATTGTGTCTACTTGTGCTACACATTGTTGCATAAAAATTCACCAAAATGCAGGAAATTATGTGTTTGACGCTTAAAATGTTTCTGGGGGACGGCTCCCAGACTGTAATGCACACATGCGTACGCACACACACACACACGCACGCACGCACACACACACACACACACACACACACACACACACACACACACACACACACACACACACACACACACACACACACACACACAAGATAACAATTATTGTGTTCATATGAATCATGTCTGCAGTCATTTCTGCCTACAGTCACTAAACACAAATATCTCGGCTACTTTGACCCCATAAACTTTCCTCTAGCAACCTTCAGGACAAAAGTTTAGATTTTTAGCTCCGCCTCTGGCGGCAACAAGGTCAAGGTTGAAATTTAGAAAATTTTAATTTTAAGCGCAGCCTAGTATGTATACCTTGATTACATTTTGCTCCAGGTACCTTTTAAGGACTCTGTGTTTTGACGTCATTACATTTATTACACGTGTCATTACATTAATCGCATATTATACTGATGATAAGGATTTTACATACTCTGTATATGTTACAGTAATAAGCACATTTCTTAAATGTAGGAAATGAAAGCTCATGTAAAATGTTGCCGTTTTGTGTAACCAGTTTCTACATTGTTGAATCTATGTCTGAGCATGTCTCTTGCTGTGTTTGCAGGCTGGTACAATCGTCTCTACATCAACTTCACGTTGCGACGCCACATCTTCTTCTTCCTCCTGCAGACATACTTTCCTGCCACGCTTATGGTGATGCTATCATGGGTGTCGTTCTGGATCGACCGGCGGGCTGTGCCGGCCAGGGTGTCCCTGGGTAAAAAAAAACTCCCTGTCAAATCAAGACATCAGTTACGTAGATGATTTAACTGATGTCTTTTTGAGTTATTTCAAAGAAATCGTTTGAAATGAAAAAATCAAAAATTAGCATGGTGGAAGAACTTAACACAGGTTAGTTAAAGTAGAAATAACATGTTAAAAAAAAGTCTCAGACAGAAAGACAAAAGTCTCAGGTTGTCATATAAGGCTGCGTCCGATCCACAGTGTACATAAACAGTTCTGTCTGTTCAGGGAATGTCGGTTAAAGATCCATTTGGTAAGACTTATAAAACTAACTTTCTGTCATATTTGCTGAAACTGACCCTATGTTCCAGTAGAACTACATGAAGCAGGTCATTAAAAAAGAATCTGGCTCCTCTGGCACCACCTACAGCCTGTAGTGTGATTTGCAAAAATCCATTCATTCTCCCTTGTGGGGGGAGGGGCTTAGGAGACCACACTAAGTACACACTATATTATAATATAGAGTAATATTGTATGGTGTTTTAAGTGTAGAGTATACATGGCCTGCAGTTAAGCTGATAATTCACTAAGCTAACATACATGTGGTTTAGCTTACAATTTACTAACTTACAGAAATTACGCTTAGTAAAATATTCATCGCAAAAATAAAGTCCAGATTTTGTTCTACGCTCTGTGCTAAACTAGTACTTTCCGATGATGCTTTCGAAGGCATAAACAAAAGAAGGATTGCAGCATATGGGATTTGAGTCCACTCAGCAAAAATATGGCTGCATTCTAAAAACTAAAATGGTCTACTTCCTGTTCTGGGTCAAAGTGCATATCAATCTATAAGAAATTTAAAGGGCTGGTAGGGGGTTAATTTGCTAAACCTGAAGGCAAAACAACTGTACTGAACTAAAATGTTGAAACAAAACCTGATACCATTACATTGAAATGTCTAACTGGTGATTAAATGTGTTTTGATTCATTTAGAAGAAGTACGGTGTCGTTTTTTGCGAGGAGCAATGACTGATGGGTAATCTTGCTTGTGAGCTTCAGGCAAAGTGATGAACCGTTGTTCAGTTGTTCCCTACACAGTTCACAGTTCTGTTTTAACTGAGCATGTTTGCCCCCTACGGTTTGGAGTCTTAGCTAACCCTGAAGTCCACTTCGCAGGGAACTACTAGGAGATCGGAACGCACCCTCAGACTCGATAATAGAGATCAACAGTGTGGTTCCTGAAGTAAAAATCCAATTGATTTTCTCCATAAGGATTTAGATTATCAGCCATAATGTCAACACCATCCGAGGTAGACTGACCACGAGCTATGAGGTTGTGAAACGAACGTTTCTGCTCCTGTAGAAGTCCATATGAAATCAACTTTGTTTTAAGAAAAACATGTTTTATCCGCGATCCTATGGAGAAAAACTGCCCTACCCACAATCCTAAGCGTGACAGCAACGTCTCTGATCGGTCCAACTCGCTGTTACCATAGAAACTCTTACCGTACCCGCGAAACCACAAAAGGCTAGAGCGAGCTTCTGCCATTGAAGTCTGATAGTTTCTGTACACGGTCTTGTACCTATTGCCTTTTTGGCCATTTTCAAAATGTTTTTTTGTGCCGAATCAAATGTTTTTTATATGTCTGTATATATGGGGTTGCACATCTCTCTTGCGCCTTTTCACAGGGAAAATAAAATAGGTTATTTTCTTATTACTACTTTGGTACTACTACATGTCCTTTGAAGAGATTGTGCGTGCCTGAGGAAAATCTGTCTGTGAAATGATGAAAGCTGGCTCCACCAATCTGGAACACACACATGCATACACCAACCTCCCACGTTCCACCCCTCTCACTTATTCTTTTGAATTATTTTCTGCACTGGGGCTCTTGCTCTACTTGCTGTACAGGCATCTGTTTTCCCCCTTGCTGGGATCCTCTCATGGCTCACCTCGTGGCTCTTTTGAACCAGGTCTTTCTTCTCGCTGTAAGGCGAGAGTGCTAGCCGCCCACCCAATATGCCGTCCAAAGTTTCAGTGATTTCTGCTCAAAACTATACTGGGGCCATCCGTTTTAGAAAATTACTGAGTGTTTGTTCTTTTTAAATGAAACTTCATAGTTGTTTTTTAAAAGATTTATGTCTTTAGTCGGAACTGAGCCACAGACAGATTAGGAAAGTCAGAAGGAGACGGAGGAAAGAGACATATTGTTTGTTTTTGGTCTTTTGATGGAATGAGTTGGGATTCTGAAATTATAATAATAATAATAACAGCAACATTTGCATCATATATGCCAACTTTTATTAATCTTAAATGCTATTCATGAAACAAAAAACAACCAGTTTTTTTATAGAGTTTTGCAATTAATTCCCACAGTAAGTGCATTCAGAGATACGACAACTCCCTAACGTCCATCAAGTCCCCATGGACTGAAGGGTTATGCTGCGTTTCAGTTAGGGTAGTCTCGCATTGCCAGAACTTACTCCTTACTCTACAGCGCTGTGGAGTTAGGTCTGGCTACACCAATGAGGCATTCTGGGATAGGAGAAAAAAACGCTCTGGATTGTTTGCATTTCAAAAAAGAAGTTAACTGTTCAAAGAATAAAGTAACGAGAGCTATTTAAATTAGCCTGATACATGGTTAAACCTCATTGGCTCTTACCAGCGTATCACTGTGTGTACTTCGTCCACAGCAATTCCACCAATCGGTCCCAAAATGTCCCAGTTAGAGAGGAAATGACCTAAACATGTTCTTTGTAAATCATTACAATCATTACCTGAAAGAACCAAGCAGGCCTGCCTTGTTGCACGATCCAAATTGTCTTCAAAACCTGACATTTTCAGTGTAGCTTGCTAGCTCGAAGTTTGTTGAACGGCAACACACAGAGAGCGGAAGATTAGGGTTAGGCTTAACCCTTATTACTTAAGTAAAAGTTCTTAATACTTATTCCACCACTGATACCTTCTCAACTGCAGATCTTCGAAACCATGCTGAGTTTTACAGGGTTGTACTTATTGCAGGGCTGTTGGACCACATTGCATCATATTTTATAACTGGTCCTGTTATTACTTTCACCCCCGAGTGTATGGCTTCAGCTGCCAAACACCGGGTCGGTTTCCTGATCCAGAGCAGGCCCTTATACTGCATCTACACTGTGAAAGTAAAAACAGACAAACTCAGATCCAGTACTAGTTTAACTAGAACTATCTTTAACTATCTTGTGTCCAGGGATCACTACGGTGCTGACCATGTCCACTATCATCACCGGAGTGAATGCGTCCATGCCCCGGGTGTCCTACATCAAGGCGGTGGACATTTACCTGTGGGTCAGCTTCGTCTTTGTCTTCTTGTCTGTGTTGGAGTACGCCGCCGTCAACTACCTGTCCACCGTCCAGGACCGCAGAGAGCGCAAGAGGAGAGAGCGGGCGCGATCTCAGGTGTGTTTCTGCTTCAGCATTTCACACAGAATTTCATTCTACTACTGCAATGCCAGTTCCAAATGTACCTGTATTGTTACTCCTGTATTGCTGCCTTCAGCTTTCTCCAAAACCACTGCAAAAATAATCAATGAATACGTGACGGTCAGTGTTGATATTGTAGCTAGCCAAATAGTCAGCAACACGTACACCACTTGCTTGGTCTCCTCTGTGGTGCAGAGAATTAAATCCCCCGAAGATCCATTTCAAAAAGCAAGAACTTCAAAATTGCCACACACACTTTTTCACCTCTGCGTTTGGTTTTATTTGTCGACGTAATCTGTCTGTAAAGGTGTCTTGAGAAACGTCCCTGGGCCCGAAACTTCGACAAATAAAACCAAATGCAGAGGTAAATAATGGGTGCTTTTTTGATATTGTGGCTGGCCGCCACAAATAAATCAGTGTAGAAACACTGTGCTGTATGCTGTATGGTGCTGTGAGAAAAACTCCAAACTGGCATGCAATATTAATTTTTAAATTTCTCTCTGCTCATGATAAATGGATACATACAAAAACAACAAGAGTGACAAAGACAGAAACAAAGAGCAAGGATTTAGGGCCCTATTTTGACGATCACGGCGTAAAGTGCATGGCGCAGGTGCGTTTAGGGCGTGTCCAAATCCACTTTTGCTAGTTTGACGGCGGAAAAAAGGGTCTGTGCGCCGGGCGCCTGGTTCTAAAGGGTTGTTCTTAGTGTCTTCATTAATTCCTAGGTGTGTTTTGGGCGTAACATGCAATAAACCAATCAGAGATCATCTCCCATTCCCTTTAAAAGCCAGGCATGATTGTACCTTGGCGCATTGCTATTATGATGGAGGATTTGCACCGTAATCATTTTATTTGTAATATTTTGCATATTTGTGTGCTGCTTTGCTTCCCTGCGTGTGTAACAAGCATAGTGTGCGCGCGCTGTGCATAAGCCTAGGCACATTTGACTAATTTGCTGTTATAATAACAAAGAAATGGTGCGTTATTGACTTTAGACCAGGTTTTTGTTGGTCAATGGCACGATCACTTCCCGCTGCCTCAAGATAGCAATACGCCAAGAATGCTCCTGAACACACCTCCCTGTAAGACCAGCACGCCCATAGGCGCAAAGATGGGCGCAGGTACATTTGTTATTTAAACGACGTGGGCGCTGGACGGGAAACTGACAACTGCGTCGGTCTTAAACTAGCAAAGACACTTGCGTCGGGCTTTGCGCCGCACTGCACCGGGTGCAAGATAGGACCTTTAGGGCCCTATTTTAATGATCTGAAACGCAAGTGTGAAACGCCAAACGCAAGTAGCTTTGTGGGCGGATCTCTGGCGCTGTTGCTATGATACCAGCGGGATAAATGAGTCTTGCGCCCGACGCAAATCTTAAATGGGTTGGTCTGAAGTAGCTAGGTGTGGTTTGGGCGTAACGTGAAAATAACCAATCAGAGCGTCATCTCACATTCCCTTTAAGAGCAGGCGTATTGTTCCGTGGCGGATTGCTATTTTATGGCCGGATTTGCCTCTGACGCCAGCCGGAGCTGTCCGGGATGCGGCAAAGTAATAAATGCCCGTCTTGACCAGGTGGCGATGTGGCGGCGGCCCTCGGGCGCATCTCCTCAAGTCTGGAGAGGATTGCTGCAGCCATGGAGCGGCCGCCGCCTCAAACGCACCACCTGCTCCTGTTGTGCCCCTTCCTCCTCCCCCCACTCCATCTCTGTCCACCCGCTCCATCAGGAGCGCATCGCTCATTACTCCAGATTCACCAGATTCCGCCGGAGTGTCCAATCCCGCCGTAGTTCAACATCACGTCTCCTTAAGTCCTCTAATATTTCCTCATTTATGTCATCAACACATCCATGATTCATGGAAATGTGTAAAACACAACAAGCCACAAAGAATGCTGCGACTTTTTGAGGACTGTACTGTAAAATGCCTCCTGACCTATCCAAACACCTGAAGTGCATTTTCAGTAATATTTTTCTTTGTAATTATGTATGGTTTTCAAAAATGGGAACTGCTGTAGATGAGAGAAGTGTATGCACGTTGTGCACACGCTACATTATGGCCAAGCATTCGTCCCTAAAATAGCATCTGAATAACGCGCTACTGACTTTAGACTAGCGGCACTGACTTTAGACTAGCGCCACTGACTTTAGACCAGGTTTTTCCTGGTCAGTGGCAGAATTGTTTTCTGAAACTGCAAAATAGGACCACATAACGTTTGCGCCGGAACACGCCTCCTCTTTTCGCTGAACCGCCCCTGGGGTGCAAATACATTCCCTAATTTACCGACGTGCGTCTGTGGAGGGAAAAGTCTGCTGTGCGTCTGGTGCAAAATAGGAATGATACATGCGTCGGTGTACAAAGGCAATTGCACTGAGTGCAAGATAGGACCCTTAGAGTTTGTATTCCACAGTTAACTTTAAGGTTTCAGAAAGTTGTTTTAATTTCAAATTACTCTCACAGAAACACTGAACGGGTGTGAGTTGCCGGGGTTATCTGGGGATGTCAGTATAGATATTGAACTGAATTTTCATGAGCCCAGGCTGTCGGGTTCTACACCATGGGAGGTCTGGGGCTATCAGTGGATCAATGTCCACTGCTGTTTCCATACCCACTGATCCACTGTTTGATTTCTGTACTTACTTTAGGGAATGAAATGACTACATTTACTGCACACTGAACACTCCTGGAATGGATAATCTGTGTTTTTTAAATTTATTTTACCATCAAATAACTCCAAATCATGGTAAGAAGCTGTGAATTATTTTTGAGCAGCAAGATGAACTCTCTATAGATTATGATTCTCAGTTTGCCCGAATCTAGAAGACCAGAAACATCATTACATACACATTATTTTGCCATGAATGAACACACATCCACCAAAGTAATTGTAAACCATTTAGAAAGATAAGGCTGGTGATGTTCTGCATTTTTATAGTCAACAAATGAAACCGGGAAATAAAGCAGATATAGAAACTAAACTTCAGACCACAGCAATTCAGTTAGAAGCTACAATCATAGTAAGAGACTTTCAAAAAGGTCTTTCTCTCCTGCACAGGTCCTGGCGACCGCTGAAATTACTGGATACTATTAACTCTCTTCAAGACTCATAGATTCATAAAACAAGATGAAAATATTTAACTCTGGATGAAGCCATAGACATATATAAACAGGGAAAATGTTTTTAAGGGACACAATCAAAAAGGTTTCCTACTAAATAAAAGGAAATGTCGGGGGAGTCAACACTGGGATTCATCCTCTGGGGACATGAATATCCACCGCAGGTTTCATGGGAACCTTTCATTAGATTTTGAACTAATGGTGATGTTAAATGATGGGCCAGGCAGTCAACTCAGGTAAAAGGGATTATCACTATCCTCTAGAGATAGTGGAAATAATATCCAATTTAAGAAATTTGTAATTTATTTTAAAACAGGGACAATGCACAAGTTAACATTAACCTTGTGTAAGAAAAAGGATAGATGCATTTTACCAGGTTGTAGCACAAGTGCTATTTTCCGCCCGTATTCCCTTGGCAGGTCCCTAAAACCTAAAATATTCGGTGCAAATGAAATACCACCACCGTTAAATCAGACTATCCTCTGGGGACAAGTTTTTCAGTCTGTAAATTAAAATAACAGAACTCTAGAGCCACTTTGAGTCAAGCCTTTGGACTTAAACGTGGCTGGGGCATCTGTTATTTTCCTCAAACTGCTGTCCGTCATCCTGTTGAAAACCTTTTCCTTTTCGGCTAGTTAACTTCTGTTCAAGTAAAAGGTAAATGTACTTTATTGTCACATACACATACATGTTGCGAAATTCATTCTCTGCATTTAACCCATCCCATTTTTAACCCATGGGAAATCATGTGTTTTATTAATTTGCGCTGTCCCCTTTTATAAATAAACTAAACTCAAACATCCCTCAAGGGAGCAGTGGGCAGCCATTTACAGCGCCTGGGGGGCCAACAGCCAGTGCCTTAAGGTCACTGACTGGAGAGCCTAATCTACTAATCTTTGATGGTGGGGGAAACTGGAGCACTCGGAGGCAACCCGCGCAGACATGGTGAGAACATGTAAACTCCACACAGAAAGGAATAGGATTTGAACCCGGAACCTTCTTGCTGCTGGCATGCTATCCACTGGGCCACCATGCCAGTTTCCCTCATTTATGCGTTGAACACCACCTTGAGGAGCCAATAAGAGGCGACGCTGGGAGCAGGGAAGTCTACTTAGAGCGCCTTAGTTTATTTATTAATATATCGGTATTTATCGCCAGCGTATCAATTCTTTTACCACACGAAAAAGGACAACGATATATTGCCGTATTAATATTTTGTCCCACCCCTACTGACTGATGCCTGATATTCTTCCTAAACTTTGGTGTGATCCCTTAAAATTCCAATAATGATTATATACTGCATATTTTCTTCTTTGCCAGTCACTTCCCTGCACCTGCGGGATCTCCCAGACGCGAACCATGACCATGTTGGATGGTACCTACAGCGAGGCAGACACCAACAGCCTGGCCGGCTACACCGAGGAGCCCATGGGGCCAGAGGAGGAGCAGGAAGAGCTGCACGAGGTTCCCGAGAAACCCGAACACATGGTGGTCCACCTGTCAGTGAGCAGTGAGTCCACCACCACCAAGAAGAAGAAGAGCAGCCTGCGCGCCCTCAACATCATCCAGAACACGCACGCCATTGACAAATACTCCCGGATGATTTTCCCTGGTTCGTACATCTTCTTCAACCTTATCTACTGGTCCGTCTACTGCTGAAAGACACTCCTGAGTCTGGACCCGGGCCAGAGAGACTAACACACAGACAGTATGAATGCTGCATCAGAATGGGACACTAATTGTGCTGTTGTACTGTATGTCTGGTTCTGCAAAGTGCAAGTTCTGCAAAAATTCAGCACTGAGACTTTGGGGTTGATGTTTCAGGTTTTTTTTTTCCTCATGCAGCAATTTGAATGTTCATTAGCGCTCTAAACTGTACAACAAAAAATAATAATTTCAATGCTGTTTTTAAACTACTGTTGCTAATTCTTTTGGCCCTTTTCAGCTTCATTTACTGTCAGCTGCTGTTGAAAAGCTTGTTGTCCTCATTACTGCATTTTTTTTCTGAGATGAAGGCAGCTTTGGTCAGAGAAAAAGTTCATTTTTGTATTTGACTTGTTTGTAACATCGATAGATAAGGATAAGGTACGCATTGCCTGCGTTCGTTCTGAGCTACTCCGTTGATGGGTCTCTGTATTTACATTTAGTTGTAATGATTGTCAAGCTGAGATTCACCATGATTATAAGAATTTTAAGCCCATTATCTAGCAGTCATGATTAAATTATAAACAGATGATGACTTCATTTCTATTATGGCAAGATAACACGTTTTGATCATATTCTTTAAGCCTGTTATCCCAAAAAAAATGTATTACTAAGGGCTGGGCGGTATATTGACATATTTTTAAACAAGATATGGGATGAGACAGTATCGTTTATATCGGTATAGGCTATGTCGACGATGTTTCACTTCCGGGATTGTTCAGGTGCCGCCTGAAACTCAGCCGGATGTCCCTCATTTTGGTTACCTTCCGCTTTCTTTGTGCTGGCATTTTAAACTCCACTCGATTTGTGAGGACTATGGTGAACTGCTCCTCAGATCTCTGCAGGGTAAATCCAGACAGCTAGCTAGACTATCTGTCCAATCTGAGTTTTCTGTTGCACGACTGAAAACAACTTTTGAACGTACACATGTTCCTTCCCGAGGCTTTTTTGCAGCGGCTCCTTTGCTCCGTCCTGTGCTTATCGCCGGGCCAAAACGATTGTGATTGGTTTAAAGAAATGCCAATAAACCAGAGCACGTTTTCCCCCCTATCCTGGAATGCTGTGTGGACTTGCCAGACCCTCCTCCGCAGCGCTGTGGAGGAAGGTCTGGCAACGCAAGACTGATATTGGTATAGTTTGATGTTGCATTACATAACCCATTTCTTCAGTAAAGTCGTGCCTGTGTCTGACATTTGCCTACATTTCAAATTGTCATCTGCACAGCTGTATATGTTGTTAGGCAGGAGAGGAAAACCTCTAATTGTACCATTGTTTCCAGTGGTAACGTTCTGTAGTGGTGTCCGCCAGTTACTGGACTTAACGTGAACTTCACTTCTATGAGTTTGAGCAAGTGAGGTGGGGAGAGATGTGACCCAGATTCTCATATGTGGCTTAGACTGAACATTCATCCCACTTTGTAGAAAATAACGAGATATATATTGTGGATTTTTGGTCCATATCGCTTATGTTGATGAATCATTCAACGTGTGAGGCTATATTTAGTGGTGTTTTAAGCTTAATGTTAACACTAACATGTAAACATTCTGAAGATGTTTAGCAGGCAATGTTTATCATGTTCACCATCTTAGTTTAGCATGCAAACGTGTGTTAGTCCAGCTGAGGCTGATGGGAATGTCATTAGTTTTGCTGGTGTTTGGTCATAAACCAAAGGATTCTAAAAAAAAAAATGAAACTGGATGATAATGCTAGATAAAAACTCAGGATCACCAAAGTTATTACACTGTGTACCAAATTTCATGGTAATCATTCCCCCAGTTGTCAAGATATTTCACTCAAAACTAGTTATGTCCGAACGAAGCCTCATGAAACTTCGCAAACCCTTTTCCTAATTTTCTGAGCCCACTAGATGGCGCTCTTGGTTTAAAGAAAAAGGCTCAAGGAATGGCAATTCAGTGTGCTTTCAACCATTTGTTGAACAGAAAGCGCCATCTAGTGGGCTCAGAAAAAAAATGGTTTATGAAGCTTCACGAGGCTTCATTTGGCCAGCACTACTCAAAATCAAAAATGGCAAACGTCATGGTGGTGCTAAAGGCAGATCAAGTCAGATGATCACCAAAGCCAGAAGGAATCACCCTCTGTAGAAAATAAATGTCTGTAGAAAATTGACAATCCATCTAACATTTGCCAGAATATGTCAGTCTGGACCAAAGTAACCACCTCTGAACCTTCTCTAGAACTCCACTGCTGGCACGGATCCAAACTGTTTTCAAATGATCACTTTAATGTATCTTTATCTGAGGATAACAGGCTTCCATACTTCATCGTCCGTCAAAGTGGATTTCATCAATGAGTCGTTCCTCTTTGCCTTGACATTTAAGTCAGGTCCATAACCGTTCCTGTCCACTACTATTAAGTGAATATTATGTTATTGGGCACTTATTATGCAGGTGTCTGTCAGGTGCCATTACACCATTGCAGAAGATTGCTCAACGTGACATAATTAAAAGAGCGCAGGGCAAACCTCAAACGATGGAAAACCAGGTGGAATTTGGGACAGTTCTGTTTGGTTGATGTATTAATTTGAGAAACGTTACAGTCTCCTCCTGGCTCCACAACACAGCGTGTCAAAAACCAACGCTTGGTCAGGGGCCTTGGGCTTTAGTTACTGATGCTAGCATCAGTAACTAAAGATTAGCATAGTTTACCATCTCAGTCAGACGCAGGGGGCTAATTCCAATACAATCCCATCCATGGTGATATTTGATGCTATGGGTATCCCTTTGGAGTCATTTTTCAACGCGCTTGGTCGGGACCAATTTGGCGTCATATTTCAAGTGCAGGGTAAGCCACTCAGTTAAGGTAAAGACCGTGGGTAGGGTTACAAAATGTACGTTTCAGTGGCACAAGAACAGGACATAATCCCCGATATCATGGGTAAAAGTCCTGTGTCATTTGACGCATCCACCACCCCAACTTGCCTCCTTTTCGTCTTTCATACTACTTGCTACCGTTGTCGCTCTTTGTCCTGTTCTTGTTCCGCGAATTGGTGCTATCCAAGTGCGTCAAAAAATTACGCTAAAGGGATACCCAGAACGTCAAATAGCGTAGGTTTTTGAGGCGCTGGGAGTGATAATATGTTGGATTTTCGGTCTTTCATACTACTTGCTACCGTTGGTGCTCTTAATACTACGTCATTTTACAGTTCCATGCAGTCGCTGATGGGTGATTTTGGGCTGGGTAACGGGTTGGGCTCTACACGGGTGTTTTAAGCTCAAATTAAAAATGCAGGTAGAGGCACCTGTGAAGTGAACAGAAGACTTCAGATCTTATCTTAAGATAAAGACATCCTAGGATAATTATTTTAAGCACCACAAAACTCCTTGATCTCTTAAGGAAATTTGACATTTAAGTTATGATCTTGAGATAACAGGCCTAAAAAAAAATATTGCCATTCATGGCCAATCTCAACTTCTGCAGCACTGAACATGCAAATCATTTATTTTCCACTGATTTCGTACTGGTTTTGATATTGTAATGCTGTTCTAATGTTTTAAGAGACTATAGTGACTTTTTGCTAAACTGGCTTCTTGATAAACTTTTGTAACAAGGTCATTTTCACAACGCAACGCTGGATTACTTAAAGGACCATCTTATTTTTTGCTAATTGCCTTAGCATGTGACAGACATATTTACCAAGTACCAGAGATGACTGTAATGATACTTGTATTATAATATGTACTGTAAAAGGTTTGTTGGGCAGTGGGACATTTTGTCCTAAAGTCACTGTAGTCATGTATCCTTGTTCGCAAACAAAATGAACAAAAGCTAGCTTAATAAAATGATTTCATTCAATATCATTTCAGAGGGATTTCTCTTGTCTTTTAAATAAAAGTTAAGTACAGATTGGGAATCAGCTTTCTTGTTCATGTTGCACTTACAAGGTAGAACTTCTTGAGAACTGGATTTGCCTGGTGATATGTTAATTGCACTTCTCATAGTGTGAAAACATGATTATCTACTTTTGAGTAGCTGGTAATGATCTAGGCTTTCATTGCGATACATTTTCTGGCTTATCTAATTCTATAAAAAGCACTAACAGTGGCTGAAACAATGTGTCTTTATGAGAGTGTTCGCATATGACTTATAGGCTCGGATTATAAAAGAGGAGTTGTAATGAGCACAGTCCCCCAAATGTTCTATGGAGGCTTTACTTTCACTTGCTTTTATTGCTAAATGTATGAGTTTTATGCCTTCTTGTGTCATTATTACTGAAAAGCTGAAACACTTTACTGTTGTTTGTGTCCCTGAGAAAATGTGGACATTCAATCATTTCATCAAGAATAAAAGACCAATTATTTTGCATGAAAAATGTGAAGGCTAACACACAAAACATAAAATAACTTAACAAAACGGCAATACATTCTGCTGTTTAGACACAAGTTAGATTAAATTCACCTGTCTTCTATGGCTACAAAGCAAATGTTAACAAGTTGCACTATAACCAGCTTTTATTTACTTGTTTACCAGTTGTAGTTTAAAGGTAGGTGTTTTATTTTATTAACCTTTATTTAACCAGGAGAAATACCACTGAGATTCAGAATCTCTTTTTCAATGGAGTCCTGGCCAAGACAGCAGTACAAAAGTTCCATATTTAAAATATACAGCAAAAACAGACAACATAAAACAGAAAAAAATGAAAAAATAAAAACAGTTGGCAAATTAACATCATCGCCACATAATCACCAGCAGTGCTCGGTAGCATGTGCATTTAGTACTCAAATAATCCTTTATCCTAATTTTAAACTGTATCAATGTTGGTATGTAGTCTAATTTAAGATGATTCTGCAGTTTATACCAGGATGAGGGTGCAAAAAAATGTAAAGGCACTTTCACTGAAAACAGATTTAGGTAGATTTACCCAAATTACAACACAATACATTTTCTCAGTTACCCATGGTGGCATCTAGTCATGTAGATAGTTTTGGTTTTGACATTTCTATATAAAAAGTAAGGTCTATGGATCATGTGAAGTAACTATATCTCAAAATGTTGGCAAATTCAGCTATTCATATGGCTGAACTGGCCCTTTAAGATGTGTGTGAGATTCCATTATTGGCATTTTAGCAGCCCTATTACTGCGAATTTAATCAATAATTAATGCCAGCAATTAAACTGTGGTTTTTATATATTTATAGAAGGCTACCAAGTACTGAAAACCGATATGTAATCCAGCAACATTAAGTACAAGTAGCCTACATAAGTATTTCTTTCCTACCAATAGGAACATCCCTTTGAGACGGTTTGAACCAGTGACTCAGGCTCTGAGTCAGCAGCTGTCCTGGAATAGTTCCTTCTTGTGGCTCAATCTGCGCTGATGACGAGTTCATGTGCTGCAGGAAAACACTGAAATAAACAATGAAGGGAACTTAGTAGGAGTTTAAAGTGAACTGTCAGAAATACTGAAACACAGTATGAGTTGAAATTAGAATTAAAGAGATGGAAAAACAGGTTTTATGCATGCTTCTGATACATAAATGCTCAATGAAAACCACTGTGTTCTCATAGCAGAAGCACTCTTGTGTTTGAAGTTTACTTGCTATTATGTCTATTTTGGGAGCTCTTTCTTCCCATTTTACTGTTAATTTGCGTTGATTTACAAATGACATAACATGAATAAATATGTTCACAAATAACTGGAATGTCTGTATTTTCAGGAGAGAGCTAAGTTGCAAAGTAACAAACATGTACACTGTATGTCAAACGCCCATCGATAGCTGGTTGCTCTCAAAACCTGAAGGCATCACTTGGTTTCCTGCAGAACTTGCCCTATTTTATATAGATAGTTAGTGAAGCACAAATACTAGGCTATTTATTCGTGAAGAGAAACACATAGTAAATAAGATTGCAGTTCACTGTGAAAGTATACACAATTCCTAACCCATAACAAATTGTATAAGTAAATGTAAAAAGAGAAAACTTTGATTTTCTTCAAATTTGTTTGCACCGTTTATATTATTTGATGTCTATCCCTGTATGTCCCTATATGTTAGGGACATTATTTAAGGGGAATATATCCATCAATCCAGAATAACTAACATGAAAAAGATAACCCCTTTCTATAAATTGATGAAACCTAAAATAAATAAAACTAGTTGCGAAATCCCCTTAATATTGGAAAATACTGTGGCCCATGATGTCCCACCTTTTTTTTTTGAAAATGGGTCAAATTTGACCCGAGGACCACAGGAGGGTTAAGAAAGCGCCACTATGCAGTTTTGTTTAGTAATAAACGGAGGTTGCATTTCTGTTGTAATGTCGGGTCGTGTAGTTTACAAGGAGTCTTTAAAGGCAGCACGAAAAGCTGTTGACTCCAGCCCCCAGTGTCCTCCTCTACTTCCTGCCTGCCATAACTTCACTGTACACATAACACAGCAGGACGGCGTTCACGCTAGCTGCTGCTCACACCTGATGAACGCAAAACCGTAAGTGTTTTTACTCTTATAGAGCCTTATCTGATCAATACATCTCCAGCGTTGTTCAGCTAGCTTAATGACATTATGCCTACCTCTACCTACAAACGTGGGAACTCCCTGGAGCCCCGTCGTGCTTAACGTGACGTGACGCCGGGTTAACGTTAACGTTACTGCACTTCAATGAGCTGCGGAGGTTGGTTTGTTGTCGGGGATATTGGCGGTACAACGTTGAATCCTCACCTCTAAGTTAGCATAGCATATAGGTCAGACTGAAGTATTAACTTGGCTGTGTAACGTTAAATATAGCCTACATAAGCGTCCTTGAATTAAAAACGAGCACGGTAACCGTGACAAGCAAATAGTGAATGTTACCGCCGGAAGTGACACACGTGAGAGAACTGGATTAAGGTTAGTGTTAATGCGAGTTTACTGCACGAGCTGTCAAAGTAAGGGAGGAGGGGCTTCGATGTCTCTAAACAGACTGCAGCGGGCGGCGGCTACAATTGAACCCAAAAGTTACTTTTTTGTAACTTTATAAACGTTATAAATGTGGTGTTTATCCATTATTTCTGAGACCAGAAGTGTCGGCGAGTTTCTGATATTCTGTCCAATAAACAAGCGACCGTCTCGATCGCGTGACGTGTTTACAGTGTTTGGTGCGTTTGACAAAGTGCAGCGTGAAAGCAAACCGAACCGAATGTGTTACGTCCCTTCTATGTCTAGGGCCGGAGGACGCTAACGATAAAATAAACCCGGGGGAAAACCAAGCGGAAGCAGTTCAGGTTTAAATAAGATAATTTATTATTAAACTAATAGTAAACAGAAAATGATCTTCAAAAGGAAGACCGATTAATATCGGGCACAACACAAAACACAAACGAAATGCAACAATGTTGCATCTTCACGGCCGAATCACACCGAGTCCACCGAACTACAGGTGTGAAAGCGCCCTATAATGGGAAACGCTATTCAACTGGGCAACAACTTTGACACAACACCGGCAAAGAAAGCTGAATCCTCCAGCGCAGAGCGGACTGTCAGTACAGAGAGCGAAAACGCACTGTCATCGTAGCTGTCCGCCACAAGCTAGCAAGCTAACAAACAACATAAACAAATAAAAGATGCTAACTAGCTACACTTATCGTTCGATACATCTGCTAGGGGCCCCAATTTTAGTGAACAACAGACTACTTGTCAGTCTGACGCTGGGTTCAGATCGGAAGCTCTGCAATCGGGCTGGCCTTCCTCAGACACCCGGCCCGCGCCCCCTGAAACAGCTGTCTGCTCGGGGTCAGCCCTATGTTCCCCAGTCCCTCCAGAAAAACGTGATTATGCGATTGCATAATTCAATGCATAATCAGCCAAAGTCCGCATATTTATGCGGGTGCTGCATTTCTTTTCAAATACGCAGCACTTTCGCCGCATAAATTGACGATTTTCGGCGCAAAATATGCGGGGCTTGCATGATTTCATAATCCCCGCATTTTTGTTGCAAAAAAAGTCACATATATCTTAGCAGAAAGTTGAAAAATGTTGTTTTTACTTCACACAAGAGCAGCCATTTTCCCCTGTTTCCATGGGAACGTTATGAAGTGACGTAATTATGCGACGTGAATATCATCGAAAAGCAGGGTGTTGGGGAATCACTTCTTTTTCTCTTTTTCATCAAACTGCAGTTTTTGCAAGTTCCCGCAATTTCATCGCATAAAATTGCATAAATATCCCGCATATTCCATCGCATTTTTTAAGAAAACGTGCCGCATAATCATGGATTTTTGCCTGCAACAATCACAAAAAAACCTCCCACAGCCCTATGTTCCCACATTTCTACGATTTTTACTTAAAATTAGGCCCTATGTTAGGGTTAGGGTTACATTCCATCTGTAGTCCATTGCTACTGGATAATAGGTTGGGTGTAATTGGCTATCAAATTGGGAGGAAGGGGGATAAAATCTGATACAAATTTATGAAAAAGGAAATGTGGGAACATAGGGCTGTGGGAACTTATACAGTCTATATGCATCAGCCTAACCCTATATAGGCTACATGTCTGTGAGGTGTGGATTCAACTGTATACCTTAGGTCAGTGGTTTCTTGTCTGTGTGGAAGAATTGAATTTCTTGTGTGTCTGCTGGTTTTCCTCATACAAACAACATGCAAATATAATTCTTCATTTCCCATGCTGCAATCTAACAATATCTACTTTTTGTTAGACCCTGCCTACTTTGTGAAACGCCCAGTTCTTTTCCAAATTCAAGCTCCCAGTTTGTAACACAGGTGTTCCTTCAAATTAAAATTGTTGGAATTCCTCTTTAACATTGAGTGCTAGCCGATATCGAGTCTGAATTCTGTTCTTCTTTTTGAGGCTCGGGACTGGTCATGACGCAGCAGGAGCAGCAGGAGTTTATGGAGAGCCTGGAGGCAGCCCTCTCCTGGATGCGGGCCGTCCAGGAGAGGCTGAAGGCCAACGACAACACCCAGGGGCCCCGTGATGCCCTGGAGGGACGACTCAAAGAGACAGAGGTGAGATACTTCACTGACCCCTTATCTAGACTGCAAGCGTATCAGATGCGTTCTCCTCTAGCGCGTCTCACGCAACAGATACTCCTCATTTTAATTTATGCAGCTGCCTGCACACCCATTAACACTCCCAACTGGTAAAATACGGACGCTTGGTCAGTGGCTCTCAGCGTCAGATACTGACACAAAAGTCACCCTTTAGCATCTGTGTGGAATGCACCGGGCAGAGCAGCAGCTAGACCGCGGCGCTGTGAGATGACGTAGTGTTAACGGCAATGGTAGCGAGTAGTATGAAAGACAGAAAATTTGAGTAAGGAGGTAGGTTGGGGTGGTGGACGGGTCAAAAAACACAAGAATTTCACACAGGAGACCGGGGTTCGTGTCCCGTTCTCGTCCCGCGTGTCACTGAAACGTACATTTTGTAACCCCACTAACGATCTTTTCCTAAACCTAACTTTCCCGTTCTTGTCAGTTAACGCACGTCCCGACCCAGAGCGTCAAAAATTTACGCCAAGAGTCCCGACCAAGCACGTCTAAATATGACGCTAAGGGAGACCTTTTGCATCAATAACAAACACAAATAACAATGTGTTGGTCTGCACCGGCTCCTGCAGGCTCGCGTCTCAGCCACCTCTGTCAGGCGTAAACGCGACCTGAAGCGTTTATTTACGCTCCAAGTCTATTTATTCAACATTTTGAGAGTGAATGTGGACAGAGCCAGACAGCAGCGTGCTTGTGTATTCCCACAGACTCTCCCTTAACTTTTGCCCTGCAGCTGGGAAGCAAGACACAGCGGGAACTTTTTGGGTGTAGAGGAGCTGCAGTGTTTATTCATGGACAAACTGCACTAGACACCTGTGCTCAGACCACCAACGCCTCCCTGCCCTGCTGCTCAATGTTTTGAAATTGACGGACAAGACAGAACCGGTATGGACAGCAGGGCTGGGTTTAAAACGTTTTTCATTTGTATGTTACAATATCGATTCATAAAATCCAGAATCCCTGTCTGTATCATATTAAACCAGAAGACCTTAGGAATCTAGTGGTACCAAATATAGCATGCTAGCTAATAAGGAAGGAAAAACGCTCCAAAGATGGGCTACATTTTTGCGAACTGGCATGGACATTTTAAAAGGGGTCCCTTGACTCTTACCTCGAGATATTTAAATTAATTTCACTAAATACTCCCTGACTGTAGAGTCTGTAGAGCTGCATGTTATTGTGTTAAACAAAAAGTACATTCATGTAACTGCCTTGGGGTCAATTTATTAATGTAAACATTGATATTTTTAATAATGCAGCAGGTTAGAGGGAACCTTGTACAGTTTTAGAATCCCTTACATAGCCATTATTGTTTTTGCAACTGATATATTCCAAACCGACATTGAATCGGAAATAGAATCAAATTGGAAATGTAATCGAATCGGGACCTTGAGTGTTTCATGAATGCCGTTGGCACGTGAGCGCTATGCTAACGTGCATTTGCGGTCCAGACAGGGGGTTACTGTTTGACCCTTTACTTTTGACCCCAGCTGCTGCTGGATTACTCTGTCATTAGACTCCAGAGTGGGGACAGCTGCAGCTTCTGGTCTTCAAGCAGGCTTCAGTATCTGAGGGTCCAATTCCTATTTACATTTTAGCAGATAAATATCAGTCATAAGAAGGTGAATTAAACTCACCTAATTTTTAATACAACACTTTCAGAAACTCAACTACCCGGGAGTTTGGGTCCAGCTCAATGTTTGCCAAACAACAAAGCACTTTTCTTTCTTTCCTTCTCTTCTGAAATAAAGCTGCATTCAAGTGCAGTCGGGAATGACAGTACAGTATTCTATGGAAAATGAATCCCCTTAGATGTGATTGTATAAATTATATTTACATATATAATAAATAAAAATTGTATCTGTGGAGAACTAAAAATGATATAACTTCCAACATGTTATTTTCATTCAAAGATGCAAGGCAGGAAGAGTAACCGAAAATGAAGGGGGTATTATTTAGTTTTGTTAATGCCTAATATACCGTGCACCATCTCAACATTGTATATTGACTACAATGCTATTCCCTGTGTTCTACTTTAATGTGTAGAAAATCCATCAGTCGGAGCACGAGGGTCGAGTTAAGATGGACATGGCGCTGGTGGCAGCTGAGAACCTTTTGCAGAGCAGCGATGAAGAGCTGAGGAACCACACCCACGCCAAGCTCAAAGACCTGAAAAGCCTGTGGGAGGAGACCTGCACCTATATCATCCACTGTCACAGGTGCAGCCTACTCACTGCCATATTCAGGTGTACAGTGTGTAGTCAGTTGTAGGTGTTTGACACTGAAGTGTTGGTTAGTTTGCCCTGAGGCCAGCTTTAGCTACATTCACAGTTAGGCTGTTAAAGCTCTGTTTTGAATAGCTTCGGATGTGTGTTTCCAGGTAATTGGTCCACACCTGGACCATCAAAACACTGAAAAGCTACATGCACAAAGAGCATTAATGAGCCCCTATTATTCTCTTTTTGGATTTTTCCATCTTTTAGTGTGTTATATAGTTCTTTGTGTTTGCAATAGATGTATAAAGTACAAAAAACAACTTTCACTCCAAATGGAGCTGCCAGAAAATGTCTCGCCCACATTTCCGTTTGAAATTCCTCAATTAGTGAGGCCCGCCCAGTGTTTCTTATGTGCTGTGTCGCATGAGCAAGCACAACCCGCCCAGTGCCTTGTTTGAATTTGGTTGACCAATCAGAGCAGACTGGGCTTTTTGGGAAGGCGGGCCAAGAGCTCAGACAGTTTTTTGGGTGAAGGAGCTGCAGCAATGGGCAGTATGAGAAACATAATGTGGTTGTTTTTTTTTAACCTCAAAGCATGTAAACCTATTCTAGTAGACCCCAAGAGTACAAATATGATGCTGAAAAGAAGTATAATTTAAAACCTGTTTTTGGTATCAACATGCTGGCTACAGTATTTGACTGAATTGTGGGGCTTTCCCAGTTAATATCCAGATCGTTGGGGTTCTTTCCATTGCAATGCTTTACCTTTTTATGGTGCAAATGTAAACTGCAGAAATGTTGACAATTTATTTACGTGAATGATGTAAGATTTACTTGCTATCATGGTGATGCATACATATTTTAATGTTAGTGTTAGACTGCAGCAAACAAACGTTTTAGACAACAACATGTCAAATGCATAGAGGTGACCTTTTTAGAAGTGAACTTGATTTGTCCAACTGGCAGTCCAGAACCCAAAGAGATTCAGTTTACAATGATATAAAACAGGAAAAACAGCAAGTCCTTTTTGTCATTTTTTCTTTGATAAATGACTTAAACTACATAATTGATGGACTAGTTCAAATGCTCAAAAACCAGACTCTATTTTTAAGTATCTTGTGTACTGTACATATAAAAAACAGCTGAAAAATGTCAAGGCTGGAATATGCTGTTGGAATAATTATAGATTGTGGTTAATTATAATCAAATCAAAACTGCACACATTTCAAAACTACAAACGACATTGCTAAATGTAGCAAAGTAAGGCATAAACATGCTTAATTTCTGTTCTGTTTTGGCTGAGAATGTATAATTCTATCCGTGAGTCAATTATAATAGCAAATAGCTTGCAGCTTGTATTTTAATGTTCGTTGCTTTGTTCAGCAAATATTTTGCTGCTTTTTAGATAAGGTAGGTAAATAACTAAGAAGGAACGTAAATTAAATCTTTTTTTTAAGAACTAAAATTGTCTTTAAAGGTGCAGTAGGTAAGACTTATAAAACTAACTTTCTGTCATATTTGCTGAAACTGACCCTATGTTCCAGTAGAACTACATGAAACAGATAATAAAAAAAACCAATCTGGCACCACCTACAGCCTGTAGTGAGATTTGCAAAAATCCACCACTCTCTGTTCAGATGCACCAATCAGGGCCAGAGGGGGTGTCTAACTGCGTGTCAATCACTGATCATGCACACGCATTCATTCTCCCTTGTGGGGGGAGGGGCTTAAGAGACCGTTTTGGGCTTTAGCAGAAATCGGGGAGGGACTGAGAAGTTGTCGATGTTCAAATTTTTTGGCTAAGTCCTGGATCTTCACAATCCTACCTACGGCACCTTTAAGGTAAGACCCCAGATCTTTACAAAAGAATGGTCAAAATCAAAGCAGCGGAAGCCAAGATATCCTTACTTTTATTTCCTGGAATAGGACAAGCTTCATTAAACGCTGATCATGATGGTTGTACATGATGCAACCAACATCTGCTTTTTGTTAGACTCTCCCTACTTTGTAAATGCCCATGTCTTTTCAAACTTCAAGCTCCCAGTAAGGCTGGATCCCACTTCTAGTGATTGACGGATTTTATCTGCCGGCCGATATATCGGGCCGATATTTGTGTTTTTACGTGTGTCGGTATTGGCCGATTCGCGGCTTCTGCGTTCGCCGATAGTTTTTTTATTTTTTTTCTTCGCATTATTTACAGACCGGCGTCCACAGGCAGCTCTGTGTCGCTGGAGACGCTGCAGTTCACGTGCAGACCATGCACTGCCCCTCCCCCACTAGCAGAGTGCTTGTCTCAAATTACAAATCAAGCACTTAATTTCAGTGGCTACTTTTCAGGTTTATTGTTTTCTTAAATTATTTAAATGTGTTGACAAAGGACATTTTGTGATGACCTGATTCTATCTGTCTTATAATAAGTCAGCAAGCAATGCATCACCAAGGCTGTGTTGTAGATGATGAAAGCCTTTTACCCTTGCACAGTTAACCATATGCAGTGCACCCATCCATATGATGCATATTGCACACATAATTTGGGTGTTATGAATGTAAGATGATTGCAGAAGTGACACTGATCTTTGTTTTTGTTTATTATTTGTAAAGAAATGGCAGAGCAGATACCGAAAACAAATCCAGTGTGGCAGGATTTACATTTTAATGATGTAAATTGAGGGAGCAAAAGCAGCATCGGCTCCAAATATGGGCTCAAGAAAATCGGCAGCCCGTATCGGTCATCGGCTAAGGCTGATGAAAAAAAAATCCATATCGGTCGATCCCTACTCACTTCCCTTAGGTTGCATCCCCGGCTCCTCCCCTTGCTTCCCTTTCTTCCGTCTTAGTCCGTCCCACCAAGGAATGGGGGAGACACGAGGGAATCATGCGAGGAGAGAGGAACTGTTTTTTAGAGGGATGATACGTCATTTCCTCAGATGCGTCGCGTGAATTTGTCAGCTCTGTATGGGCAGAGTTAGCAACGGCTCTCAGCTGCACAGCTTCTGGGTAGGCTGCTCTCGTGTATCCTAGCTCCTCAGAGATCCTCTTCCATCGTCGATCCTTGCTCCTCGATGCTCGCTCCTCCATCTATGTGGCAGAAATAAGCGCTTTGAGGCAGCCTTCACGAAGGAGGGACAGAACAACTTCCGGTTCAATCGCGAAGTGAGGAGTTATCAAATAAACACAGCGGTTCCTGCGGCGAAAAGTTGAGACTGACTCAACTTTTGGAGAAACGCAACCCCACGTCATGCTGCGGTGGCCTGTTATGTAACCAGTGATCAGACTTGTCGGTGGGTTTTGAGCTGCTGTTTGAGGCGGTGCGAGAGTCCCGTACAAGAAACGGGAAACATCACTGCCTCTATCGCTGCCATAAGAAAGTTTTACACTAACACTATGAATAAAAAAACGAAACACAAGCATTGAACTGCCCGGGAGTTTGAAACCGCTGAATGTTTCCTGCATCAACAAAGCACTCGCTATGTCTCGCTCCTCTCTTTTCATTCTCTCTCTCTTGTGTAATAAAACGGCCTTCAAGTGCGTTCGGAAAATTCGAAATCTATAAACGATCTGACGGAAAACAAATTATGAAATCTAAAGTCTACTTGTGCTTTGTTGAGGGGTTTAAGAACACAACAGGATGTCAAATGAGCTGTTTCAGTGACCCCCCCCCCCCGCACCACTCTGCGGAAAATCACTTTTTTGGGTCTGAATGTCCCGTAACTCTGCATGTGTTTCCCCTCACCCCCAGTCGCATCGAGTGGGTGTGGCTCCACTGGGGCGAGTACCTGAAGGCGTGCGAGGAGTTTGAGCTGTGGCTGACGCGGCAGCAGCGCGGCCTGGATGTCGGGGTGGAGCTGCAGCTGGGGGTGAAGGAGAAGCTCTGGCAGGTGGACCAGCAGAGGGTGGTGGTGAGCGACATCCATGGCCAGGCGGCGCTGCTGGAGAGGCTGCTGGACGAGGCTGCCGCGCTGCACAACCGAACCCAGGACCCCAGTGTGGAGCCCCAGGCCCAGGAGAGGCTGCAAGAGGCCTACAACGACGTGCGAGACAGAGCAGAGGTGAGGGGCTCATTTATTTGGTATTTATGTGGTCATTGCCAGATCTTCCTCAACAGCGCTGCGGGACAAGGTCCACGCAGCATTCCGTGATGGGAGAAAAACGTGCTGTGGTTTATTGGCATTTCTTTAAACCAATCACAATCGTCTAAGCCAGAGATCTTCAATAGGGGGACCGTGACCCCTAGGGGGTCCTTAGAGTTGGTGCAGGGGGGCCGCTAAGTCATGTTAATAAAAATGTTCTTTTTTCAAAAATAAAAAATATGTCTGAAAACATACGCTAATATGAATACAACATTTTAATAGCAAAGATAAATTGGCCTATTTGTGAAAAAAACAAAAAACATTTCAAATTACACATTCAAGATAAGCTTACTATTTCATCCGGTCCGGTTCAACTTAGTTTTATACAGTATATTTACAATAGTATGGGGTCCCTACTCCGTCTCTTTCAGCTAAGGGACCCCTGGTCTAAGCGCCGGATGGAGCAAACGGTGCCTCTGCAAAAAAGCCTCGGGAAGGAACTTGTTTTGGTGGAACGTGTGTACGTTGAAAAGTTGTTTTACTCGTGGAACAGAAAACTCAGATTGGACAGATAGTCTAGCTAGCTGCCTGGATTTCTCCTGCAGAGATCTGAGGAGCAGTTAACCATAGTCCTCACAAATCCACCGGAGTTTAAAATGTCAACAAAAAGAAAGCGGAAGGTGACGGACTTCCGGGGCCTGTTGCACAAAACCAAGATAAGGGATTAAGCCGGGATATTCAAGTTATCCTGGATGAATTTAACTTTGATTTGGTTGCACAAAAGCAGGTTGAATTAACCCAGCCAAGTAACCATGGTGATTTATCTTTGCAGCTAGCCTGCTCCAGAGCAGGCTAACAGGCAGGCTAAGATTAATCCTGGAGTCTGATGTGTTAAATCAGCTGCCGCTCTGATCCGAAATAAACGTGTTTAACGTTTAAGTTATTCCGTTGTTTTCTGAATGTGTTCCACTTTATTTTTATTAACCTGCATTATTTGTCACTATTGCTGTCATGAGTTTGATTTAAATCCTACTATTGCAGTTGTTTAGATGGTAAGAAATGGCTTGCACTGACACCTGGAGAAAAAGTGGGACGACGCGGAGGAAATGGGCTTTTCCTCCGCTGCTCTCCCCGTGAAATTTACCCCGTGCAACGTGGAGAGACGGGGGGAGGCAGGGGGATCCTCCCACACCGTGCAGCGGTGGAGACTTTTAGCGTCAATAACGACGACAATGGCACCTGACCAAACGTCCGTATTTTACGAGATGGGAGTGAGAATGTGTTCAAAGCTTCTTAATCATTTTATTTTGGTGCTGTCACTTGTCATCTTCGAGCTTGGGAGTGAGAATAAAAAAACATGAATAACAGGCTACATTGTTTTACAGATATGCTTACAGTGTGTATTGAAGTCACTTACTTATTTTTCTAGTTTTTGCCCAGTCATGTTTGTTCTGTATGAACATTAATTGTAGCAAGATATTTAGAATTAGACATAGCTCATAGAGATTTATGCATATGGTTGTAAAACATATTCTCGCATTATCAATAAGGGTTTGAAATTGAGCCATTTGGAGTGTCAAAATCTTCATTTCCTGCATTCTGATCCATTTTCAGGCACAAATTTATGGTGAAAACCTCCTTAATTTATGTCAAAGAAAATACAAAATTCTGCAAATAAAACCAGCATAGTGTGAAATGCAGTTTAACTAATGCTGTTATGTGAACGGGGCTCAGCAGAGAGGCGGAGCGAGACGACGTCTCTGCAGCTTATTCAGGGAGTCGGGTCAATGCCGCTAAAGCACTCGACACTTTGAGTTTCATGCGTAGGCTACTCCCATGTGGTTCGCACCAGGTGTACAAAAACACGGAAAAAAGTTTAAGGCTCATACCGCCACCTACATTACTGTACTGGAGTGTGTAGAATAATCAATGGCATTAATTAATCTGCACGGAGGAGCTAGTCGGGTCTGTAGTTTGTTAGAGAGAGAGAGAGAGAGAGAGAGGGGGTGGTGGTGGTGGTGGTGGTGGTGGTGGTGGTGGTGGTGGTGCTGATGGTGATATGTGGCGGTCAACATTGATTGTGTAGCCGGCTGTCACAAATTTATCAATGTATGGGAAACGCTGCTAGACTCTAGGGCACTGTTCAACTGCAGCCTTTTGCTTAGAGCAGGGGCCTTCAACCTGATTTAGGGCCGGGGACCCCTTAGCTGAATAAGAGATGGGAGTAGGGACCCCCTACATGTACTGTATACAATTGAGTTGCTTATTAAACTAAATTTCAAAAAACCATTTATTTTTAACATAATTTGGTGGCCCCCTTTGCAGTAATTCTGAGGAGGATCATAGACTGTGTGTGTGTGTGTGTGTGTGTGTGTGTGTGTGTGTGTGTGTGTGTGTGTGTGTGTGTGTGTGTGTGTGTGTGTGTGTGTGTGTGTGTGTGTGTGTGTGTGTGTGTGTGTGTGTGTGTGTGTGTGTGTGGGTGTGTGTGTGTGTGTGTGTGTGTGTGTGTGTGTGTGTGTGTGGCCTTCCTTTTATATATTCAATTTATTTATTTATTTAACCTTTTTATTTATACAGGTAATCTAATTGAGACACAAGGTGTCCTTCTCAGGAGAGTTTGGGACAATACACAGCATCAGTTACAGACAGACAAACAAACAGATTACAGTACGTACAAGACTGACCAAATAGTATATACAATATTTAAACAAAAGTGCCAAGTAGACTTAAAATATTAAAAACAAGATTCCAAAGATGTTTTTTCTCCAGCGGGATCAAGCTGGACAGGTTTAGATCCTGCTACAGTGTATTCCAAGTTGAGGGGGCAAAAAAAGAAAAAAGCCTTTTTTAACCAAGCTCTGTACGAATCGATGGAGCATGGAAAGTAATAAAGGCCTGGGTGCGTAGGCTGTGACGGCAGTGCTTGTGGGACATGTAAATGGGTCAAGTATGTTGGCAGCAATCCAAGGATGGATATGTAGATGAAATTATATCAATGCAAAAGTCTACATTTGGATAATGATGACCAATTGAGCAACGAGTACAGAGTGCAATGATGGGTGAGGGGTTTATATTGTGCGATGCACAACTTGAACTGGAGTAGTTATAAGTCATGTACTGTTGTTTGTGCATGTCAGTGATCAGAGCATTGCACCCAGTCTGTGACAGCTCTGCTTCTGCTAGTGGAAAGGATGTATGGCGCACGGGCTTGTGGTTTATGTGAAAGTGCACACAAGTTAGCTGGTAGAACGTGTGTAGAATAATACTTTGACAACACTTTAATAACACTCTGAGCACAAGAGGAGAGAAGACAATGTAATGGATGAACTAAAGAAATACTCTAAGAAAGAAAATTAGAATGAGCCATGCAGTGAAAGCGTGTTAATTTTCTGGAGTAAAACAAATGAGGAACAGCTTCTTTGTAACAGGAAGCTGGTGGCTTGAAACAGAGCCATTTTTAGGGCTGTCCTGGACTAAAGAACTTCTTAGTCGACTAACACTCACATGACTTGGTTGATTCAATCATGGGGTACTTTCCATAAAATCATCACTCAATGCAAATCAAAGCAGCTATTAGGCTAACTGAAATAAAACCATGCCAATCTCTAGGTATGGTGAAGGGTATGTGATGATGTGGGGCTATTTTAATTCCAAAGGCCAAGGGAACTTTATCAGGATGCATAGTATCCTGGATCCATGAAATAACTGGCCTTTAAAAATAAAAATCTGCCTGCCTCTATGGGAATTTAACATAGGGGTGTACTTACTTATGCCCCCTGTATTTTAAGGAAGAACATTTATTTATTTACGATACATTATTCATTCACAAAGAAAACTGGTGTCTGTAAAGGTTGGATTTTTCTTCATTTTTAAAATAAAGATCAATTTCCAAAAGATGATTTTTTTTTTTTTTTTTTTTTCATTCCTCTTTTTAGTCAACTTTAGCATGGGTTCATAAACTTATGAGCACCACTGTATTGTTGGCTGAGTTTAAGAGTCGGTTTGTGAGGGATCAAAGGGAACTCAAAAGGCTGCCGTGTTTTTACTGAGGAGACTATGGTGCAGTGGAAGCTATCTGGTTTGCCGTATGCGTAGGATTGGGCATCGAGAACTGGTTCCAACTAGGGCTTTGACTCCGAACTTCGTTATTCGAATATCATTCGAATATTAAAAAAAATTATATTCGAACGAATATTAGCCAGCCCTTAATATTCGAACCTGTTATGGGCATTATTTTTTGTAAATGTGTTTGCTTGTAAACGTTGTTTTCAGTTCAGATTCCGAGGCTTTTTCACGCATTTCAAAATGTATCTACACGTCGCGGCGACGCACGTCTCTCGGCCGTGGCTCGGTAGCGGTGCATTCCCCCCTAATTCTCAAAGAAGGCAGGCTAGCCCAGGGCCAGGCCAGATCAGCGGCGTCTTTCTCCCGTCGCGTTCCGCTGTCTCTCCTACCTACACCGGCGCCGCACCCTGTCCCTTCTAGCCTTCCTACCTGCCTGCTCAGTGCTGCTGCACATGAGGAGAGAACACAGAGGGGAGGGCGGGGCTGCTCCTCAGTCACACAACAGAAGAGAAAGGACCGTTTCGGCAGCTACAGGAGAGAAATACATGGCGTGCTCGCTGGACAATACTGGCGACTCTTTTATTTACCAGAAAGTCGCTGTCTTTTCTACAGAAAGTCGCCACATTTGTCGCTTGTCGCTTTTGGAAAAAAAAGTCTATAAGTTGGCAACACCGCCCATACACAATGGCTCGACGCACACACCAACACACGAGTATAAACATCAGACCACTTACGTAGGCTACGGTGAACACTCTGAACTTCCTGTCGAAAGCACACTGTTTGTGTTTAATCCAGGGTCTGACTGAATTTTTTTTTTTAACTGAAGGCATTTAATGGTCAAAATATTATTAATAAATATTCGAATATATTCGAATATTAATATACAAACGAACTTCGAATATGATTTTTGGGCAAAAGTCAAAGCCCTAGTTCCAACTTAGAATAATTTCAAAAATTACGATTTCAATGGAATCGTTTAGAATCCGATCGGTTCCAAATTTATCACACACAAGTCTGGGTTTCCGTGGCAGCCAGCGTACTTTCACTCGCTTGTTGTGTTGCAGCCACGGAGCACAGTATGCGGCACTCTAAAGTGGCACTCTAAAGTGGCTTTATTTTACGTTGAAAAAGCTGGGTAAAACTGTAAATCACCATTGAAACAAAATAACAAAAATTGTTTCTACTCCACCCCTCAAAGAATTGGAATCGAGAATCGATAAGCGCCGCAATCGAAAGGAGGAATCGCAATTGAAATCCAAATTGTTCAAATCAAAACTATGCCCAACCCTACGTGTGATTGTGTTAGTGGGATTCGCATTATATTTGATGTCGAGTGACATGTTAAGTTAGGGCTGGTCGAAAAAATCATAATCGCACAATTACTCATTGACTTTTGGAAAGATGTCGCATTAATTGAACCTCAAAAACAGTGAAACTGTTCAACAAACCACAAGTGAAAACACCAATTTCCCCTTAATATTGTTCCTGTTGAACCTTTTGAATTCCCCTTCAGAACAAAAGACAAAATCAGAGTTTTAAACTTAAAATTGTTTTTTTTTCGATGACATTGTTTTTGTTATTGCTAGGAGCCGAAATCTAAATCACGATCAAAATTTGATCAGTTGCACAGCCCTGTGTGGAATCAAAGTGAGCCTACAGTGCCCACAAATCAGTGATCCCTTAGTTTACATTAACAGCAATCATTTCAAACTTTAATTCATGTTTACTTGTGTTCTTTACTCTTTCTATGAGCAAATCCATCAGCCACACCACTGCACATACATTTGAGGTTAATGAAAAGTGTGCTGATGTTTATTCTGTGCATCTATAAGCAAATCCAGACGCTGCATAGGGAGACAAGAGATTATTGTTATCGGAGTTTCAGACGGGAATGATTAACATTCAGAGAAGAGATACTGTTGGATGGATTAGTTAACAGTAACAAATGCATGCCCGCTGCTTTCCTCATCTATGAGGCTGTCAGATTTTACATCCACCTTCATCTTTATGTACCCACATTAGGGCTGTGCAAGTAATCAAAATTTTTATAGAGATCAATGTAATCGAGGAAAAACTTTTTGCACATTACGTTTTGCAAGTAAACTCGTATTTTGTCTTGTGTTCAGAATGGAGAAAAAACAACAACTTTCAAACAGGAAAAGTATAAAGGGAAATTTCACAGTTCTGTGTTTTCACTGTTGATTTGTTTCACTGTTTTTTAAGTTGAATAAATGCAACCTCTTTCCAAAAGTCAACGAGTATTCGAGATTATGATTTCTTTTCCCCATAACCAAGCAGCCCTAACCTACATCATGAATTCACATGAACACACCATCTGCTGGCAAATCTGCACTTTTGACTCCAAATGGGAATGTTGTGATTTAAATAATGCTTTGTTTGTTTGAGGTTTTCCGAAAGCTCCTCCCGCCTGTGAACTCTCCTTTTGGTTATCTCTGTGTTCTTATCTAAAATGTCAACGTGCGATCAAAAGTCTTGTAGTTGAGATAACCGACAACAAATCTCGCTGTCACAGGAGAATACAAATTCACTCCTCGCTCAGATGCACAAATATGAAGACTGTGATGTGTGCTGATAGATGTTCATTGATTTTGAACAAGTGCGCTGCTAAATATTCTCCTGCTGTGCTAGGAGCGTCTGTCGCTGCTTCAGAAGATGGCGGAGGAGCACCAGACGTACCAAGGCTGCGTTCAGAGGTTCCAGTCCTGGCTGCTGTCAAAGACCAAGGAGCTAACTGATCTGATGGAGAGGGAGGATACAGCCGAGAACAAGCTCAAAGCCTTACAAGTGAGACGCACTAAAGCGGAATTAGGAAGCTGCTGTTTGATCTCTCAAAACCTCTTTTTTATTTTGTCTTTATCAGTTTATTTTCAGCGAGAAATGGGAGAGAATTCTATTTGGATTTTGAACAAATATTCCCAGCTGTGTGACATGCATTGTTGAACTCCAATAGTACCAAACCAAAGAGAAAGTAAATAATATGATCCTCATGGTGAAAGGTGCCACTGCCGCATGACCTCAAAAGAGCATAAATTAATGGATCCAATAAGTGTGGTCTATAGCAGTGATTCCCAACCCTGGATACGTGTAGCTAAAGCTAAACGTATTGTCTAAGCGGCTGAAATGCTTAGCTAAAAGTACTGACTAAATTAGCTAAATGTAGTGGATACATGGTTGAAACTATAGTAGTACTATTGCTGACCAAACCAAAGTAAATATTGACTGTTCAACAATCATGAAATACATTACATTTGAAATTGACGAAGGGGTAAATGAGTTCATCTGACAGGTCTGTAGGGGTACCTCTGGCAAAAAAGGTTGGGAACTACTAGTATATAGCATTAGTGGTGATAGCCGAACCTGCTGGGTCACATAGGAGTAGAGAGAATAATTATATAGCACTGCAGTATTCCAAATCCAAATTCTGTGTAATCCCACTGCAACTGCACAGTTTATAGCCCAGGGCCAGTATTTATCAAGCTTCTCAAAGTGCCATTGTAGTCTTAAATGCTGAGAATTCATGAAATCTACTCCTACTTTCAAACTTCAGTATAAAAGCAATTTCTCACATTTCTTAAAGCTAAGAATCCCTCTTACTCTCCCAGTTATTTAAGACAGCTCGAGAGGTCTCTCAAGTGGCTGGGAGTTGCCAGTAGAGGCTTGTGATGGCACTGAGGAGACAGAGACGTGCGTCAATCTTTCAGGAGAGGAGGAATGTTTTTGAAATATTTGATTAATGTTTGATAAAATATCCTAAAATCTAGGCTATACTATATATAGGCAGGTCAGTTAACAGCATACCGGTTTAAAATTTGTAATTAAGACATGGTGGAAAACGTGTTTCTTTCATTTCCAATGTTTATATCATAATTTATTAACTCTAAAATTCTTTATTTTTAAATGTGTGAATGTAAACTCCTCTTAGTAATGTCACCATTAAAAGTGAGTTTATCTGAGAATATTCTTAAATAAGGAAATCTATTCGGCGATTGGTCCATGTCTATGTCGCCAGACTTTAATTTATAGGCATATATTTCTTTTTTCAGTTTTATTTATGGCCATTTAATGCTCGAAAAGTAGAAGCAATTGGAATGAATTAGTATATAAAAACAGAATTTGTGCTTATAAACAGAAAGTGAAAGCAGCAGACCGTGTGGAGTATGACATAACTCTGTTGTTTTGCTAAGGGAATTAGTGCTGTAGAAATTATAATGAATTGGATGCAGTGAACATGAATAAAGCATGAATAAATAATAGTGCGTTGACCGTGTGAGCTGTTAGACTCCAGATAAATCCACTACTCGCTGTTTTTACCTGGCCTTTGTTATCTTCTGGCCTTTATTTTATATTTTTAGTAAGAATTTCAGTCGTCACAGATATTTCATGTTATTGAGAAATACTCTTTGATTTGAAACCAAGATGTAAAATATTTTTCCAACATTAACTTTGCTATCCAAGCCAACACATATATTTCTAGTTTTCTTTATTGCCACTTAACCACTCTCCAAAAAAGCAAATGCAGTGAATAAGTAAAAAAAAACAGTATTTATGTTTAAAAAGAGAAAGTGAGAGCAGCAGAGTGGTGAGTCTGACATGCCTCTGTTGTTCTGCTGAGGAAATTAGTGCTGTAGAAATTATTATGAATTAAATGCAGTGAACTTCATGAATAAATAATAGTGAGTTTACAGTGTGAACTGTTATACTAAGGGTAATACCACAACTCACTGTTTTTACCTGTTAAAGTGATGGTTCGGAGTAATTTCACCCTAGGGTCCTTTGCACCATGACCTTGAGCCAAACACCCCCCCAGAAGCTTTTTTCACCTGGGTTGAACATTGGGAGAGTTAGCGTAGCGTAGGGGCTAATGGATCCAGTGATGTATCTCGTAAATGACCCCACTAATAATGCCCGAAATGATACCAAACTTCTACACTAGTACAAATAGGTTATGTACTCATAAAACGATGGATTGGAAAGTTTGTAAGTACACCAGAAGTTTATGAACACTTGCCTGCTCTCTTCTGCTCTCTGTTGCTGCTGCGCTGCTGCTACCTACAGTTAGACGAGTGCTTAGGGCCGTCTACAAATTACAACACCGAAAAGAGATGAAACAAAAATATTTATTAATTTAATGATTAAATAAGGTAATGTCTCCAAACTTACCTCAATTATAACTTGTCTCCTGCTAGTTATACTACAGCACTTACTTAAAAAAAAAAAGTTAAATTAATAAATATTTTTGTTGCATCTCTTTTCTGTAATTTGTAGACCGCCCTAAGCCCTCGGCTTACTGCAGGTAGCAGCAGCAGCTAGCAGAAGAGAGCAGGCAAGTGTTCATAAACTTCTGGTGTACTTACAAACTTTCCAATCCATCGTTTTATGAGTGCATAACCTGTTTGTACTAGTGTAGAAGTTTTGTATCATTTCGGGCATTATTAGTGGGGCCATTTACTAAGATACATCACTGGATCCCGCGCGCCGCCCCCCCCCCTCCCCCCCCTCAAACCCCCCTCACCCCTAACTCTCCCAATGTTAGGCCCAGGTGAAAAAAGCTACTTAAGGGTGTTTCTCGAGGTCATGGTGCAATGAAGTACTCTATAAATTTCGGAACTCACTTTAAAGGGTAATTTAGTTATTTTTTAACCCTATTTTCCCATGCTCCAGAGCAGGTTATGTGTTCAGCATATGTTACCACAGCGATGCAACCCGATAACAATTCGTAGTACAGGCCTCTGGGGGCGTTAGCGCATGCAATTTCACGTTTGTTTTTATGTTTAAAAAAAATCTTTTTCTACTCTTTAACAGAAAGGTTGAGCTCCTTTAGAAATCCTTTCCATAATGTTATCAGACACTTAGAATATTAATCTGAACCTGTTAGTGGCAAAACGAGCACTTTTGCGAAGGTTATTACAAGCTGCACAATTGCCCTATCAACTTACATTGTAGCTTGTTTCTGACTGCAGCGATCTCGCTTAATACTGGGCCAAAGTCAAAGATTGTTGTTCCCATCAGTCACTTAGACACAAAAACATAGGAAAAAAACAGTAGTTACCCTTTAAACCTGTTTGTTAGTCACAATTATTTCATGTTATAGAGAAATACTTTGAATCTGAGTTGTAATATATTGTTCCAACTTCATCTTTGGTATCCAAGCCAACACTTTTTTTTTTTCTATACCTTTTATTCTTATTCGTCACACAGTACAATGTAGTGGAATGGAATTTAATTACTGCATTTAAACCCATCCTAAGTATTAGGAGCAGTAGACAGCTCCACCTACAGCATCCGTTGTAATGTTTTCTGGCTCTGCCCCTGTGCCAGGCTCTGGACGACAGCGTTGCCGGCGAGGAGAAGACCCTGCAGCATATCGAGGGGGTGGCCGAGGCGGTGCGGGGCAATACCTCTCCCTCCGGAGCGGAGGTGGTGGTGGAGGAGGCCGAGGAGCTGAGGCTGGGCTGGCACAGGCTGAGGCAGGGCCTGTGTGAGACGGAGGAGGGCCTGCGCTCCAACCTGGACTCCCACAGTCAGTACATGGCCAGATGCATGCGGCTGGGAGAAGACATCGGCCACCTCAGGGTGCTGCTGCAGGGGCTGGACCAGGAGCTGGAGGAGGGCCGCGAGGCAAGGGACCGCACCGACCGCACCGAGGAGCAGATGGTGGGCCAGTGGAGGAAATACACCGTAGGTTTTTCTAAACTTATCAGCAGTATTATAAAGTTTAGTGGAAATGTACTGTAGTCTAGATGCAGGAAACCTATTGTGTTATATGTATTGGTGGCTACTAGGGTTAAACAATATGAAGAAAATATGCAATAATGATATTACTTGCGATAAAGAACAATTATTAAAGAGTACTAATTTCTGCATTTCTACTGCTTTCAGTGTTCTGCTAAAATACAACAACTTGCATGTTGAATTTAAAACCGATGAAATGAAATAATTTCCAACATTCTTTTATTGTAACAAATTGATAATGAATTGAAAATAAAAGGCGCCAATAAATAACAATGACAGTTGCATTTTAAAGTGCAGTTTTCTACTGATATCTTTCAACTAACCCAGAAGATCTCTAAGTGTCTTCTGCGATGTGTCGCAGCCTTTCGCGATGTGTTTATAAAAAAAAAAAGCCCTAGTGGCTACTTAAGTGATGCAGGAACCTGTGAAGTATTTCTGCGATGTAATTCTCATAAAGTTATGTGTCAGATGAAACTTGAGAATGCAAATACACCGGAAAGAAGGTAAAACTATCAGTGACAGTTCCTGTGTGTGTCTGTGTGTCTGTGTGTCTGTGTGTCTGTGTGTCTGTGTGTCTGTCTGTCTGTCTGTCTGTCTGTCTGTCTGTCTGTCTGTCTGTCATGACTTGCACTGAGAGTGTGTAGGAATTCTCCAGTTTGGAGAAGCAGACTGGACTACCGACACGGAAGCTAAGACCGACTGGGATGGGGATGGGATTGTTGAGTTCCATACCAATTTTAGAGGCAAAATATTCACTGATTACCAATATGGCGGTATATAGTGAATTATTGAGAGCTGGAGTGAAAATAGACCTTTTCTATGTGGATTATGCACCGATAAGACTCTGCAAAGATACTCATAAAGCAGCTTACCTAAACAAATAACTTTATTAAAGAATATTTACTATTATTATAGTCTGAATTAATCTAAATACAATCAACAACTGCCGTTTGGTTTTTATCGTTCTGTGGCACTATGTGTTCACATTACAGCGCTTTACTTAGTTTAAAATACTTCGATTTTAGGTAGGCTATATAATATATGGTCTGTTGGTGAAGTAGCATTGATCACTTTTGGGGGGGGGGGGGTACATTTTGTCCCCACCTGGGATAAAACTAATTCAGCAGAGGCAGGGACATGTAGACCAGAAAGGGGGAAATCCCACGCATTGTCAACCAATTCTAGAAGTAAACACTGAGAAAATGAAGAATAAAGAATAATAAAATAAAAAGCTAAATAAACCAATTACCTTTCCATCATACCAAAATATTTGTCCTCCCCCATCACTTCACTTGCTATTATCTATTCTTCTCTGTGGTTGCACACATTACTTTTTGTCATTTTGATGCCTTTCCTCCTTCAATAAACACCTCTAGTCCCTCTTATCACAGTATATTTTACAACCTTATCTCACATGCCTGACGCACTGGAAAACGGAGTCTTGCTGCCCTGTCAGTGAAGCTGCTTTTTTACTTAAGTGGATCCACTGAATGCCTCAGATAGGTGTGGTAGAGTCACAATCTCCTTATGATTTCTATCTGGGTCACTCACACTGCGACACATGCCACATTCATCCCTCTCTTTGTCTTTGTCTGGCAAGATACCGCTGGCTCTGAATTAAGAAGCAGCATTGTATTTTGGAAAAGTGGGAAATGAACGTGACAAACTTTGCCTCTGTGGAGTTTAGCTTTCATATGTTTTGATGTACATGTTTGCAGGATTAGAAAGAGAAATTTACCCCGTGGAGCTGCTTTTGTTGGGTGTGACTGGAATGCTAAATGATCCGTTGGACTCATCTTTCATCTGCTGCAATCTAGACGGGCTGTCGCCTCACTGCGACAAAACCTGTTTTTACTTTTAGTTTTAGACGTGAAATGGATTGTAAACAACTCCAGTTATCTAAATTGCTAACATGCCATTGTAGCTGAAATATTTTACTACTGAGAATTGGCATCGACAGGTAATGGTAAGAAATGCCAAACAATTTTATAGAACATGCTCCAGTAATGTCCCTAACCTTGAAGAAAACACAGTTTTATTGTATTGTTGTTGAAAATGCATTTTGATGTTTTGACATGAAAAAGAAAACTGTTATAACTCGACTCCACATTGTCAGATATTTGCCAAATTTCACACATTTCATGAGAGTCCCGGCCTGAATGCATCTACAGGACAATTTTGAATCCTAGTCATATTGCCACCTACTGGCAACAGGAAATTACCTTGTGTCCTTCTCCTAGCAGGTTAAACATATCTATCTCAGATGTGTTCAGAAATGTCTTAAGAGTTGCTCAGTAGTAAAGCTTTTGACTTTCCATCAAACGCCGTGGCGACCATTATTCGTCATTATCAGTCTATAGATGCTTTTTATATGTCTGAATGAATGTATTATTGTTAAAATTGGGTTTTTATTGACACACTCCGCAGTCGTTTTTTTCAAAGGTTTGTTGACATTTTTGTAGTTCTTTCAGCCAACCGAGAGATATTGTGTCTGTCAGGAATTTCCCGTAACTTCAAATCCGAAGTAACCCCAGTAGGCTGACTTTTTGACCATTTATGGTCTGAATGATATGATATGAACAGCTCACTTTGCTCGTGTACCGTATTTGTGTCTTGCAGGGTGTGAGGAATACTCTGGCAGGGGAAGAGTCGCAAGTGGAACTACTCAAGGCTCAGCTCAAGGAGCTCTTCAGGTTCTCGGAGGACTCGCGCCACCTTTCAGATGATGTCTTAGCTGTTGTCAAAGAACATCAGAGGTCTGTGACAAGAATCCTACCGCTGTTTAAAAACCCTTAAAGTTAAAACCTTGTGGGGGACAAGAAATGAGAAATAGCCTTTAGGCTAATTCTGGCATTTTGAACCCATGTACAGTATAATCATGCGTTTTAGTAATTTGCACTGTCCCCTTCTTAAATAAACTGAATTGGATTGTGGACCACACGTAGGCCACATAATACCTTTCTTACGTTAGGATTAATCTTCAAATGAAATCAGCATCCCAAAATACTGGATTTGAATAAAGTCATTCACTGGATTAAGTGTGTGTGTGTGTGTGTGTGTGTGTGTGTGTGTGTGTGTGTGTGTGTGTGTGTGTGTGTGTGTGTGTGTGTGTGTGTGTGTGTGTGTGTGTGTGTGTGTGTGTGTGTGTGTGTGTGTGTGTGTGTGTGTGTGTGTGTTGTGTGTGTGTGTGTGTGTGTGTGTGTGTGTGTGTGTGTGTGTGTGTGTGTGTGTGTGTGTGTGTGTGTGGGTACTACAGTACGCAAACTACTGTAGGTAGTAAAAACATGTAGGCTCCATAATCTCAACCAGCGTGAACCAAAGCGGCCCACACACTTTTATTATTATTGACTCCCGTAGTAAAAACCTCTTATAATACATCCACGGTGAAGACGACAGCGCATAACGCTAGCTTCACTCCTTCCGTTTCTACCCTTCACAATAAAAGCCCAAATTAAACGGCTAGTTTGAGTTTGTCACACTAAATCCATGCTTTAAAGCAACATTATGTAACTATTTTCCCTTAAAATAACTTTATAACCAAAATGTTGTTTTGTCCATGTTGCAAATGTCTCGTGTGCTCCTGTTGCAGTGTGAAATGCAGAGTGACGAGGCTGTGCTCAGAGTCCGAGTCGGGGCTGAGAAACATTCTCCAGGATCCGCTGCTGGTCTACTCACAGTGGAGCCATATGGTCTCTCAGGTTCTGGAGGCTTCTGCTGAGGTTACGGACTTCTCCCACATCGCCATGTTGGTCCAGACCATTGAGGTAAAACACACACATTTCCTGAAAGAAGCTATCATGATATTTTTATAGTATATACATAACGTGTAATGTGAAGGGGTGTTGCCAGTGGTGGGAAAAATAATCAGATCCTTTACTTAAGTAAAATTACTAATACCACACTGTAAAAATACTCTGTTAAAAGTAAAAGTCCTGCTTTGAAAATGGTACTTAAGTAAAGTATGTAAGTTTCATCAGGAAAATGTAGTTAGTAAGTAAAAAAAGTAAAAGTACTTGAGATATATATATGTGTGTGTGTGTGTGTGTGTGTGTGTGTGTGTGTGTGTGTGTGTGTGTGTGTGTGTGTGTGTGTGTGTGTGTGTGTGTGTGTGTGTGTGTGTGTGTGTGTGTGTGTGTGTGTGTTCAAGTACACAAAAAGCGTACTTGACATATATAAAAAAGCGTTCTGCATGTGGCGTGTGATGTGCAGGTTACCTTCCCCCCAAACACGGACACATCTATACGTCTCGCTGCCACTTGTCTGTAGCTGGCTGTGCTTTCCATGTTTGGGATTCTGAAACGTCCTTAAATTCGGACGTTGACGAAATTGTTTATTCAAAGTCAAAGACAGTTCAAAGTAGTGCAACTTTGCACATTTTGTGGGTCTGAGGTGTATGTCACATTTTAGCTGCCAAAGCTCTGCTGCTCTCTGTCTCTGGTCTCCAGTGCGAGAGGGGGAGTGGCCAGCGGCTAGGACGGCAAATGCCAATGTGTGCTTCTTTTACCGATATATATTTAATGATATATTGCATTTCTAATCCAAACAACATCAAACTTGGCACTGCACTTACTCGTGCCCGTAGCAAGACACCTGTCAAGTTTGAAATCCATCGGACTAACGGTTTGAAAGATATGAGACAGACAGACAGACAGACAGACAGACAGACAGACAGACAGACAGACAGACAGACAGACAGACAGACAGACAGACAGACGAGACAGACGTTCCTGTAATATGATATTGTAAAGTAGGGGCAGGATTATTATTATGCTTCTGCCTGCTCCTTTTCAAACTCATCCTTTTTTTGTTCTTTGATGGAATTGATTGATTTTAATATGATTTGTGTTTTATTTTATTTTTTCCTTTTTTAAAGTAGGTTGATAGATGATAGATAGATAGATAGATAGATAGATAGATAGATAGACTAAACTCCATGCAGAAAAATCATCACTTTTTAGAAACTGGAAAGAATTCATAGGCGATGTAGGCCGTTATATTGCTAGTTTAATTTATAATAAAACACCAGATTTTATAAACTACGTGTTTTTGTGTGCAAAAATCTTAATTTGTAAAATAACTAGTAACTTCTTGCTTTCATTGGCAGTCGGATCAGGCTCCTTAGATCTAATCTTAGAATAGTTCACTATTTTGGGTCACCCCCACTATTTACAAATCAAACCTCTTTGTACTGTGCTCCAACCCTTTCTTTTCATTCTATTACACAGAATACATGATGCCAGTTGTTGCCACACATCTTTGATTTTATGTCTTAAATACATATTTTATGGAACTGTGAGAGTTATCTACAAGACAGAGAAAGCTAACAAATCTGATTGAAGTCTGATAATGTCTCTGATGTCAGGGAATTTTACAAATGGGTCATCACAAATAAACTACAATATATATTCCTTTCCCCTTTCTTATATTCCTCTTTAAAAAACTATTTTTAAATATAAATAGTCACTAAAGTCACTATAAAAATATATATTAAGAGGTATGTTATTTGTTAAAAAGGAAAGTTAAAACACAGGCATACCACATAAAGAAGACATACACTGAACAATTCATCCTTAAACTCAAAATTCAGTGGCATTCAGTTCGGTGTTTGGTGTTTTAACCCCCCAACGTTGTCTTCCAGGCAGCGCTGCCTGGAAGACACTAGGATTAGGCAATGGTTAGGTTTAGGTGCCTTAAAGACGACAGTCGCAGCGCTGCCTTGAAGTCTTGAAGGGGGCTTAAAACACCATCGACCATTCAGTTCAGTTATGGCTCAATTTGTTGCATCAGAGACAGTGGGAGCTCCGACAAGTTCAGTTCAGAAACCTGTTCACGGGACATCTTTGTTGCACGTCAGCCTCAGCTTTCTCCCAAAGCTTCTCTCTACGGTGACACAATCACATGAAACAATGAGGGGATAAACATTGTCACTTAATACATTGTCGTGAATGGGATGCACTGTGTCTCCAAGGGTCACCAAGGAAATAAAAGGGGGGAAAAAAGAGGAGGGTGATAGCAGGTCAGTGCAATAACATACCTGCTATCCCCCTGCTGCTCCCACATCCCTGCCTTCTAAAAAAAAAAAGATCAGAAAGATTTATAACTCCCAATTTTAAGTCTACAGTCAAATGAATTTCAAAGTCAAAGTTTGTGTAAGAGTTGCGTCACTGTGGCAGTACTGAAGTATACTCATAAAAAATCTGTATGAAGTTCTGAACGTAATTCTGTACGGAGAGATTTTCCGAGGTTGAACTTAAAATGCGTGAGTAACTATATTGATTTGATTATAAAATTAAAGTAAATGCACTTATATCCATATTTGCACAATCTTTTTATTTTTAAAATTTATCTTTAAGGGGAGGATGCTATCTATTGTATGTACTTTATATCTTTTGTGCAAATAAACTAAACTAGACTCAACTTTGTGAATGCCAGCCATGTAGCCTTTAAAGAAGGGTTGCCTGAATAAAAGTTCCGACTAGAGCCCTTTTCACACGGGATTAGTATCATCTGGGGACCTTGTGTGATTTCGAAATGACCCCCTCACGTCAGAGGTCTCCGGTCCGGCGGTGGTCCAGACTATGTTGGCCATTAAAGGTGGCGTCGGCAGCCCCCCGCAAACCTATATCCATCTTTGCGAGAGGGATAAAAATGCGCACAGGAAACCATAACCTTGAAAAAAATGATATATGACCCCGCCAAATCACAGACATGTCGATTCGCACAGGACTAATATTTTTTACAAGACCTCGGTGTTCGGCGAAATATGGTCATCTGTGGGAATTTTTACTTTATTGGGCAATAATTGATTATGGTCTGTCAATGCGGAATTGTGGAAATGCAATGATTAATTTCAACACCACCACTGCAACCGACTTGATGTGTTCTCCTTTTTGGTCCTTTTTGTTTCAGCGTCTGCTGAAGGACAGTGTCCAGTTGCAGGAGCGTTTCAGTCTGCTGCAGGTGAAGGGGGACCTGCTGGACTCGGTCTTCGGTCCCGAGAGGTCTGACGGCTTGCAGGGTGAGCTGAGTTCTGCCGTCAGGAACCGAGAGCTGCTGCACACTCAACTGCTGCAGAGGAAGAGCAGGCTACAGGTACCGACACGCTACGGTCATTCATTTGTTCAGTTCATCTTATTCACAAAAGTCAAAGACAAGTACAGTCATAAGACATAATGCAGATATGTGAAATGGGACATCTTGGTTAGCTATTTGAAGCTTGTGTGAAGCGGCCCATCTTAAAGGTCCCATATTATGCTCATCTCCAGGTTCATGCTTGTATTGTGGGATTCTACTCGAACACGTTTACATACTGTAATATGGAAGTCAATCTGTTTCATCGGACTTTTGAAAGAAAAAAATTTAATTTCTACTGAATATTTATGCATTGAAATTACATATCTGAATTGTTTTGCCTCTTAATGTAACTCTTCAAATTTGTAATTGTAATGTTCAACAAAAAACCCCATCTCAGCCCATCCACCCGAACCACCCTCTTATTTTAGAATTCAGCAAAATAAAAAATAAATAACTTATAGAGCTGGCATTATAGTCAAAAACTGTGCTTACAGTGTCACGTTGGCCAATGTATTCTGTGTTGTTATTTTCGAAACTCTTTTTAAATGTGATATTTGAAGACATATCTCGATTGGTTGGTTTTTAGTCTTGGGTCCTAGCAGAAGTCACATTATGAGATTTTTAACCCAGGTGACACTGGGTTTTATTTCTTTATGCTGGCTGTTTTTGGTTTACAAAGCTTTTAAAAAATGTTTAGCATTGCACTCCTATAGCATCCTCCTATATCCTATATGCCATTGGGCAGCTAGCAGGTTGAGCTGAGAATCAGGTGGGTTTATGCTAGTAGCAGCTTATATAGCCTGGAGCATCCTGCCTGCATCCGAGATGAGCAGCGGGCTACAGAGGTCTGGGACACTTAGTTCTAACTCCACACCTCCAGATTTCTATTCTTATCAAACGTGAAGTCTTCAAAACCAACCGACGCAGACTCAAGTGACACTTGAGGACATTTATCAGACTTCACACAGCTCCCTCTGGGGATACTAAAGGGTTTATACTACTCGTTCACACACGCGGTAGAAGTCCCCAACACCTGGAAAGACACTTTGATGTGTGAAATCAGTCGTAGGACAACCAAATATTTTATATTTCATGTTTCTCTCACGACTGTCAACTTTCAGAGCACGTCCTGACAAAAAGTCAGTGTTATTAAATTAAATCTAAAATATAATTTCCACATAGTGTTTGAAAGATATGTAGTGTGCAGTAATAGTTTAGAAGGCCCAAAGCCCCTTGTGCAGGACTCATTTCAGTATGGATGGATGGTTTGTTTGTTTATTTGTTTCATACACCTAAATACTAAATCACACTGAAGAAATATAAAATATCTGAGGGTGTGGGAGAAACCACATACCAAACTCAAAATCACTAGTGCATTTTAAGTATTCTTTTTCATTTATTTGCTTATTTGACAGGGACAATGCTCATTAATTAACAGCAAAGTAAGTGTCATCTGTTGTCCCAGGTCAGTTTTAAAAATGGCAAGCTAAAAAAATTAATTATGTGTGATTTAATTACAGTCATCACGTAAAAGCAACATACACAGACCAACATTCAGGCAGGCACAATGCACAACAACAAGTAACAAACACATCAGATCAAGACAGCAACTAAAAAACCAGGACAATCTGCAGGCGGGCAGCAAAAGTGAACAGGCAGTCAGTAGTCTAATCTGATAATCAATAAACCATTTCTTCAGCTGACCAGTAAAGTATTAATGTTCTAAGTTTCATAAAAAATTTAAAAAACGAGTAACACATGCAGAGAAACAGAAGTAGTTGCCATATTTAAAGTATAAATAAATGTTTCTAAGAGTGATCTTTTTCTTCCAAATCAAATGTTTTAGACAGCAGGGCACTTCTAAGTCTAGTTTTATACATAGAAAATGGCACAGAGGAATCCATTAAATGTACATTTTCATTCAATTCAATTTTATTTATAGCATCAAATCATAACAAGAGTTATCTCGAGACACTTTACAGATAGAGTAGGTCTAGACCACACTCTATAATTTACAAAGACCCAACAATTCCAGTAATTCCCCCAAGAGCAAGCATTTAGTGCGACAGTGGCGAGGAATAACTCCCTTTTAGGGAGAAACCTCGGACAGACCCAGGCTCTTGGTAGGCGGTGTCTGACGGTGCCGGTCACAAAATAACTCCACGAAATTCAATTGAAAACTGACCACGGGATGTTTTGTACCAAGGACTAGTTTGGAAATGTGAATTGTTAACAAAAGGTGAAAACAAAGCGGATATCCTCCTCATACAATGCTTCACCATACAGTCCAGACATGACCGGCTGTACAACAACAACACTTGATGATTCATTCCCCCCCCTCCTCCTCCACCCTCTCAGGGCTTAATCTCAAGAACCAAGGACTTTGGTGACGCCGCAGAGTTGATTCGCTCCCGGCTGGCCAGCCACTGGGACCAACTGGTGGCAGCTGACGGCCTCCAGCCTGACATCCTGGCTAAGAAAAGCCAGTCCGACCAGTTCAGGGTGAGTTTAATCCCAGACTAAACCAGGGCCAAGTCAGCCCAAGTGTGTGCCGGAACAGGCTCTGTGTACACTGTCACGTTGTAGCCTCCAGCATCTGAGGCGGATGAATTTGAAATCAAGTGTTATGCTACTTCTCTAAAGTTACAGTAGATAGCCACAGTGAGAAGATCAGAAAATGACTCTTTTTGCAGTGTAGGCTTTATCATATTCAAAAACGACAAAGACACTAGTAGGGCTGGATCCGAATATTTGACTATTCAGACATTCGTTCTGTGGGTAGTTTTTCGATTTCAGTTTTGGAATTCGAATATTCCTTTTTTCTTTCTTTCTTTCTTTACAATACTGTAATATAGTTAAGACCGATTCAACTTTTGGTGAAACGCAACCCGACGTCACGCTGCGGTGGCCAGTCATGTAACCGGCGATCAGACTTGTGTTTTGAGGCGGTGTGAGAGTCCCGTACAGGAAACCGGAAACAGGAAACATCACTGCCTTTATCGCTACCACAAGAAAGATTTATAACACTATGAGGGTAAAACAGGAAACACAAGAAGCACTGAACTGCCCGGGAGTTTGTGTAACAGCTGACGGTTTCTCTTTTCTTTCTCTCTTTCTCCGTGAAATGAAGCTGCCATCGAGTGCAGTCAGAAATGTCAAGGTCTATAAACGATCTGACAAAAAAAAAAAAAACAGCATTTGTGAAATATAAAGTCTATTTCTGCTACATTGGGGGGTTAAATGACACAACAGGACTTCCCCCATGGCGGCCAAAGTTTCGAATATTTAATGTTGATTCGTACCGAAGCTTCGAAGCACACAAAATGGTATTCGGGACAGCCCTAGACACTAGTGCTTGATGGACTGAAGTTACACAGTCTGATCCATAAAAGACAACATGAATAATGCTGTGTGTTTCAATTACTACATTTGAACACTTAACATCATGTTCATTTGTGAACGAATGCTGTGGTGTTGTGTGTTTTGCTATCTTCAGGCAGCCACTGGTTTCAGTTAATTTCACTTCACAATGAGAGTCGACTGCAAGGCCTTGCAACCTGGGTTTGGTAATCACTGTGAACACTGTGTTGTCAAAGTGATTAATTTATTTATTATAAACGGTCGTGCTGAAATTTCAAACTGAATGTTGTAGTATCTACAGATGAGATGGGGTTTTTTTTAGAGACTGTTAAACAGAGAGTTGCCTGAACTGATAGTTGGGTTTTGTTGTGTTATTTCCCTTGGCTTGCTGTCCCACTGTGTGTCTTGTTTGTCCTCAGGTGATCCAGAAGGACCTGGAGGACTGTGAAGCCCACATCACAGCGCTGGAGACGCTGGTCTCATCCAGTCAGAGCAACAGGACTCAGTTTGAGAGGCTCTATGCTGACTGGAAGCATTTGCACAAGGCAGTCAGGGTAAGACAGGAGAGTGGTTTCAAATGGAGTAAGTTCTGACTCATTTGTTTTTCACATATGCATCGTCACGGCACGTCTATCAAGTAAATCTACAGCTAAGCATAAGTGAATACACCCATGCTAAAGTTGACTAAAAAGAGGAATAAAAAAACATCTTTTGGAAATTGATGCCTTAAAAAATCCAACCTTTTGAGGACACCAATTTTCTTTGTGAATGAATAATGTATCGTAAATAAATAAATGTTCTTCCTAGGGGGCATAAGTAAGTACACTCCTATGTTAAATTCCCATAGAGGCAGGCAGATGTTTATTTTTAAAGGCCAGTTATTTCATGGATTCAGGATACTATGCATCCTGATAAAGTGCCCTTGGCCTTTGGAATAAAATTAGCCCCCCCACATCATCACATGCCCTTCACCATACCTAGAGATTGGCATGGGGTACTTTCCATAAAATCATCTCTCAATGCAAATCAAAACAGCTATTAGGCTAACTCAAATAAAACCATGCCAATCTCTAGGTATGGTGAAGGGTATGTGATGATGTGGGACTATTTTATGTTTCATGAACTTTCAACAAAATAGTGATAAAATAGACCATAAACCAAATAAATATATGTATAAATGATAAGCCCATCATACACATCTCTCCCCAGCACAAAGCTTTTCAGGAACCCTCAAGAAAGACATCCAATCTGGCCAACCGTTTATATGACTTTTTTTTTTCTCAAACTCCACCACCCTAGCCATCTCACAAGCACACTCCTGGATTGACAGCACCCTTTTCATTGAACACTATCTTGTCAGCAGCGCATGTTTTTTTCCCGAGGAAACTTCTACAAATGTTTAATTCATCAGGAACCACCGATCAGTATTTACAACTGAAGGACTAAACTAATAGGAACACAAATAGCCTCAGACATCACTCACAGCCCATTGGCTGTACGGCCAATACTACCCTCAGGCCAGAGATACAGCTCACTCACTTTCAGGACTAAGAGAGTTACTGTCAGGTTCCGTGCCTACATCCATTTGACTTATGAATAGTTGATCGATTTATTTATTCATTTATTCATTTATTTATATATACATTTTAACATACTTCTTGATGATTTTTTTTTTGTATTGCCTATTCTTCATGTATTGTGCTTTGTGAGTTTCACCTACTGATCACTGTTGGACTGCTGGTATGTGATGTGTATGGTAAATTGTGTTGTGTTGCAGGGTATGTGAACTTTATACAAATGCAGTTCCTAACCGATAAATAAAGTGTATTGAATTGAATTGATTCTCTCTGTGCACACTGTGGTAACCCAAATGTGGTCCTTTTGCTCACAATCCCTCCACTCACCAAATACTGTATGATTTCATCCAAAACATACTGCCAGCATGATTCTCGAGTAAACTGGCTCCATATGAAACAACATGGCACCAACACTGCACCCTACTCGGACTAAAAACTGATATATATTTTTTCCGAAGTGACCGAGTACACTGATCTGTTACAATGAAACAATCACACAAGGCAAAACAAACACCGAGGATTTATTTTGATGTCTTGGTAAAAATGAATTTTACAGTATTGTAATGGAAAGTTACCGTTTGCATAGTGGCAACTGTTGGAGCTATTTCCAATGCATTCCATGCATTTCTAAATGTTTTTTCCCCAGCCACTGTCAGTCCATCTGTTACTTTTGTTTGCAGGTGAAGCTGCGTGAGAGTGAGGAGAGCATCGCAGACCACGAGAGCTTTCACGACAGCCTGCTGAACATTGAGAAGTGGCTGATGATCATGAAGCAGAAGCTGGAGTCTTTCCACAGCCCCTCGGGAGAGTGGAGCACTGAGGGCCGCCAGCACGAAGCTGAGGTGTGTGTGTGTGTGTGTGTGTGTGTGTGTGTGTGTGTGTGTGTGTGTGTGTGTGTGTGTGTGTGTGTGTGTGTGTGTGTGTGTGTGTGTGTTGTGTGTGTGTGTGTGTGTGTGTGTGTGTGTGTGTGTGTGTGTGTGTGTGTGTGTGTGTGTGTGTGTGTGTGTGCCCGCCCGCCATCAGCACTTTTCTTTTAGATATTACTGTAGGATTTGGAAGGGGGATGTACACATTAATGGATATAGGACAGTTAATTTTTGGATTGAGTAGTATGTTTTTTTGTTTTTGAAGATTATGTTTTGGGCTTTTGTGCCTTTTTAATTGATAGGACAGCTGTAGACAGGAGGGGGGGGGGAGAGGGTGGACGTCTACATGCAGCAAAGGGCCGTGGGTCGGAATCGAAACCTGGGCCACTGCGGTAAGGACTGAGCCTTGGTACAATAGTTGAGCCCTGTTGAGTAGTATGTTTGACTGAGTTTGAACATGACCTCCTCTAACTAGCCTTCATGAGATGGTGATATAGACCTTTTCAATGGAATTCTATTGCTAGGCAACAGCCTGGGTCCTTGTTAACTTCCTGTCAGTTGAGGTCATTCACATACACTGCAACAGGAAATACACTGGGACACCATCAAATGTTTATATTTATTGTAACGTAGTCTATAGACAGAACTACTATGACGACAAAAAGCCGTTGATTTGAATTGCAGAGATACACTTGTTTACTTCGGTTGTCATTTTCAGCCGTAACTGTAATGTTTAAAGATGTAAAGTTAAACACGGTGGTCTGACGTTTCTTTGGTACTTATTTTCTGTACTGTTGCTTTGCTAGCGTCTTTGATAAACCAAATCTAACGTTAGAAACAACAACATCTCACCGCCGGTCGGACTGACTGGCTAGTTTGGGTGGTGTCATTTTCTTTAGTCTGTGGCCCAACAGGTAAATTAGCTCTCCAAGCTAATGTTAGTCAAATTGTTGACATATGAAAGCATCAAACATGCATTTTAGATGAATGAGATGAGAGTATATCCAGTTGAACACCATCTAGGCATAGGCCTAACGTTAAATTCGTTAATAAACTGTGAATTTGATCGTCTCTCATTTTCGCTGAGCGAGACCGGCAGCAGATCCTTCAATGCCACCAAATACGCTTTTAAATGACCAATAACAGACTGCTAAACGGTGGCAATGTCTGAGGGTTTTCATTTAATTAAAATTTATTTATTTATAAGGGCAAAGCACATTAATTAACATTTCTGTAAATGTGCCAGTGTTTTCAAATTTTCAACTGCAGTCCTTTGGTGAGATGTTCTGTTAATCCTCACTCGTCCCTGACTCTGGTGCTGCTGCGCTGCTGCCGAATGCATGAAAGGGGAAACACTGTACATAGGATTTACCGGGCTGATTGTGCAAAGCCGCTGGTATGGCTCTGTAATATTCCTACAAGTCATCATACAATACAATCAAACATGATTTAAAATGTAATTTCATCACGATACAGCCGAGAGGTGACGTCTGCGGTCTGATTTAGCATGCTAGGGTTCATTGTGTAATTAGGAGATTTGAGAAACGTTTGTTTTGCTCATGTTGTGGAAATCCAGACCCGCAGGTGTCGGGGGTTCATGATGGCTAAACTCGGGAATTCATTCATATCACTTTCCCCCGCTTTTGATTTATTGTCTCGTCAACCACCTCTGTGAAAGAACTGATGGCAGCTCACACAGTGACTTAGTGATGACCCCAGTCATGAATTTTTAATGGGAATCCCAAGGAGACTCTTGATAATTACAGTCTTCATTATTACACTGACCTACCTGCCAATCTCATCACCTACCATAGGTTGAGATTCTTCACCTCTGCATTTCATTAACTCTGAGCATTGTTATAAGTGGCTATGGTACTTTTCAGGAGCTGTGCTCTTTTTAACTATAAAATGAATATCAAATATATGTAGCAGTGTGCAGAAAAGTTTCTTGAGATTTCTTTTTTTAATTAATAAAAAACTGACATCAATCTTATCAGCTAAAACAGACACCAGGAGTGTAACCGAGAGGAGAAATTCATTCCAATAACACTGTTTGTTCAGTGTGTTTGCCCACATTAAACAGCCGGCACAGAGGAATACGTGCGCTTCACCTCAGACGGGAAATTAAGTTTAAAAAAAAGTTTTAAAAGTTTTCTTATCCAGCCGCGAGAGTGAGTGTTGGAAAGCTGCGATCAACAACCTGTGACAGTTTCTTTGGTCGACATCATCACAGCTGAGCCGGTATTAAACATGAATGTGTAGTTTACTGACACCATGTTACCTAAAGTATGCAATTTTACACCTTGAACCCATTTGTGCAGGGGTTTTTAGCTCCAGTGGAAGAACTAATCTCCGTTTAAACTAAAGGCCCAAACCGCATATCACATCAACATTCTCTATACTGGGTAAAGAGGAAGCAGCATGTATACCCTGCCCGTTGCTGGTAGTTGCCATGGTAACGTTAGTAGCTTATTCTCAAAGAACGAGACGTCATGACCCAATCAGGCATGTCAGTGCCACGGTTTGCAGGCAGTTGAGACTGAAACACAACCCCGCAGATTCCAAACCAACATGCCAGAGCAGGGGGAATGCGAGGTGTAAATGTAGCAAAGATATTCATTTTTAAACCAAAATATAGCATTGTAAATGATGTAGTAACACCATTGGTCGGTTGAATGTTGGTGTTTCCCCATTGGCCATTGCTCTTTCAAAATGAATAGGCGTGCAACAGTGTTTCCGCTGGTAAAGTTTAGCTGTTTGCCGTTTATTTACCTCAACTGCAGAGGGTACCAGCTTCATTTAAAGCAGGCTTATATTAAAGAAAGCCCATTATTTGTAATCGACGTTTGATAAGACTGACGGGACAAGGAACACAAGTAGTTAGGCAATCAGACAAGTTGTAGTTGTTTGTGTGATAGACTTGTTTTAATATTCCGATATATCTTTTAGTCTGCTGTTCTGCTCATGGCTGCTAGATATTGGTACCACAAAAACGGTGCAAATTATTGAGGTTTTAGGGTCAAGTAGTTAATTTCTTATTTTTCTGGTAGAGATTTTAAGAAACTGTTTCCGTAAAGATTTAAATTTAAACCAAACCTCAATGCCAAATGTGTGTGAAGCCTTCTACTGTCTGCTATTGGCTGGTCTTTGGAGCTAGATTATGTGTGTTTGTTGTGGTTTGTTGCTTAGTTCCACTGGTCCGGAAAAACATCTACCAGAAACTGAACTCTGAACATCATAAAGTAGACACTGTAAAACTTCTGTTTTGTTTATTTTAAAGGTACGTTTGTGTGTTTTTGAAATGTATGTTTTTAATGAGCCTTGTCGAAGGAGCTGCTTTGGATCTGTCTGTCTGTCTGTCTGGACATGTGTACTTCACTAAGAGCTGGACTTACAGACAGACGCATGACATACAGTATAGGTGTGCTCCGACTGCTTACTAAAAGTAATGAACCATCTGTCAGTTTTGAAATACTACCTGTACAATGATGTTACACTGTATGAAATGGATTCATGGCAGCTGCATCAGGATTGCTGCATGATTAAAAACAGTCTGGCTGTTGAGCCTCCATAGCTGTTGATCCCCTCTGTGTGATTAAAGTGCCATGTCGTTGTCCACAGAGAGCACTGGGAGAGTTTCCAGAGAAGGAGCTTCAGCTGCAGCAGATGGAGGTCCAGGGTCAGGGGGTTTTGGAGAGGACTTCAGAAGAGGGACGGGTCCACATTCTGCGAGACATAAAGCGCCTACGCGAGTCCTGGTTGGCCCTGTACAATATGAGTCTCAATCTTCACAGGTACCTGGGGGAAAAAAAGTATAAGTGTTGTTTTTTTTGCGGTTTGGTATGCTCAGTGTGTGGCGATGGTAAGCAAGGCTATCACAAAGCTCAGCTGTTACAGTCACAAGTCACTCTGACCTGTTTTGTGTAAAAAGTCTGGACGAATCAAAGTAATATAGTGCACTTTAAAAAGAAAAAATGGTACAAAAGATGTATTTATTAAGTACAGAGGTGATGTTAATTATGCTTGTTTTTGTTCTTTTTCTTAATAGCTAGATGAAGTAGGACGTAGTATTTTTATATTGTATGAAATGGTCTGTTTGATTTATCTTGGTGGACTGTGATTTCGTTGTGGTAAAGACTGGGAGTAGGGCCTGATAAGCCTATGGCTTCTACCTATCCCTTTTCGAATGGGTCTAGTGTTAAGTTAAAATTCAGTTGTTTTTTTTGTTATTCATCGTTTTGTTATTTGTTTATTTATTTTAGATATAACCACACAACCCAAAAAAAATTGCAAATGTGTCTAAACTCACGTGGGGAATGCCCCACACCTGGCGTCACTTTCACAGGAGGGCACAAAGGCTGTCTCCAAACCGGAATGACAGGTGCCCTCATGCAAACAAAGCGCTCAACTAAACCAAATTAACTCAATAGAATCTAACTAGGAGTAATTAAAGAAAACCACAAACTGCTAGCGTGGCATGCCCTCATACTCTGCTTCTGACTAGCTTGTAGTGCTGACCTAGGTACTGCGCATGTGCAACTCCCCACAGAGATGGGATAGAAGTGCGATGCCTCACTCGGTAGCTAAAACGGAGAGCTCACCACACAGGGTGAAAAGAGGAACTGCAGCAATGTGCAGTACAACAAAAATATGGTGTTTTTTGAAAATCAAGCCATGTAAACCTATTCTGGTAAAACCTCTAAATATAATCATGAACCTGAAAATGAGCTAATATGAGCAGTTTAAATAATAGTGTAAACAGAAAGACGACAAGGTGTGGTTGTCAGGATCAGTGATGTATAGGAGTGTGTGGATGCAGTGAACCACGTGTGGTGCATGTTGTCAGTAGCTAACGAAGGAAATAACTAAACAGAATGAATTTGTGATGGTGCTAGGTGAAGGGTATACTGCACACTGGTCTTGGGGCAGGCTTTTTATATAGACTGGGAGGACTGGCCAGAGAGACGTTAGAATAAGTGAAATATGACATGTTAGGGAAGCCAAGCTATTGTTTTTTGTATTAAATAGAGACATTCTTTTAATTGTAAACATGAAGTTTCATATCAGTACTTGAATACTTTGTTCAACAGTCAGAGTTTTGTTTGGCCACTTCTTGAATGTTGCTATTACATTTAGCTACCAAGGAACCAAGTGTGGTTTGAAATCACTACGTCTGACCGATTCATGGTAGAAGTTTGGCCAAAAAAACGTTATCAGATCCAGTTACTACAAAGTTTTCACACATTTCAAATTGAGATTATCTTGTCAAACTTCTTGTGGAAAATGCTGTTTCAAAGGTCATGAATAACCATTCAAGCTCAGTTTCTGGAGTGATATTCTCTCTTTCTCACCGTCCGCTTATTGCTGCTCAAAGTTATATGTCAGAATAAAACTGTACGGAGAAAAAAAGAAATTAGAGGAGCGTTGCTCTCTTCTAGTGGTTGTGATGCATTACACTTCCAGGGGATGAGCTGGTGAGTTATGAAAACACTTAACTTCTCTCTTTCTTTCTCTCCCAGACTGCTGAACAGCTCCACAGAGCAGATAGAGACTGACTTTTGGAGTGTTGAAGGCCAGTCTGTAGACAGCCCATCCCTAACAACAAAAACAACAACAAAATTTAGTCTGGGGGAGGGAGACAGTCTGCTCAGGACAGGAGACTCCAGGAGCCAGAGAGGCCAACAACAAGACAAGCCAGCTGAGCTGTATGAAGCCTTGGCTGGCTCTGCACCTGGAAGAGAAGGAAGCCTGGAGGGACAGGCAGCAGAGGGGGTGATGACAGGGCAGGGCTGTTTGATCCAGGGCCATGGTGAAGGTCTCTTCGTTCTGGCTGGACAAGACCATAAACGACTAAGCCCATCCTGGACAGGCAAGCACAGTGGACGCTCCTTTAAAGGAGACCAAGTAGATTCCTCTGCTTGGGGCATTTTCAGCAGAGCGAGTCAGAAAGGTTCCAAAGACTCTGTCGCAGCTGGTAGCACCAACAGTGATGAATCAACAGGGGGCGGCAGCAGCATCTTAGCCGGAGACAGAGGGGGAACAGCTTTAACCACAAAGGTAAGCTTTGTTGAGGGGCGAAGAATAAGAAACTCAATGTTAATAGTGTCAAATCATAACAGGAGTTATCTCATGACACTTTTGAGATGGAGTAGGTCTAGACCACACTCTAATGTTTACAGAGACCCAACAATTCCCCCCCAAGAGCAAGCATTTGGTGCGACAGTGGCGAGGAAAAACTCCCTTTTTACAGACCGAAACCTCGGACAGAACCTGGCTCTTGGTGGGCGTCCATCTACTGCTGCTGGTTGGGAGACAGAAATAGGGTTGGGTACTGAAACCCTAAATGGCCGGTATCTCCGAACACAGAGTTTGGTGCCTCGTCTTGATGCTCGAAATAGATATCTGGTGCTGGTCACTGATGTCCAAAAGGTTCCGGCGGGTGTAGCGGATGTTCGCAGAACCGACAGTAGTAAAGCAATTTGTGATTCTCGCGAGATTTATAGGGCTGCTCCCTCTTAGTCGATTAGTCGACTAATCGGTCGTTTTGGCCAACTTAGATTTCTTTAGTCGATTAGTCATATTTTATGCTTTTTTTCATGCTGAATGACTTATTTCCAAGAAACTTACGAGCACATCTCTGGTAAACTCAAGAATTAAAGTGGTGCTTTTGCGTGACTCTTTGCAGAGAAACTCAGAATTACAGATCTGTTGATTAAATCAACTAATCGATTAGTCGATACAATTGAATGAGTGTTAGTCGACAAAGAATTTCTTTAATCGAGGACAGCCCTAGAGATTTAGCGGGGCGCCACCTCCCAAACCTGCATTGTTGGTTTTCTCAGAGGCGTCCCTCCCCTGCTTTGCTATCGGAGTGATTCGCCCTACTACGACCATCTAAATTACTTTGAAGTTGTTATATTAAGGTACAAATCTTGCATAGTGTGCCTTTAAACACTGTTAAAATGCTGAGATCTAAACGGTCTAAGGTGTGGCTGTATTTCACACTCTGCAGCTAACCACACAGAGGAAACTAGCTGCACCATGGTTTCTGCCAGAGTCGGAGTTGTCAGAAAAACAACAATAATGGTGCGTTTAATTGCAACTCGTAAGCTCATGGTGCATTCAATGTTGTTGTAAAGAACCCTTCTGCCATCTAGTGGTTTCTTCTTTTTGTCCTTTAACAGCATTTGATTGGTCACATACGTTAGTGTTATTACATTTTAAAATAAATCATGTATGTGAGTCGGACAGCTGGGTTCAGAAAAGCGGATGAGTGTCCTGGGCTACTCCCCATAAGGGCAAGCCATTGTCCCCCCAGAGGCTGTCCCACTGGATTGTGGAGGCCATATCTATGAGTGTAAAGGTTTGCAGAAGTTAGAAAAAGAACTTTAGGTTACTTAACATAACCCCGGTTCTTTGATAACAGAGTGACCAACACGTGCCTCCTTGCAGAGACACGGAAAGAAACCTTTCTGGAATGATTTGTAAGGAGCGGGTCGACTGTGATTATATGAGGGGGCGTGGCCCTAGCACAGTTCGACCTGTCTGTCACGGACAGACGTGGTGTCATTGGAGCTTCCATAGTTGGGCACGCCGAGGCGATTCCCATAGTGGAACACCTCACTCTGTTATCAAAGAACCGGGGTTACGTTAAGTGACCTAAAGTTTTAAAAGTATCGTTTTAGCACTGGTATAATGGTAATATGTTACCCAACCCTACTCAGAAACACAGGAGTTTCCTCAATAATTGAACAATACCAAAGGGTTATGGTTTTCCTTCCTTAATGATGTTCTAAATATGTCAATACTCATTAGTATTACAGGCTGTTGCAAAACCTCTCACGATAACTAATTTACTGAATTCATCCCAAACTGATCCAGTGAACTGATTCAATCAGCTGAAAGTATTTCATGAGTTGTTAGGGCAATGCTCTCTGGGCCTCACAGTCAGCTTCTTTCCTTAAATCTTTTATTCAACAAACCAGAATTTTCCAGCACAGTGGTTCATTGTTTGTACTGGTAATTTAACAGGAAGGATTTTCTTTCCCTTGTCAGATGAGGGAAATATGAAACATCCATTCACTTAGATTGACAATGCATAAAAAGTGAATAAAAAATGTAACATAAAAAACCCCGGCTGCCTGTCAAGGCTGAACCACAGATCAACATTCTGCATGGCCAATACTTTGCGGTAAATCTTCAACAATATTGACTAAAGGATTTATACTATTCTACTATGAACAGAAAATAACAAGAAATAGAATAATATGGAGCTGGAGATGACTAGGAAGAGACACAATTGTTTGTCTGCTGTGCAGCTAAGTTTTATTAATATCTAACTTTTATTATCACAGCGCAGTAATTGTCCTGCTTGTCAAATATTACTCCATTAATATTAAAAGAACTTTTACAACAGATCTTTTGACAGCAGCCATGTGACAGTTGTGACCACTAAACTGCTCAAACTGCAGCACTTGATCCATCCAATTGTCCAACAGCCAGATTTGGGCAAATAGGCATCACAACGCATCTCAAATTAGACCTCCAACGACAGCCGATCTGGTTCAGAAATCTCTAACTCAAAAGTAATGAGTGTAGTATTAGTCAAAAAGAACCGTTAGTTAGTTCAGAGCTCACCATTCATTCCTGTGATAGCTGCAGCTGTTCAGACATCAGTCTTGAGATGTTTATTCTGTCATCTTTCCAGTTTTAGTTGTAGGATATTGGCAAGCTCGGAATGTCTGTGATCCTTTTTGCACCCATTTGGCACTTGTCTTGCAAAAGAACTGTTTTTGAAATGAAATCACATCGATAGGAACAGCCTGTTCTCATGAACCATTCGTTCAAAAAACTACGAAAAGTTAAGCACTGTAATTCGTTATTTTGCTGTATTCACTGCATTGACGGCCGCTGTATGAGAACGCGGCTGGTCGCGAGGGAGGAGGTCGATGGGTGGGCGTCATGGAGCTCATAGCCAGCCGGCGTCACGTTACCACCCAACATCACGTGACCAGCCATCAGTCTCTTAATTTCGTAGGATATCCTACATTTTGATGTGGACACATTTTAGTATGATATTATACGGACCCGTTCATGAGAATGCGTTGATAGGAAAACAAAGAAGCACAGAAATCTGGTGACAGATGACTGTTCGTTCTCACTGATGGATTTGTTTTTAAGGAAAAACTCAGGAGTAGCACAAGTCATTTCACATACGTGTGACACATGAGACACAGCCATCTTCTAACCGTATATAAACTGGGAACTATATTCTCAGAAAAGCAAAGCACTGCTACTCTCTGCTCGGGGCTTCTCAGGTGCTGCAAGCATATCACTCCGCCCAAGTAGCAGAAGTAGCAGTGCTTCGCCTACTGAGAATATAGTTCCCAGTATGTATACGGTTAGAAGACAGCTGTGTCTCATGTGACCTTGTTATTTGTACACGCTGTGACTATACAAATCACAAAAACTACAAAAACTAAACAATATGTAAATAGGAAAATGTTGGCGTTATTTTGTCACGTATTGGGAGCAGTAGGCTAGATGGAACCAATTACCTTCAGGATCTGTGCTAGGCTAAGCTACCGTTGGGGGCAAGAAGGGTATGTATGGACTTCTCTAACTCTGGGGGATACGGTGAATAAGACAAAGTCTCAATAGGTCGGCGTGTTCCTTTAAACTTATTCTGGAGGTATTACGTTTAGCTGAACCTTAAGGTAAACAAAGATATTGCAGGCGCCGTAAACACAGATGCTAAAAGCCTAGTGTTCTCTCTCTCTCTCTCTCTCTCTCTCTCTCTCTCTCTCTCTCTCTCTCTCTCTCTCTCTCTCTCTCTCTCTGAGACTGGTTGAATATTCTCATCCCCTGACATGTGACCTGATGTTGTCTAAGCTTTCCCTTTGTCCCATCATACCACGACATGGCGTTTCTAGACTACTTACTTGTTGATTGTGTTAGTGTGTGCTGTGCAAGAGTTTTCATTAGTTGTTTGTGGTTTCATAGGGGGGCACAGGGCGGTACAAATCCATGAAGAGGGAGTTTGAGGCCTGGCTGTCCAAACAGAATGAACTCCTCTCAGGGATCCTCTGCACCAAGGGAGCAACACCCAACGCCAAAGAACTCAAGATCCGACAGGACACACTCAAGGTGAGTTTGAGTTTGTTTGTTTTACAGCTCAGTCTGTAGTTGAAGTATGACACCGCCTCTTGTTCTTGGAGGTAGATGTTAATACTGTAGTTTGTTTTAACATTATTTTTTTTTTTACATAACCGCAGTTTCTTTGTTTAATTGCAATTAATTGCTAACATTAGCTAATGTCTTAAGGCGTATGACTAGTAATTGTGGATTTTGTTTCGATATGCCAAATTGTAATTATATAGGTGATTATTAGTCGGCCGTCCGCAATATTTGTTTAAGGCAAAATATGTGTCAAACCATTCTGAATGAAGTATTGTGGTGCTGCAGAGACGTCCCGGCCTACAAATCCTATCCTACAGACAGAAATCTTTGTTTAGTACAGATCCTCGCATAAATCACACTATAATCATTTTAGTTTTTTAAATGTTTAATATTTTTCAATAAAAATGAGAGAATTATACAAAAATGATCTTTCCCTCCAATATCGTGAATCATATCTCAATCGCAATATCAGTCAAAATAATCGCAATTCGATATTTTCCTCATATTGTGCAGCCTTAGTATATGCCACTAAGAGTGATGTAATGATAGATTAAGTGGAATTGAACTTAAAGTAATAAATGAGGCCAATTACTCTGGATCCCATTTTACAGAAAACTTAATGGAATATAATATAAAAAATAAAATGCTCAGGGTAATGCTCTGTAATGTAAACAATGTGAAGGTACTGCTCAGGTCGATCACCTGTGGTGTTGATATGTTTGTCTGCGTAAATGTACCCACGTCTTAGGCAGTGATAAGAAACCTTATGTATAAATGTATGAGTGCATTAAACGGATGGGAAAACATTATAATCTGTGCGCTGGTAAATCCAACCGTAAGCTGCACATGTTATACTTCACACTGAGAATGTGACGTCAGAAATATGAACATACAGTCTGCACTGAACTAAACTGATATGTTTTCGTTCAGATGCAAGCTGTTAGTGGTTTCTTTTAAGTACGATACGATACAATACAACTTCATTGTCAGTTCACACCGAAATTCATTTTGCATTCCCGAGGATCTCGGCTAAAAAGAAAAAAAAAAAAGTAAAATAATCGCAGAGCTAAACAACAATTGCACACATAGTCCAAAGATTAAGACATATCAACAGCCATGGCAAAGAAACATGTTACATGATATCCTCGGTACCAGAGCTTAATTTGCAGGAAACTGATTTTGCTTTAGCAACCGTATAGACTGCTGTATAAAAGAGTTCCTGAGCCTGTTGTATCTAAACGAAGGGACTCTAATCGCCTGTTAGAAGCCAAAAGTTGGTATTCATAATTTAAAACCTGCACGGAGTCAGAAGAGATGCTGTTAGCGAGCCTGAGAATGCTCTTCTTGTGGACTGTTTGAAAGGAGTGTGCAACAGGTTGACCAATGATCTTAGCGCAAACTTTAAGTTGATTGTATAATTTAGTTTTAAGTTTAGCAGTGCTGGCATAAACCAAAGCAAAGTTTTTCACTGCAGGAACTTAAAGTCCTGATATTATGCTCATTTTCAGGTTCATAATTGTATTTAGAGGTTATATCAGTATAGGTTTATGTGGTTTAATAAAAAACAAAACAAAAAAAACATATTTTTGTTGTACTACACATTGCTTCAGCTCCTCTTTTCACCCTGTGTGTTGAGCTCTCTGTTTTAGCTACAGAGTGAGACATCTCACTTCTGTTCCATCTTTGTTGGGAGTCGCACATGCGCAGTAGCTAGGTAAGGACTACTAGCCAGTCAGAAGCAGAGTATGAGGGCGTCCCTGACAGTACCTAGGTAAGGACTACTAGCCAATCAGAAGCAGAGTATGAGGGAGTGCCACGCTAGCAGCTAGGCGAGCATTATAACGTGTGTTACAAAGTGACCACGTTTGTCTCTGAAGTAAAGGCTGGACTACAATAGAGCTGTTTGGAGCAGTTTGTGAACAGTGTTTTCTGTTGGAGATGGTAAGTCCCTTTGGGGGGGACTTTGGGCTTTTTCACTTTGTAAACCTATAACATGTACAAAAAAGATATATAACACGATACATGAAAGGGAAAATGCCAAAAAGCATAATATGAGTACTTTAACAGAATGCAACCTGTATCATTTGTCTTGTGTTCTGCTTTTATTTCTACATTTTTTTTGCCCATTTGGGGGATGAGTTCCTGCAACTCCATTTGGGCACTCAGGAGGAGATACCTATTGAAAATGCCTGGTAGTAAGCATGTGTGACTTCACATCACAGCAAAGACAACTTCAGCAAATACAACAGCAAACTCAACCATTTTATGACCACATCTGTGTGGAGAAGGAAGAGCGAAGCTTGTTGTACAAACCAACATGTCCGGTAGGGGTGCACGATTCAGAAAATGACGCTATTCAATATCGATTTTTAGGCTCACAATTCAATTGAAAAACGATTCTCGATTTAAAAAAAACAAACAAAAAAAAACAACAATTCACAGTATGTAAATGTAGTTACTTTTCCCATGTGATTGCAATAGACATACAATTATTTATTTTTTTAAATATGAATCGATTTTTTCAAATTCTATGAATCGATTTTGAATCGGTAGAGCTTGAATTGCAATTCGAATATGAATACATTTTTTTTGTACACCCCTAATGTCCGGCCTTCAGTATTTGTGAAAAGGAGGCCAGCTGAAGTCAAAAAGATTACTATACTCAGAGCCCGGCAGAAATGGGGAACACAATGCAACACATCCAAACTGAGCAGGGAAAAAATTTAAAGAGGAAACAAGATTATAGAAAAAATAAAGGTAGGGCAAGGCAGCTTTATTTGTATGGCACATTTCTGCAACAAGGCAGTTCAAATATCTAATATAAATAAAAAAATATATAAAAACAGCTAAAATAGAATAAGACAGATATGATATAAAAGTTACAGTGCACTGTAAGAAATTAACAATTATTTAAAGAAAAAGGCAACATCGAACAGAAAAGACTTCAGCCTTGATTTAAAAGAACAGAGTTGCAGCAGACCTGCAGTTTTCTGGGAGTTTGTTCCAGATATGTGGAGCATAAAAACTGAACGCTGCTTCCCCCTGTTTAGTTCTGACTCTGGGGACAGGAAGCAGACCTGTCCCAGACCACCTGAAGGGTCTGGGTGGTTCATAAAGTAGCAGCAGATCAGAAATAAACCAGTCAGTGCTTTTATAAACTAAACTTATTTTGAAATCAGTTCTTTGAGGGACAGGAAGCCAGTGTAAAGACTTCAGATCTGGAGTGATGTGATCCACATTCTTGGTGTTAGTGAGGACTCGAGCAGCAGCGTTCTGAATAAGCTGCAGCTACCAGATTTTTAGGGAGACCTGTAAAGACACCATCACAGTAGTAAAGGATAACCGTGTGCACTGTGGAACAAACTGGCGCACTGGACGCAGTTTAGGGCTACTGCCCAGCGTACATTGACCCCTGCACTACCCTTGATTCAGCCAAAACATGAAGAAAAAACAAAACAAAAGTTGCCTGTTTAATGGCATTCATCCAAAATGTCCCAGTTTGTAAAATACATAACACAATGAAGAACCTAATACCAAAACCTCAAAAGGTTCCTAGAAGTTTGAGTTATGACGAGCCCCAGGTTATGGGTTGTTCCTGCAGTGAAAAAGGGCTAATGGTTTGTTAATGTGTTAAGAAAATTGAATTCACTGTGATTGAAATGGATGTCTCCGGGCAGAAATCTGACACAGTTTGGAGAATCAAACGTATTCACACTAATATGTGTTTTAATATTAAAGGCTGGATTGCCTAAGGATCTGGAAACTCCAAACGAGTCTTTTAGTACAAGTATTTTGTGAAGGAAAAAAAAGGGGTGAAAATCCCTTCAATTGCAACAGAAAATCTTACAAATGTTTATAAGTCATAAAGTCTCCTCTATAATATATAAAAAGTCCTACGAAATCCAAGTAGTGGAAAGTGTTTCTTAACCATACCCTTACTCCACTTTTTAGCTTCCTTAATATTTGTAACTTCCAGTTTGTGTTGATTCTAGTGGCCGCTTTCACCTGCTGTCGTAAAGGTCTGTTCTTTACGGTGCTTTATTGCCCACGGTAGATTACTGAGTTAGCGTTACCGGGAGGTCATATAGTCGCGTTACAGATACATTGTTGCATTTCAAGTGTTGCATACGGTAACTTGGCCCTTTTGGATGTATGCGCACGAGCCAAAGCATTAAGAGTTTGTTGGAGCAACCAACGTAATAATAACTTATATAGCGCATTTCATAAAATGCACGGACACTTTACACAAGTACAGGGGAACAACGGAAAAGAAAATAGTAGGCCAACACAAACGCGGACTAAAAGGAATAACACGTCCATGTTAAATGGAAGGGAGTCGTAATTTAATGTTGTCTACTGACGTCCAACCACATCGCGCACTGTGAAGTTATTTTTAGAATAAAATGGACATTACGTACCCGAGTGAGCGTGACTCTGTTTCGCCAGTTGTCTTTTTTTACTTTCCCTTTCAGCTTTTAGTTGTTCTTTGTGTAATTTCCTTCTTTTCTGTGAGGGTTCTGCCCCAGTATCAGCCATAACTACAGCAGATAACTTCTAAAATTAAATTAAAATACAATTAGGCCTATATAAAGACATTTCCTGCTGTGACCCTTCAGGATGCTCTGTAGCGCCGTCTACCTGCCGTAAATCATTTTGTGACTTTACGGGAAAATTCGGACCCAGGCAGAGGCATTGATAAAAAACTATATAAAACTAGCGTTGTTTTCACTGTTAGTAAGTAAACTTTATTTATATAGCACCTTTCACAGACAAGAGGGGACACAAAGTGCTTTACAGTGAAACAAAAAACCACAACACATACAAAGCTATATGGCTAATTAAATGCTTGTCTAAAAAGATGAGTCTTCAGGTGTTTTCTAAAGGTTTCCACAGAATCCAAAGCTCTCAAGGCTAAAGGGAGAGTTAGACTTGTTTGCTGTTACAGGTCATTTACGATCATCAGATGGAACATTACACAGTTACAGAAAAGTGTAGAAGTGGCATGTATTCACTTGAAACAATATTTTAAAGGGTAACTTTGGGGTTTTTCAACCTGGAATCTATTTTCCTGTTTGTTGTGTCTAAGTGACCGATGGGAACAACAATCTTTGAAATTGGTCGAGTAAAAAGCGAGACAGCTGCAGGCGGCAGCGGCAAAAACAACCTGAAATGTAACGTGTAATCTAGAATACACCGCAGCATGTTTTTGTTGCTTGAGAAAAAAAAGAAAAAAAGGTGCCGCTGCCCGCTGGGCAAACTGTGCAGTAGGGCTGCAACAATGAATCGATAAAATTTGATTATTAAAAAAGTTGGCAACGAATTTCATTATTGATTCGTTGTGTCGCGCAAATGTTACGCCACTCACTCGCGTAGAAAAAAAAAAAAAGCGCGGAGCAGAAAGACAAGAAAAAAAGAGCAGAGCGGGGGTAGAGGAAATACGGAGAGAGACTGGAGAGACCCGTAACGTTGTTCTGAAACATTTCATACTAAATAAATCAAAAACGTGTTAATTGCAAGATAAGCAAAAGCGACATGGTATGGCACGGGCGCACCACGGGGATGATTCAGCTTCTGACTCAACTAATATATGAGTACCTCAAATTTGTACTTAAGTACAGTACTTGAGTAAATGTACTCCGTTACATTTCACCATGGCGGCGTGTATGGGTAGGGAGTTCCAGAGGGAGGGGGCTGCAATGGTGAAAGCTCTATCACCCCAGGTACGATGCCAAAAAGAGGAAAAAAAGAAATGAGTGCACTTTTTTATCAAAATAAATTGACGATTAATCTTTGCAGCTCTAGTTCTGTTGCACCTTAAGTTGCTTGTCATTCAGACACAATGAGCTTCCTGTTGTAGTCGAGCATGGCTAAACGTCTTTGTTTTGTCCTGGTGCAGGCTCTGAGGGCAGGTGTGGCCGGGGGTCAGGAGCAGTTCCAGCTGTTGCTCCAGGAGAGTCTGGGCAGCGAGGCTGGTTCTGGACCGGCAGAGGACGTGGGTCTGGAGGAACTTCGCTACCGCTGGATGCTCTACAAGTCCAAACTGAAGGATGTGGGAGAGGTCAGGGCCAGGGCTGGTGGCAAGGTGAGCTGACAATGTAGAGTGAAAACTGCTTGCATTTCAGTTCACAGAGAATTGCTTTTCAAGGCTTTTTGTGCATGTTTGCAACAATCCTAGATGGGGAGAATAATCTCAGGCTGATGAGAAAATGAGATTGTACTAGGGCTGCCCCCTCTTAAGGCCAGTTTGTGCTTCTGTGTTAAATCGACAGTGTAGGTACACACAAAGGTACGTGGAGATACATACCCTACGCCGTAGCCTGACGTGCACCTCTCAAAACAATTTAAAGGTGCCCTGCCACACGTATTTCATTACTTTGTGGTAATGTCTGAAGTTCGTTTGTGGAAAAAATGCCTTGGTTACCTTGTTTCAAGCCATTCTAGCGTGGTATAGAAAGCCTACAGGAAGACTCAGCTCGATTTCTGCCAGTTCTCATTAATAATCAGTTTGAATCTGATTGGCTAACAGCTAGCCAATGAGTGCCTGGCTGTCAGACTCCTTTACCCAGCCCAACTGGACGAGCTCATGCTTATTTCTTTTCAGTGGCTATAGCTGACAGAGGTGGTAGCTGTTGCAGTGAGGCGGAAGGTAGAGGACCCAAATGCAGGAGGAGACAGGCAAACAGGAGATGGTTTGAACTCAGGGGTTTAATATAACAAAACTGCAGTACAAAGACTGGAAAACTCACGAAGCAATGTATAAACCGACGGTCAACAACATGGACAGGAACACAAGACACGAGGGAGCAAAACACAAGTCACAGGGAAGAACACCAGATGATCTAACAAGAGACAAAGGGAACACAGAGGCTAAATACATGAGGGGATGAGTAAATCAGGAACAGGTGAGACAACAGGTGAAACGCATCAGGGTGGGGCAGGACAATCAACAAAGGAGGGAAAACACAGGAAGTAAACTGGACAAGACAGAAAACCAGACTCTCAAAATAAAACAGGAAAAACAGACAGAAAACATGAAATCAACTAAACACAGAAACTTGACACAACAAGGGAGAACAGAGAGCAGGAATTAACCAAAACCTACACAATACAGATAACCAACAAAAACGTACATACAACATACAGAAAAGTACAAGGAAGCAACGGAAATAGCGCAAAACACAAGGCAAAATGCTGAAACCATAACAGTAGCAGTTCATTTTCACATTCACAACATAACACAAACACATATGGACCTAACATATTTCAAAAAATGAGAGACCGTCTGTTTCTCTCACTATGACTCTAGAGTCTGCACTCGCTCTGAAGTTAATCCCCGTCACACTTTCACACACACATGCCGGCCCTGCCATTAGAGATGGACGCACACACCAAGGCACAAGTATAAACTTCAGGCCATTTACTTACTTAAATTTAAAGTGATGCTTTTGCATGATTCTTTAAGGGGAAACTTAAGTTTTACAGATCTGTCAATTAAATCAACTAATCAATTAGTGGAAAAAATCCTGTTGAGTGTTAGTCGCCTTAAAAGTTCTTAAGTCCAGGACAGCCCTAAACTCTGCTTGATTTAGGAAACTGTCTATAGTTGCTGTTGTATGTCAGGGTCCTGCTTTAACTCATGTGCTTTCAGTGATGAGCTGTCATGGGATTCCCCCGGTCAGTCCACTGTTGTTTTTTCACCACAAGGTGGTAGTGCAACCTCATTTAGAGCACTGCTTGCACAGTGACTGTTCGGATTCCCTGTCACACATCTGTAAAGAAGCTGCTGCTCAGTACACTGGATGCTGATTACAGTGTTCTCCAGATGTGGTGGAACCAAATGAAAATGTATTCTCAATCCCACATCAATCAACCGTGCAATAATAATGTGCAATACTGTAAATACATTTCACTATTTATTCTCTTTACTTATATTTATTTATTGTTTGATTATCTTTAGAGTGTCTTGTACTTTTCCCACTATCCCTTGCTGCTGCTGCAACAGTGTGAATTTCCCCGTTGTGGGATTAATAAAGGATTTAGTTTATTTATTTTTAAGAACAACGCCCTGGGCCATGCAACACTAAAATGTCACCTATCAGTTCAACAGTGTTGTCCTGCATGAGTCAGTGCTGTAGTATGATGTTTGTAACTCTTGCTGAGTTTTTTTTTTATTTCATATCTCTGCAGAGAGTCCAAGCCGAACAAGAGGAGCCGCCCGTCGCTGCAAAGGTGCAAAAGGTAACAACAAACTATTTAGGATTTTAAAGAGATTACTCAAAATAACTGGACATCACAATTGTTGCAGAGATTATCATCAGTATCCATTTGCTCAATACTGAGAGTAGGATTACCATGATCAATCACCCAAGGCACTGGGAAATATGAAATTCCTCCAAAACTTTCGCATTAATTTTATGTAAATGTAATCACTTTCACACCAAGTCTTCCCTTACATTATAATAAAGCATTTATACAGTTAAATATATTTTGTCACACATTTTACTTGTGAATAAGGAGTGCTTGATTTGAGCTGTATAATTAACTGACTTATATGTAAGTCAGTTAATTAGCTGTGGAGGCCGACATTTTAAAATGAAATAAAAATAATTTTTTAGTTGAAAAACCTTGTACAACTAGTACTCTATTAAGTGGCATGCATGTATTTTAAAGTAGCAGGAGATTATTGTCCACACAGTTGTGGAAGCCGTGTCTACTGCCTCCGTCTTATTAGTGTTGAAAAGAGTGTAAGAATACGAACGGACTCTTCACCATCTGAAACGGACTGGTGGAGCATCCACTGAACTGATTTTCAGGAGAAAAAAAAGACATGATGATGACGGTTACAAAAAATAAATGCACTTACGTGTTGCTCTTTGTAGTTGTAGGATTATTTGAGGCTAATGTACTTGTACTGATTCTTGCTGTTTGGAGTTTGTACCTTCATGGCTGAATGCACTTACTGGAAGTCACTTTGGATAAAAGTGTCACCTTAATAATATTAAATGAAATGTAATGATCCAGGTGGACCTGAGCAGAGCCACACAGAGAGAGAACAGCAGCATGCTGGAAGTACTGTAGCTCTGGTGGAAGAGAGCAGCAATACATTAACATACAGAACATCTGGTCCACCTGGGAATCCTGATTATTTTCATTATGGATTGATCTGTCTATTTATCTGCTTTATCCATAAATCATTTGGTCTATAACGTGTCAGAAAATGGTGACAGTGACCTTCACAATTCCTAAGAGCTATCTTCAAATCTTATGTCCAACAAACAGTCCAAAACCCAAAGATATTCACTTTAGAGTGATATGTAAGAGACAAGAGCAACACGTCTTTTAAAAATCAGATAAAGACCTACCTTTTTAGACCAATGTTTGGTTGACCTGTCTCCACTTTATGTATTTATTTTGTTTTAATAATAACTGTAAAAAAAAATTGTCAAATTGATGAATCAACTATTTGCTTCAGCACTAGACACAGAGGAGTATAGGGGTGGGTATCTTTTGGATTTTTATGATTCCGATGCCGAACCGGTACTTTTAAAACGATTCCGATTCCTAAACCGATTCTTGAAAAACTGAAAAATTACCTCAAAGAAAGTCTCTTTTATAGATGTGGTAGCTGTAATATGCTTTTACATCCATTTTGGTGAGCCCAGAGGGAAAATATGGCATTTTAAAAGTAGCCTACATTTACGGTAGCTAGCTAACGGTAGACTACAGAGAACGGGTGATATTTTTACGTCCTTTTCGGAGCGACAGAGGGAAAATATTTTAGTCGACACATTAAAGCGCCCATATTATGCTCATTTTCAGGTTCATAATTGTATTTTAAGGTTGTACCAGAATAGGTTTACATGGTTTAATTTTCAAAAAACACCATATTTTTGTTGTACTGCACAGCTCTCTCTCACTGCTGCAGCTCCTCTTTTCACCTTGTCTCTGTTTTAGCTACAGAGTGAGACCTCTTTTCTTCTGAACTCTCTTTGATTGCACTTGCACATGTGCAGTATCTCAGATCGTAGATCACGTCAGCTAGTTCCATAGACCGTAAAAGAGGCTGTTTCTCGAATGTCGGTCAGTTACACGGCAGTATTAGCTGGGATTCTTCTAAACGAGGGCACACATGTAAGTAGTTCTTTGGTAGATTATGGTGAACTTGTGTGTGTTGGAGCAGTGCTTTGCCATTGAGAATGAGGTAGCATGCTAGCACTAGCATGTTAACGCTAGCATGTTAACGCTAGCATGCTAAGGTTGCGGTTAGCCAGCTTGTTTCGGCTAGTGACGTAGAAAGCCATGCAGACCAGCTCACCCGGAGACTGAAGGCAGGACACATTCAGAAACCCGTATTCCACTCAAAACAGCATGGATGATTTTTTTCAAAGTTTGTATGCGTGTGGAAGCACCAGAGACACAAAATAACACCACATATCCCAGAAAAAGTGATTTTTTCATAATATGGGCACTTTAAGTGGAACCGAAATGAGGAACCGGAATATGCGTTTTAATCCGGTCCGATTCCTACCGATTGCGTAGGAGCCAGTTCCATAGTGGAACCGGGTTTCGGTACCCAACCCTAGAGGAGTATTAGAAGAATTAGGCTAGTTGAAGTTCTGCAGGTAGCGCTCTTTTCTTTTGTCTTTTAAGCTGTGGTACCCACGCTGTTTCATCATAAACACCCAGTTCTTAGGAACAAATGAACATAACACATTTTTATCCTGTGTAGTGGAGGAGTAGTGAGGCAAAATGACCTGCTCTAATTCAAAATGTTTGGCTCTGTCTTAAAGATTTGAACCAAGTGCTTGAGTGCATTCATTTGACACATTGAAATGTCCCAGAAGTCTTTGGGCTGCAGAGAGCCAAGCACCTGACCTGACCACCCAGGACTGGCACCAAGTCAAGCATATCAAACCAACCCCCCCTCCCAACCATTCATTCATTCAGTGAGCAGATGAAAGCACCCTGTTGACCCCTCAGCTGAGACCGCCCTTCAAACATTCCTGTGTCTTTTCACACACTTTTTACAGGAGGAGGCTTCTGCTCCTGCTCTTTTATCAGCCTTTATCTTCGGGGGAGGGCGGTTGATTGTTTTATTGACTGGATGCTTTGTTGACTCACTGCATTTGTTTTTCTTTTCTAGTGCCATGAAGCAAAAACACCCACCATTTAGCAGCTACTTATGACTTTGCCAGATTACATTAATTGGTGTGCTGGGAAAATCTCTCTGAATTTAAGGTCCTTATAATTCTTTGAGTCTTTTGAATCAAGAAAAAATTTTTGATCGGAAGAGATTGGAGAGCTTTTTGGAACTATACTGTTAGTGAACAGACGGTGCTCTTTGGTTAGGGGCCATGAACAAATCTAATAGACCTCAAGGAAGAACCCAAGGCACTCGTCGCCAAGAACTATTATTTTGAAATGCCTTTACTACATCGGGCACATTCTCAATAGAATGAGATTTAAAATAACAACAACTTCAACTCGTTTCGGCGTCCAGCCTTCTTCAGGAAGTAACTCCTTCAGGAAGTAACTCTCTAAAGAAGGAGGGACTTGTGCCTTGGGTTCTTCCTTGATGTCTATTGGAAGAAATAATGTGTATTTATTTTTGGAACGACAGGCATCTTTGTTTGCATGTCAGATCAACAGTATACATCCTGTCTGCTTTGCTAGTGTTGGGCTTCATGTGTCTAAGCTGTCAAAATGTAGTCCCAAGTAAGACGAACACCTATCAGTTCTAATCAATCTTTCACAGTAAGGTGAGGTAGTGTGTGCAGATAAGACACATACCTTTGTCCTGTGGGTGTTTGTCATATGGAGGTATGATTAGCTAGTTTAATTTCCTCTTCCATCAATCATTAACCTTTACACACAGCCGGTCCCTCTCTCTCCCTGTCTCTCTCCCTCTGTCCATCTGAAGTGTTTGACCATGTTGTTTTGTTTGGTTTGGATTTGTGTTCATGTTTTCATGTTCCTGAACTTCTCAAGATCTCTGTCAAATGATTCATGTATTCATTGGAACAAGTTGTCTGCAGGATCCATTAAGCTTAATCAAAGACAGTTATGTTAAAGGTATATGCAAGTAGCTATATTAAACTTTCAGTGAGAAATCGGCACAGGAAGAAATGAACGTTTTTAAAACTGTGGAACTGAGTTGACAAGATTGAACTAAACCGAAGACCTTTTGATGAGGTTTTATCATCATTTAAACACCTGAAAATGGTTATGAAGATTCTTATCCAGCCCTCGTTCTGCAACTCCATGAGTGAGCCTAAAACTGACCCTCTACTTGTATTGTATGGTCTTTACTCTTATGGCCAGCGGAACTAATTATGGTAAATTTGGTGGAAGTAGACCTACTCATATTCATATATGAGGGGTTATTTTGGGGCATTTTGAGCGTTTTTAACTTTACAGAGACAATGCTTTGTGACTTGGATTCTTAAAACTAGATTCTTACTTCAGACTTATTTTTGTAGATCCGCCATCAGCTCCATCGGTTGTGATAATAGATTAGATTAGTTTAGGTTAGATTAGATAGACTTTATTGTTCCCAAATTGGAAAATTTTAGTGCTACAGCAGCAAAATATCAGACACACAGCACACATACAGAATATACAAGAAATCATAAATAAGATAGTATACAAGAACAAATATAGTATTTAGAAAGATGTAATATTGTGCTCAACACAGTAATTGTGTGTCAGAATGCGGCGGCATCCCCAACATCCCCCAGGTTAGTCGAATGTTTGGAAGAGGAAACAAAGACAAACAGTGAAATTATTACCCAAACTTGTAACCATCAACACAGTTTATAGAACCACTTCCTACTTCGACTTTGACCTGTTGTACTTGATGTGGTAGTGCGCACACACAGTTTTCCTGTGCAATGAGGGATTATTGGCACGGTCATCTAAAATGGTTAAAATAATCTCCATAAATGTTGAAACTGTTGGATGAATACAGATACATTACACAGCATATAGTGCATTTAGCAAACCTAGATCCCTACAATTATTTACACTTTATAATGGTCATAAGTCATAAGGCACATTGTGCTTCTAATGTGTGACAATCATACAATTGCTATGGCCATGGCAATTTTATTTATATAGTACCTTTCACACACGTAAACCCAAAGTGCTTTACATTAAAAACAGGGTTGTTATGTCCCCTTCAATGGTAAAAATATGAGCACAAACATTAGAACGAAGCAGAAACAGAAATAAGAATACAGTGAAAGCATCAACACAACAAGACTATCTTTAAAAATGAACAAACAACTGCAGAATGATATTTTTCTCACTCTGGTGCATGAGGGAACTACACTACATTTTTCTTAGTACTACAGTGTGTCATTGTAATTTATTTAAGCAAATAATATTCACATAACAATCTTACAAAGAAACAGACCATCTGTTGCCTGATGTGTTAGCGTTTGATGCTGGGCCTCAGTGAATTTTTTACTTTGCGGGCAAATGTGTGATTTTACATTCAGTTTTTTTCCAGTGAGTCTGTGTGACGCAGTGCTCAGGAGGTGAAAGATGAACGTAGGCGGTAAACATGATTCACAGAATAACAAGTGTGAGCGAAATGGGAAAGAGTGTCGGGGCCTAAAGCTCATCACTTTACTGTGTGCAGGATGTTTGGCAGTGTGTGGGTGAACTGCTTCTGCTTTCATCTTATGGTTCTTCACTTTCCCTTTACTTACCAGGCTTAAATGTAGATCTGCCCATGTGTTGATAACAACATTTTTATTTTTGAAGCATTTCCCAGCTAATGAATAATCACAAAATCAATGAAAACATTCCTAAAAATTCTGATGAATTTGCTGCAGAAATCCAGAAAAGCAGTTTAGGCACATATGGAGGTACAGTCTTTAAAGCTGCAGTAGGTAAGATTGTGAATATCCAGGACTTTGCCAACAAATTTTAACTTCGACAACTTCTCAGTCCCTCCCCCCTTTCTGCTGCAGCCCAAACCGTCTCCTAAGCCCCTCCCACACAACAGAGTTTGACAGAACTGCCTAGGCATGTCCGACAACATGTTCAATAACTAAACACTAACACAACGTTAACTTTACTCACCAACAGTAAAACGATGCTAACTAGCAGGCTAGCGTTAGCCATTTCAGCATCATATCAGACCGACCACTGTGCAAAACTATCATCCTCACCAACGTAGCTTTGTGGACTTTTGACTACTAGTAACCAAGTGAAAGATAAATCATTCATGGTAATTATGTTACCTGTCGAGAGGAAATGTGACTACGTCTGCATCGTTCTTCAGATCTTTAAAATCCTGCAGCTCACGCCACCTCTGAAAAGCCTCTCCAATATTCACCGGAGTTTTGGGAAACCTTTCTGCAGCTCGTGCGCGGTGAGGGGGGAGGGGAGAACGCTATATATGCATGTACGTGCCTGAGCAGTGATTGACAGGCAGATAGACACCCCCTGTGGCCCTGATTGGAGAAAATCGACCGGGAGCGGTGGAATTTTGCCAATGGCACTACAGGCTGTAGGAGGTGCCAGAGGAGCTGGGTTTTTTTTTTATTTTACATAATTCATGTAGTTCTACTGGAACATAGGGTCAGTTTCAGCAAATATGACAGAAAGTTAGTTTTATAAGACTTACCTACTGCATCTTTAAGACAAGGTTTAAAGAGAGTGCTGTGCGAGTCCATTATTTATTTATTTTTGAGGTTTGTATAAAATTATGTTGCTTCCCAGAAGTGTTTCCTATCTATTCAAATTCAAATAATCATATGTTGGTCAAAATACATATGTTTTAGCATCCGAGTGCTGTTTTCACAAGCACTTCTTAAAACGTTTTCCCACGTGACCTGACGTATGATGCTATACATCCTTATTGGATATGGGCTGTCCAGTCCCTCCAGGTTTTCACGGCCTTTCTTGAGATTGTTGCGGCCCAAAATGCCTGATTTTGCAGGAGAATATTGTGGATATGACCCATGCCTTTGGTGTGGGAGACCTGGGTTCGATTCCCACTGCGATACATCAACCAATGTGTCCCTAAGCAAGACACTTAACCCCTAGTTGCTCCAGAGGCATGCAAACTCTGACATACAGTATATAGCAATTGTAAGTCGCTTTGGATAAAATGACATGTAATGAATAATGTAATAATGTTCTTCTTCTTTACAAATGACTGACTGACATGTCATGTGCGTTCTTTCTGAAAAGTTTTTAGAAATGTCTCATGATATATTGTCTCTCAAAGTGTATTATTCAACTTTTGTTTATGTTAAAGAAGAAAAAGAAAATTGCAATATTCAATACTATCGAATCGCAATACTTCCAGAATCTCAATAAATGAAAATCGCAATACAAATCAAATCGGCACCCATGTATCGTAAAAAGAATCACATTTGAGTAAAAGCATATCGTCCCAGCCCTAGCGTTAATGTGTTGTTGTTGTTGTTGCAGAAGCCCGGCTTGTTGCAGCGGGTGTGTCGGCTGGCTCTGCCTCTGTGGCTCCTGCTCCTGGCTCTGCTGCTCCTGGCCTTCCTGCTGCCCCTCATGGACCACGGCAACAGCTGCTCCCTCTCCAACAACTTCGCCCGATCCTTCAACATCATGCTCCGTTACGACGGGCCACCGCCCACGTAGGAAAACCTCCTCGGATGGAGTAATATCTTATCTCGCTCTCTACAGAAACGTGCGATGCTTTAATAGACCGTGGCTTATGTAGGAAATGTTAACCACTGTCCTTTGATCACAAACCTTCAGTCCAATCCAAAGGATTTGCAACAAAACTTTTACTAATTTTTACAAAAGGACTCCTTTTAATATCATCTCTACTAGGATGGACCACAATCTGTGAAGGAACACAAAACCTAGAAAAGCGTGCAAACAACCGTTCTACACATTCTAGACCTTAATGTCAGCTCTGCTGAGTCTCACATCCTTTGCTTCATTGCAGTTTACAAAACATGATTTGTTAACTTTTAAACTATCTATCACAAAGAGTATACAAAGGTCCAATCGGACTACGAATCCAATGTTCATTCTAAGAATTTCAAAGTATTATAACCAGCCTGCAGAAGCTGCAACATCTGTTAACCAAAGTCATATTTTGTCATCTTTTATTGGCATGTCTTCCCAATATGGTAGTTTATCTAATGGAGACAAAATGATCTTCCTCGAACCTTTTTAATAACTTTGTTTTAATAATACCTAATATAACCCATTATCAGGGCTTGCTTGAAGTCACTTTACATATATTTTTCTTGGTATTACTACTTACCAATTTTATCAGTTTTAACAAGTATCTTTGTTGGTTATAACAACGTTATATCATTTAAACCTTCTTGTTATTACACAAAAACAACAAATCTCATTCAAACATTAAATGCTTCTCATCAGACTAGAAACATAAAAATCATAGTTTTCGTGCAAATAAGTGGTAGTCGATTAATTTCCTACATGGTATATGCAACCCTGGGGAAACTTGATTACTCATGTTACGTCTAGGATTATACCAGAGCTTGGTTTTACTCGTTCATTTGAAAACAAGAAAAGCTAACCATTTAGCCGCCCGACTGAAGGTTCAAGGCCTACCTGCGTGCTAATGCTTGACGTGTCCTCAGCTTCGACGCTGGCCAGCCCACTCCTCTCCACTCAGTCAGTCGGTGCAGCGGCAAACAGCGTTGACACTCAGTTGACAATTAATTTGTTAGACATTCACAAGGCGGACATAACATTAACACAAACTCCGCGGGAAAACATCACAACAAGGCAGAAAACAATCCTCTTCAGTGAGCTGTTCCACCGCAACACGTGTTCTCTCATGTCTGCTTCACTTCCGCTTTTCAGCCCTGTGATTCATATAAGCCACACCCACGTCAGCCTGGCGGCCAATAGGAACCAACAGGTGGATTATGAGGTGACACTATACACAGGGTGAGAGATGCTCAGCCAAAGTCAATCGGTCCGTATAATGTGGAACACGTACCAGGAGATCCAAACCAAAGACTACAGCAACAGACTTGGACATGACACTGTTGAAATATATCTCTAATTCCACCCTGCAGTGGTACCAACATACACTCCCTGAGGTAAAGCAATGCTTCAGCTAATGCTGTGCTAATATGTAGCAATGTTAAATAACTAGTTTGCAAAGAATTACAAAGTGCAGCTTTATATTTTAAATGGTTATGTTTCATCTTTTTTTACGATTCTAAGGTAAAAAGAAAAAAAAAAAGACATTGTGTGTTCCTAGTATTATGAAGTCAACCAGGGCTGTCACTGTGTGTTCATACTGAGAGCCGCTTGGCTAATGCTAACCCTTGTGTTGTGACTGTGAGAGAAAGCGAGGAAGACCTGATACTGCTTTTTCGACCAGCTGACCGTTTGTAACATTGAACTAAAATGGATCATGGATCAATTTATTTCTATAGTTTGTAGCTGTCTTGACCAGATGACTTCGCTATTGGCTGTTGAAACAGATGACTCGACCAGTCCACCATCAGCTGGCTTGAGTCGAGCGCCAAAGTCCTGAGCTTATCTGATTGAGGGTTTCTTTCAACGAGTCTGGCTGAAAAAGTGAAACAGTTTTTGATCAGGTTGCTCACGGTGTAGACACACACGTGGGCCGCTCATTCAGTAACAATTTAGTTGAAGTGGTAACATGAAGATTCATAAGCCCATGATATAATCCTTACTCTTACAATGTTGGATTATGTCAACCTCATCCAGTGCTCTGAATTCTAGTTAAGAAGGACGTTTCAATATTAGTTTAGCATTTGCAGAATGTACTTTAAAGAACCAAAAATGCTCCTTAGGTTGATTGCTGTCAGTATAATATTTTTGGGGAATTTTAGGCCTTTATTATATAGGACAGCTGAAGATGCGAAAGGGAAGAGAGAGGGGGAATGACATGCAGCAAAGGGCTGCGACAAGGACTGAGCTTTTGTACATGGGGCACACGCTCTACCAGGTGAGCTATCCAGGCGTCCCGGTCAGTAGAATATTTGACAGTACATGGTCAAAGTTCTTCTGTGTTCTTGCATGTAAGTTTAAGATTTCCAATCTTTTATTTTTATCCTGTTGGCACGGATTTCCTGACTGCTAATCTGCCACTATTGATGCAGTAATAAGGTGTCCATGATCTTGTTTTTCTGTTCTTTTCTTTTTTTAACTGGACAAGCATCTCATGAGAGCTGTTCAACTGCTTCTCTCTTCTGAAGGTGCAACTTTGCAACAACACGATCAGCCTAAACCACCAGTGAAACCAGTTAGAAAGCCCCTGACATTCTCTCGGAGCACAATGTACTCCTGATGCCAGTGCTCGAGCTGTAAAACTTAACAACTTTATTTTTTTGTGCAAACCCAAAATAATCACTCTCTCTTTTCACTCCACACACACACCCCTAAAAATACACCCAAACACCTCCACACACCTTCACACACACCCACAGCTACTTTCCCTTTTTTGGCTGTGTTTGTGTGTATGATTTGATTTAGCATGTTGCTATGGCAACAGCGGCCAAATCAAGTGAATGTGTGACTTCACAAGTACTCCGGTGTAAGAGCCATGTTGTATTGTTTACAGTTTTAGTGCTTTTTTAGCTGCCATACTTCTTATTTAATGTTGAATTCAGCTTTTGCTTGGGAATGAAAGTGCACAGGTGAAGACACAAAGAGGTTACATTTTAACTTCATTAAATCGTCACAATTCTGGTTCAGGCAGACATGAAAGTATAACTCCCAGGAATAAAATGAAAACCTAACAGCCGGGGGATTTTGTCATGGCACAAATCAGAGTGAGGGCGCAGTTCTTTTCCGCACAAAAGAATGCTGTGTTCACATTATGGCAGAAAGCAAAGTTTAGCTTTTAATGGGCGATACTGTCTATCATCCTTTAGGTTCAGCTGTTAGGTATGGAACCAAGTTCCCTTTAAATGATGTTTGCCTCAGTCTCTAGCGCTGCTCTAACGTACTTTTAAGCTTCCTTTAAATCCTACTGATACAGAACATGACCTGGCCTTACATTGTATCTGCTTAGGCTAAACTACAGTCTCTCTCAGTAACTTAGGGTTCCTTGAGTTGGGCCCATGACACAAGTTATTATATGTATTAGTAGCGTTAAGTTTTAAAACTGTTCAAATGTCTTTTGTTCACACATTTGGTAACGTTCACATAGTTTTCTATAGGTGTTTGCAATCATAATTATTCCAGGTATTTAGAACAGTTATAAAACTTACAAGCAGGGGCAGAGCCAGACGTGATCATTCAGGGCTCAGCCTAAATATAGGGGGGTCCGGGTGCATGCTTAATTTATGGCAGCAATATGCACTATTGTTAGTTTAAGACATTTGACAAAAAAATTGATAAAACCTGTACATCATTTGGAAAAAACATGATAGTTGCCATTTGTATCTAACTGTTCTCCAACTGTCTTCATCGTTCTGAAACAAGAACACAACATATGTTGAGGATGAATTATTTTCACTCCTGCCTGCCTTTTTTAAAATTACATAACATAGGTAGGGTAGGAATTTGGTGTGAACAGCATTATTAATCTTAAAATGAAGGGCGATACTGCCCCAATAATATAACTTTAACTCCATAGATTTGCCGGTCGTGTCGCAGTCACTGAGGGGAAAATGACACAAAGTTGAAGTTATTTTAAAAACCTAAAAGATTTGAGGCTTTTGAGAAAACATTGGGGGCTGGAGCCCCAGAAGCCAGCCCCCTCACTCCGCCCCTGCTTGCAAGTAGCTAAAAAAGTTGCATCACATATTAATGCAGACATACACTTACCATGGCCTTAAAGCTTTGTGTGTACCCTCCAGTTAATCAGCTGTACTCAGTGCCATAACTTTCTGTATTTATTCAGTATATCACTTTATAAAGCACTCTCATGTACTATATACCAGTTAATAACTAAGTTTAAGTATATGGTTTTGTCTTGTCATGTGTGTTAATGCTGCATTGTAAACTCAATCAATGATCACTGCCGCTTATTGCGAAGCCCTTCTGTCTATTATGCATGTGTCGCTTCAAAGCCTATGCAATGCCTGGCTCAAATCCTACATTGTGTCCATTGTTACCTTATGCAACATATGAAACGACTTGAATCTCCTGAGCACAACTGGTCCTTTACACATACTGTGCATGTGTGGCAAACATACAGCAGAAAAGCTGCCAGAATAGTTTGAGTACACTTGTTATGCAAAAAAAATGTCCTAAATGCCAGTGTCTGCTCTCAGATCGAGGTGTTCAATATGAAAATATGCAGGTCATGATTGACAAATGAGAGCTTTTTTAAGTCTATTTTATAAATTTTTTGAAACGGAGAACAAAATGTCATATTATTCAAGAGTGCTCGTATTTAACCAATGTTTGTTTTTTTATTCTGATGAAATAAAAATGCAGTTTGAATATTTTGTGCTGGAATCAATTTTTTGTGTTTAACAATGTAAAGAATATGATCTTGTGACTACCGTTGCCAGGGGCTCTCCTATTTTCCACCACTGTTATACATGAATACATACAGACAGGTAAGACACCCTTGGAATCACTTATCACTTTTTGTACTAACTATTTCCATCTACTTCCTGTCATTGTGTGAAGCTAGGCTAACAATGTAAAGAATATGATCTTCTGACTACTGTTGCCAGGGGCTCTCCTACTCTCCACCACCATCATACATGAATACATACAGAAAGGTAAGACACCTTTTGGAAAATGTGTCACTTTTTGTACTAACCATTTCCATCTACTTCCTGTCTTTGTGTGAAGCTAGGCTAAACATGTAACCATTTATATATCTCCACTGCACACACCAAAATGAACAAACTACTGAACATCTTATATCTATACTTTAACTAATTAATTTTTTCTTTTTTTCTTCTTTTAAAGCGCTTGAAATATAAGAGATTGATTATATAACCATAAAGAGTCCGCCGGTGGGGCAGAAAGTATTGAGAGACGGACTAACACATATCTAGTTTTTGTCTTTTTGTGAAATTCTTTGACAATGACACAAAAAAAAGTAGAATAATACCATCCTTCTGTTTAAACATCAAATGATACAGTATACTGTAAAAGTGTATGTTGTACAATTACACACTAATAGTTTGTTCACACCAAAGCAAATTTATCGCGTGGCACAATCAGATACAAAGTTAATGCAAAGACGCAAACTTGGAAATTGTTCGCCCGGACAACAAGAATGCCGGAAATATGCGAAATTCGGTCAACTTTTGCGTGAAATTTGCGTGACGCTGTGTCACCGAATCCCATCAGTGTTGAGATTCTCCGGACGAATCGGAAAGGCCAGGAAAAATGATTGTAGCCGTCAATGAGCGGTGAAATTCACCCAACTGTTTGTGCCTCTGGGTGATGCGTTAGTTTTTTACGACATATCTGGGACTTCTACAACCAGTACTAAGCAGCGATAGAGTTTAGATTCTCTGCCCGAGCCTGAACTTTCGGGTCGATATTTCCCGCCACTATCCTCGGGCCGGGCCGGGCCCTTGATCAAGCTTTTATTTTTATTTTTTTAAATCATTACTTTATTAGCCTAATTGGGTGGGGAGAAAGCTATGCCTCTCCAGCTTCTCCCGTAGCTCTGGGTCTTGAGTGTGAGGTAAACTGTGCTAAATCGTGTCTCCAACCATCTGTAGCACTGTCTTCGATAATTGCGCAACCAAGCCAGATTGTTTCCGATACCTCACGAGTCCTTTAACAGCAGATGTGGTCTCTCCTATATCCGGCGCGTTGTCGGCCAGTGCGTCGGCATGCAGACCGTGGCGAAGGACCGTATTAATTAGGTGATCGAGACAAGAAAGTCTCCTATATGGCTCCAGGGCTTTGATTATGTTACTGCCTTGATCTGTTACCCACACTATTCGGCTGAGGGAGCTAGGGTAGAGTTTTTTTTTTTACGTTTCTTAATTCGGATAAATTTATGGTCCATTCCATTCTGAATAAACAAACAACGCAGTTTACATGCTTGGTCCTTGTTGCATTATTCATTAAGATAATTCTAAATAGATTTCTGTAGTTCAAACAACTCGCAATTGTAATTGAGAACGTCAGTTATAACGGCTCACGTAATAAATTGTCGGGTTAAAATCGGGCTCGGGCTCATAATTACATGTAATGTGTCGGGCCGGGCTCGGACACAACGTGCTCGGGTAGGGTCGGTCTTGATTTTTTTGGGCTCAATCTAAGCTTTAACCAGCGATGGGGGTTATTGCGGCCATATTGATAATGGGGAAAAAATGGAGGGAAAAAAAGAAACCTTCATATCTCCATGGAGTCCCTCCTCTCCGGCGCATCTCGCACAAGTAACGCAAATTAACACAAATTATCCCGTGGTCAAACTCGTGCAAGTAACGAGCCGAAAATTAGCTTTGGTTTGAACTTAGTGATGGCCAAATGAAGGCTCACGAACCGTTTTCTGTATTTTCTGAGCCCACTAGATGGTGCTCTTAGTTTAAAGAAAAAGGCTCAAGGAATGTAAATTCAGTGTGCTTTCAACCATTTGTTGAACAGAGAGCGCCATCTAGTGGGCTCAGACAATAACGGAAATGATTCACAAAGCTTTATGAAGCTTAAGTAAAAGTATGCAAGTATCATCAGGAAAAACTACTTAAAGTATTAAAAGTAAAAGTACTCAATTAAGAAAAATCCTCACATTTTAGAAACTGGAAACGATCCAAACAGTTCTTTCAGTCAAAGTGTTTAATGGTCTCATCATTTCAGCTGGACATGCAGGCCTGTATATTTTTGGGTAGTTTAGGAAGTATTATCATAAAACAATGTATTTTATAAACTACATGTGATTCGTGTGCAAAAATCTGAATGTGTAAAGTAACTAGTAGCTAAAGCTGTCAGATGAATGTAGTGCAGTAAAAAGTACAATATTTCTCTCTGAAATGTAGCGGAGTAGAAGTAGAAAGTGGCATGAAAAGAAAAGACTCAAGTAAAGAGCAAGTACCTCAGCATTTGTACTTAAGTATATTCCTTGAATAAATGTGCTTGTTACTATCTCCTGCTACCACAGTTGATTTTCTCCAGGACATTATCATGATGTTTTCATCGTCTGATCGTACCCCTCCCACGCTGCTCTCACCTCGGCTCCCCAGCCAGGCCCACCGAGCTGTGCTGCAATCTGGAGCTCACGCTCTGCCAAATCTGTGGAGCAAAAATACCAGAGCAGTTTCTCTCCCAAACAAGGTGCCAGTCCTCAGCCATCTCCAGCATTGTAGAAAAATGTAGACTAAAACAATTTATAGAAACTTAACTCTGATATCTGTAGCCAAACCACAGACTTATTCAGTTTATGGCCAGTTAATCAAAGCTTTTACATTTTGTGTTTTGCAAATGTTTTCACATTGTCAGTAAAAATAAGACCTTTTCTAAATAGATAAAAAATAAATGCTGATTGCTGTTATAATGAATACTGCTGTATCACAATATAAATGTATGTCTTTTGTGGACAACAAATACATTTGTGTGTCTGTCTGTCTCTCTGTCTGTCTGTCTGTCTCTCTGTACTCGGTGCATTATGGGCCAGATGTTTCTTGCATGCCCCTCTTGCTCCCATCTGTCCTGTCTCTGTCTGTCTGTCTTTATTGTGAAGGTGAACCCGTCTCTAAAACAGCATTTAGAACATCTAAGGATTAAAAACTCTATTTATACACAGACTGATACACATCTTTTAGGATTAGCAGGTCACTGTGTGTGTGTGTGTGTGTGTGTGTGTGTGTGTGTGTGTGTGTGTGTGTGTGTGTGTGTGTGTGTGTGTGTGTGTGTGTGTGTGTGTGTGTGTGTGTGTGTGTGTGTGTGTGTGTGTGTGTGTGTGTGTGTGTGTGTGTGTGTGTGTGTGTGTGTGTGTGTGTGTGGTTATACCAGTTGTGTGAAACACACCTTATGTACAGCATAAACTCCTGTGGGGAAAATCTGGCGGCGTACTGCTCTGTATGCTTCTGCAGAATACTCTCAAATGATAATTGGCTAAAACCGTATGCGTATCATGGTGCTGAAATATGGTCAAAAGCTATCACTTTTTTCTGAATCAGCTACTGCATATGATTTATCATTCAGACTTACATAATCTCTCTTAAATTATAGAGTTGCATCTTTTTTTAGTACACAGCCAGGTCTATCATTTATGATGCATCATCGTGTGTGTGTGTGTGTGTGTGTGTGTGTGTGTGTGTGTGTGTGTGTGTGTGTGTGTGTGTGTGTGTGTGTGTGTGTGTGTGTGTGTGTGTGTGTGTGTGTGTGTGTGTGTGTGTGTGTGTGTGTGTGTGTGTGTGTGTGTGTGTGTGTGTGTGTGTGTTCACTCAGACACACACATAGTGCCCATCAGACAGGCCCATCAATCTGAATCCACTCACTCCACATCCCAGCATGCTCTACCAGTCTTAGCATAATGCTGAGATCAACAGAGATAACATCCAGGGGAAAAATAGCAGAACGTCATTTAAGAAAAGCGAGGGAACGCCAGTGAACAGTGAAGTGTTTGTTTTAATTTCAGTTGAATTAGATGATCTCATAGCAGGAAGAAAAACAAAATGCTCGGTCTCCCTTTATCGTGAGTCTAGCTTACAGGTTTACCGTTCCAGAGACTTTAAGTGACTGTATGGACCATTTCAAAAAGGAGAGACTTCATTTAAGAGGGAAATAAGTTTAATGAACATGGTGCGTGATAGGTTGATATGTTAGAGTTTTTGGCGATTAGACTCCATCACAATGCTAAATTATAAGGGGTATAGAGGCCGTGGATATATAGGACTATCCCCTCGATGGAGTCTAGACACTGGTGGAGGTGATGAAGGGATAAAGGAAGCCCGAAGATCTGGATGGAGGTGATGAAGGGATAACCCTTGTGTTGTCTTCCAAACGATCATGCAACTTTTTGTTTTTCTGGGTCAAAATTTTAAATTTAAAACAATTTTTTTATGTTTTGGTCGTCATTTGCAAAAAATGTTATATTGCCTTTATTTGACAGGACAGCTTTAAGACAGGAAAGGGGAGAGAGAGGAGGGATGACACGCAGCAAAGGGCTGCGGGTCGGATTCTGACCCGGGCCGCTGCCAAGGACTCAGCCTACATGGGGCGCACTAGGTGAGCTATAGAGGTCGCCCCAATTATACCTCATTTTTGAGTAAAACATAATAATAACAGACTGTCAAAGTTTAGTCAGGATTCTGTTTAGAAACCATTTCATTGTTTTTTCAAATGCTATAAAAATTTAATAAAACACCCAAAATTCTATGAAAGTAGAAGAGCAACTACGCTATTACGCAACTACGTTATTTTTGGGCAATTCGCTTGAAAGAAACCCCATATTTCTGATGTAGAGACTTTGAGGACAACAGGAGGGTTAAGAGGGACTAGAGCTGGGCAATATATCAATATTATATCAATATCGTGATATGAGGCTAGATAGAAGTGTTGTCTTTTCCTGGTTTTAAAAGCTGCATTGCAGTAAAGTGATGTCATTTTCTGAACTTAGCAGTTGTTGTAACTGTTCTATTATTTGCCTTTACCCACTTAGTCATTATATCCACATTACTGTTATTATTTATCAAAATCTCATTGTGTAAATATTTTGTGAAAGCACCAATAGTCAACACTGCAATATCGTTGCTGTATCGATGTCGCGGTATTTGGTCAAAAATATCGTGATATTTGATTTTCTCCATATCGCCCAGCCCTAAGAGGGACTCGAAACAAGTGGGATTAGTTGTCTTCTGGTTGTCAGAGGAGGACATTTGCATAAAACTGAACCATTCTCGACTTCCCCACATAATGCCACTGGGGGGGCTTTTTGAGTCCTCAAGTAGTGGTGGGCAGCAACAGTACAGTGTGTTTCAATGTTTGCGCTACCAATGAATAGCATTCTGTGGTCTCGCCAGTGTTTGAGTCTGTATGTGTGCGCTGGGCCTCATGGAGGTTAAGGTTCAGGAAACAACAACGGACTTCGAGCTACCAAGCGGAACGCTGAAAATGACAAGTTTTGAAGAAAATTTGGACCGTGGAATAAGTCAGGCCTGCTTGGTTCTTTCAGTGAATGATTGTAATGATTTACAGAGAATATGTTTACGGCATTTACTCTCTAACTGGGACGTTTTGGGAGATAGGTCTGGCAATGCGAGACTAGTTACAGTTTTTTACAATTGCTTACACACTAAAATTAAAACTTTCCCACAATTAGCAAAACCTTACACTCAAGGAGCAAAACACTGGCCTAGATTTGCACAACTGTAAGCACATTGTCAGCTTCACATGTTTTTGCAAAACATCACACACAGTGATTTGCAAAACACTAAACACACTTGTATGCATTTGACACAGACATTTATCATGATGTCATTTCCTTGCAATTTCAAAGCAAAGGCTTTCAAATGGACACACCCATGAACCAACTGTTTAAACACAGCCACCAGGTACGCAAACACATGACTGCTTAATTGTAGATACACCAATCAGGTTTAAGCACTATACAGTATAAAATGCAGCAGGTAAGTTCACCTGCCTTCAACCAAAATGGAAGGAGTCAGAAGAAGAAGACGAGAGGGGGAATCCACAGAGGAGGAAAAGGAGGTAGAGGAAGAGGCCCAGCTAGAGGTAGTGGCCGAGGCGGAGGTAGAGGAATTTTATAATAACGTATACTGTTTATTGATCCCCAGTGGGGAAATTACAATTTAGGAGAGGGAGAGGAAGACCTGAAGCCGGAGAATATGCTCAAAGAAGAAGAGGACCAAATGTATCAAATGAAAGTCGCGCAACACTAGTGGACCATGTTGTGAACCACGGATTGACGCTGAGGGAGGCTGGACTAAGAGTTCAGCCAAATCTTAGCAGATATACAGCGGCATCTGTCATAAGGACATTTCGACAAGGAAACAGGTAACCGAAAATCTGTCTAGTTACAGTAATCAGCTGCTCATTGTATGCACCATATCAGCACTTTTGATACCCCTCCCTGTGACATTTGAGGATTGAGGGTCGAGAACGACAAGGAGGAAGGGGGCCCATATTCACGCGAGGGTTTAAGATCTCCGGCCCCAGGCTCAGGTAGCCCTCGTTGAGGCCATGGAGGACGCCGGTGACCAAGTCGACGCCGCAGCTGCGCAAGGATGGAGTCAACATGGCTTGTCTTGCCAATGAGGATGTTCGCCTGTGATGTTGATGACATTCTCTGGCTAGATCCAGCTCGGCGAAGAGATAATATCTAGTATTTTTTTGTACTTTTTCAGATCATTTTTTTGTTTGTTGTTTTTTCTGTGATTTTTACCTGTAGTGGATACCGTATTTTATGTTTGTCTGTTGTTTGCTGAGCTAACAGTGTTATGCACACTACTGTAGTAGCATGAAAACTTGTGATTCTCCATGTTGACATGTTGACTGATTTGGGTATATGGAAAGAAAGAAATTATATTTTCCTCAGTCTGCAGCATTGGTCTTGTGTAGTGTTTGGTGAACTTATTGTAAAATTGCACTTTCTCTGTGTACTTCATTTACAGTACTCTAATCACTGAGAAGTAGAATTGCTGAAAGTGTTTTAGGTTAGCAAGAGCAGTGTGTATCTGGTTCAAACATAATTAAGTCAAATGAAACGTGTGGGTTTCATATGGTAACAAAATATGTTTTTTATAAATTAGTGTATAGTTTTTGCAAGAGTGTTTCATTTTGCAAAGGGTCTGAGGTGTTCTGCTAATTGTGTGTGTGGTTGTGCTAATTGTGTGTAGTGTTTTGAAAAATACAGCCTCTGTTTTCAAAATTGTGCTTAAGCAATTGCTGTAATAAACTGTAATAACTCTCTCACATACAGTAGTGTGTATTAAACACCTGTTGGTGATATAAGGCTCTATCAAAGGCCACACCGTCTGAGGACTGCAGCTGAGCTGATTTGAAAGTGAAATGAGTAGAGCCTGTCATCTACAGTATGCAAAATGAAACAGGTTATATTAAAAGAGAACAAGAACGATCATATCACATTAGGATATTTGATCTTGGTTCTTACAAGTCCTGCTGTTGTTAATAAGTACAAACACACTGTATCATCTGTTTACACTTTACTTGAAGGTAACCACATAAGAGTGACATGACACTGTCTTGAACGTGTCATTAACATAAACAAGTCATAAACGTATATGACAGAACGCTTCTGTCATTAAGTGTCATTCGGTTTTTGTAATGACAGGTTAGGGTTCATGTGTCATGACAGTGTCATGTCACTCTTACGTAGCTACCTTCAAGTAAAGGGTTACCGATCATCTTCTTATGATCGTTGCTGTTGATTTCCAAGCTAACCCTACCCATCCATGCTGCAGTCTTCAAACAACACCGTTTGATCCTGCTCTGAATTCAGATGAGGACACTGACTGAGCATACAGTACTACTTCCTGACATGTCACTGTGGTAACAGGAGACAAACAGCTCTGTGTTTGTGCAGTCAAGTGTTGACTCGTCCTTCCTCTGACTGCATGCAGTGTCAGAGCATTGATATGGGTGAAACTGTGTGTTTGTGTGTGTGTGTGTGTGTGTGTGTGTGTGTGTGTCAGAGCATGGGAATGGGTGAAACTGATGATGACTGTAGCGTGTGTGTGTGTGAGAGAGCATGGGTATGGGCGAAAGTGACGATGACTGTAGCATGTTTGTGTAAGAGCATGGGAATGGGTGAAACGGACGATAACTAGATGACTGTAGCACGTGTGTGTGCGTGCGTGCGTGCATGTCAGAACATGGGAATGGGTGAAACTGACGATGACTGTAGTGTGTGTGTGTGTGTGTGTGTGTGTGTGTGTGTGTGTGTGTGTGTGTGTGTGTGTGTGTGTGTGTGTGTGTGTGTGTGTGTGTGTGTGTGTGTGTGTGTGTGTGTGTCCAGGCAGTGACACAGCAGATGGACAGGGAGAGGAGCACTGTGGTTGTGATAGGAAGAGAAGGAATTTGTTTGTGACGTGTTTATATATTTGTGTGTGTGTGTGTGTGTGTGTGTGTGTGTGTGTGTGTGTGTGTGTGTGTGTGTGTGTGTGTGTGTGTGTGTGTGTGTGTGTGCGCGCGCGCGTGGGCGTGGTGGCGTGCGCGTGCGCGTGCGCGTGTAAAGTGAGGTGAACTTGTTTCTGTGCTTTGGCTGTTGGTTTGCTATGACTTTTGTCTTTAGGACTTGTATTTGAAGGTGTGCTCTAAATACTTTTTATTTATTTTAATGACTACAAGACATCTATATGCAGTTAATTTTACATTTTACAGTTAGTGTCAGAAAGGTCTGTCTTATGAACCATATTGGTACATATATAGCTATGAAATGTAGTTGGTTGGTATTGACTGCTGCTGTATGAGAACAATGTGGAGCGTGTAGGGAGGAGGTCAGGGCGGATCGGAAGTTCATAAAACACGGCGCCTTCAAGTTGGTTTCCTGGGAAACCAAAAGACTTTCACCTGTGTCGTTCCTCGGGAGTGTTTTAATCCAAACCACGATCTTTTTCCTAAACCTAACTAGTCATTTTAGTACCCAAACGTCGTCGGTGCAGCTGTATCCATTCGAGCCCTTAACCCTTGTGTTGTCGTCCCGTCGACCATGCAACTTTTAGTTTTTCTGGGTCAGAATTTCAAATGCACACTTTTTGTCAACGTTTCGGCTTCCTTCCCGATATTCTTTTGTCGCTTTTTTATTTTTAGGTTTTTGGCATTTTTCCTGACATTTTTTGTGAGTTTTTTTTTTATAATTTTTTCTTCAAATGCTGTTATATTGAACAAAACACCCAAATTCAATGAAAGTAGTGACCTGATCGTTTATTTTACTTGTGAAGAGCGTCATATGGAACCCTCCATGTTAGTGACAATTTGGTTGAACGAAGAGAAATAGAAACCTTTTGAAAATTCCCAATTTTCAAATTTGACCCAAGGACAACAGGAGGGTTAAGCTGACGCTAACTTTTTGTCGGCTAAACTCAACTACCAACGGGCACCGATACGACCGACAGCTCACGTTGTTCTGTATTGGTGTGAATATATTTTCAAACGATATCATAACAACCCGTTTATTAGAATGCGTTGCTTAGAGTAACGCACTTTCTTATGTCTCTTGTTGGTTTTAACAATAATTTATTCAGAACTTTGAGAGGTGTGTACATGCTTTTGTCTCATGGATTGATTGACGAGAATGCGTTGCAGAAGTTCCTGGTGTAGCTGTAGATTCTTGTTGTAAAAGTACAGAGCTTTGCACACCAACATAATGAGAACACACTCACTAAATGGGTCTCAGCTTGCAGCTATCTTTCTTCCTTGTAACTGTACGGTGCATAACAATACAGCTTCCTTAGCCTTCTGACACATGTAGTATGACTGACGTCTCTCTGTGCACGGCCTCCTCTCATCTATGGCATTCTCTGCATTCCCCACGAGCAATTACAACGCTGATCCACTTCCAGATAGCGTTACAGCTAAGAAGCCGCACGCACCGATAGGGTCAATGAACCCAACACAAGTGTGTGATTACATGTGAGATGGTGTTTAAGTGTCTAAGTTTAAATCCACATCGGAGAGACGACAGCAGTGCATGGAACAACATATGCAGAGCCATTTTTCTTTCTCCATCAATATCTTTATTGACAATTTAACCCTCTGGGGTCTGAGGGCATTTTCACACATCTGCTTAAAGGTCCCATGACATGGTGCTCTTTGGATGCTTTTATATAGATCTTAGTGGTCCCCTAATACTGTATCTGAAATCTCTTTTATATAGACCCCTAATACTGTATCTGAAGTCTCTTTTATATAGGCCTTAGTGGTCCCCTAATACTGTATCTGAAGTCTCTTTTATATAGACCTTAGTGGTCCCCTAATACTGTATCTGAAGTCTCTTTTATATAGACCTTAGTGGTCCCCTAATACTGTATCTGAAGTCTCTTTTATATAGACCTTAGTGGTCCCCTAATACTGTATCTGAAGTCTCTTTTATATAGACCTTAGTGGTCCCTTAATACTGTATCTGAAGTCTCTTTTATATAGACCTTAGTGGTCCCCTAATACTGTATCTGAAGTATCTTTTATATAGACCTTAGTGGTCCCCTAATACTGTATCTGAAGTCTCTTTTATATAGACCTTAGTGGTCCCCTAATACTGTATCTGAAGTCTCTTTTATATAGACCTTAGTGGTCCCCTAATACTGTATCTGAAGTCTCTTTCCCGAAATTCAGCCTTGGTGCAGAATTACAGCCACTAGAGCCAGTCCCACAATGAGCTTTCCTTAGGATGTGCCATTTCTGTGTCTGTAGCTATTGAGGAGGAGAGGGGGGGGGGGCAATGTGGAGGGTGGGGGTGTGGCCTTGACCAACTAACACTTTGCTCGTTTGAAAGCCATGATGGCTCTCTCTCATGGGTGGGCAAAGCAGAGAAAGGGGAGGTAACCTTGCTCCTTATGACCTCATAAGGAGAAGATTCCTGATTGGCCCATCTGAGCTTTCATTTTCTCAAAGGCAGAGCAGGATACCCAGGGCTCGGTTTACACCTATCACCATTTCTAGCCACTGGGGGACCATAGGCACGCTGGGGGAACTCATATTTATGTTAAAAAACCTCATAAAGTGAAATTTTCATGCCATGGGACCTTTAAAACACCTTTTAAGGGTATGTGCATATAACTGATCCCCATGTGTTTCACATCAAAATGTTCAGAACAAACTCCGCTTTCTGTGTAGAGATGCCCACATATTTTCTAGAGCAACGTGTAAAGAGATAAGTTGACGCTTAAGCTGAAACGTTGATAAAAATGTATTTTTTTAAATCAGATGGAAAACCCCGTTACTATATTCATATCCATGTCTTCCTTACATTATTGTTGTGCATTGTTATCAAACTCAACGGTACATGCCATAAACAGAATAGCAACATCAGAACTTAAATATTAAAGAAGAGTACCAGAGGACCACCTATTATTACACATCATCTGCCACATGCATCACATTACACACATTACACACATTACTTAGATCCACATTTTCCATATACTGTATAAAAGGACACCACATTTCGCTTTCAAAGAGGGACGGTTTACCTTTGCAGAGCCGTTTCTAGCCCTGCGACAGGCCGAGTCGTGTTGTGTGCTGGTTGTAAGATGATACATTGTAAGCAGCACATTGTTTCTGCGGAAGTATTGCCCTGTGATTTGATTATTTGTTGAACGGTCGGTTGCAGGGAAATGTGCCAGATGGCTTTTAAACCGATTACTCCGGATGATATCGGCTGGCGGGGTTTCAGATTTTAGCCTCTGCAAAGATTAGGACCAACTTTAGTGTTGATTCACTTCAGTGGCTTTTGCCGCGAAAAACATGTGTTTGTCAGTAGGAGGATGATCACTTTGCACTCTGAAATGTGTCATGTAACATGTGCCTCTGCTTTATATTGTGTGGGCAGGGGTGCACTGACACTAGTTTTCAAAAGATAGCATCGGAGAGGGAGAAAATAACCTCCCAACTGGGTTTTTGTGGGTCAGCATGCAAATGGGGACTTCTCAGAAAATCTGCCTCTATCTCGTCTGTATTTATTTATAGAAATCCTAGATTGTGTATTAGCTTGTGTGGGTTTACATGTGGGTTAAACAGAGTGTAGGCGGAAAGGTTATAGAAGAATGTATTATCTTGTATTTAAATATCTGGCGTACAGTTCTTAGATGTCTCCTTTTTTATTATGTAATGTCAAGTTTTTCTATCATGTTGTACAATATACATAAATGCCTGGACTTCCCTTCATTTTCAACAGCCTTTCTGTTTGTCAGGAGTCAACAGTAACAATAATTACAAATTGTTTTTACATTTCTGTTTGTGTACATAGTAAAAATCCTCCTCATGGGAGCGACCGAAACTACACACTACAGCTTTAGCCCTCGTGTTGTCTTCCCGTCGACCATGAACTTTTTCCTGCATTTTTTGGACCTTTTTTTTATGCTTTTGACACTTTTTTAAATGTTTTTGTCACTTTTTTCAACGTTTCATTTTTAAATTCATGGTCAATAAACCTAATTTATATGAAATTATACCTCATTTTTGAGTTAAAAATAATTATTTTGACTAATAGTTAAAGGTCCCATGGCATGAAAATTTCATTTTATTAATTTTTTTTAACATTAATATGAGTTCCCCCAGCCTGCCTATGGTCCCCCAGTGGCTAGAAATGGTGATAGGTGTAAACCGAGCCCTGGGTATCCTGCTCTGCCACACCCCCACCCTCCACATTGCCCCCCTCTCTCCCTCCTCAATAGCTACAGACACATCCTAAGGAAAAGCTCATTGTAGGACTGGATCTAGTGGCTGTAATTCTGCACCAAGGCTGAATTTCGGGAAAGAGACTTCAGATACAGTATTAGGGGACCACTAAGGTCTATATAAAAGAGACTTCAGATACAGTATTAGGAGACCACTAAGGTCTATATAAAAGAGACTTCAGATACAGTATTAGGGGACCACTAAGGTCTATATAAAAGAGACTTCAGATACAGTATTAGGGGACCACTAAGGTCTATATAAAAGAGACTTCAGATACAGTATTAGGGGACCACTAAGGTCTATATAAAAGAGACTTCAGATACAGTATTAGGGGACCACTAAGGTCTATATAAAAGAGACTTCAGATACAGTATTAGGGGACCACTAAGGTCTATATAAAAGAGACTTCAGATACAGTATTAGGGGACCACTAAGGTCTATATAAAAGAGACTTCAGATACAGTATTAGGGGACCACTAAGGTCTATATAAAAGAGACTTCAGATACAGTATTAGGGACCACTAAGGTCTATATAAAAGCATCCAAAGAGCACCATTTCATGGGACCTTTTAAGATCACGGGTTAAGCCACGTAGCTCCACTGTAAACTGATAAATGGTTGTCTGTCTGAAGTGCATAAACATGCTTCACTAATATGATCCTCATTTCCCGTGTGGGGACAGTGTACAGAGAGCAGACCCAGCTTCAGCCTGGACTTAATGACTGCAGCACAGGAAGAGACGCACCGCGGTTCTTCAGCTGCACAACACTTTGAAGCCTTGTTCGGCTGCTGTTTATGCACAAATTAAACCAGAAGAAATACTAAACCAGAGCGCTCTGCAGAAGATAATGACTTGTTTTCACATCATCCAACGTGCTTGTGCGTAGGAGTTCTTGTAAACACAGAACAAAATTATGTTTGGTCTTATATAACACAAAGCCAAATGAAGGACTTCCTTTTCAAAGTGTTCTTTGGTAGTTTTTTGATGCCCAGTTACTATTTTGTTGGCCTAAAAAGGCTGACTGCTTTTATTTTGTGCTGGTGTTTTTAAATTTTTATGTCATAGAAAATTTAGACTATGCTTACCAGTGTTACGTGACATATATTATGATTATTAAAGGTATAATATGTAGGATTTTCCTAAAAACAAAACAATGTATGTACCATGTTTTTTTGTAAACCTCCTAATCTCTCAAAGGTCGGCATCTGATTTTTAGTCCAGGTCTGGTCCGGAACAAAAAAACATTTGGTTCGTTTTTTTTGAGCTTCATGCAGTAAAAGTACAGCAGTATTCTTAGCTCAATGTAGTAAAAGGAAGTTTTTTTCGCTTTGACATCTGTCGCTTTTTTTAAATGTTTTTTTCTCGCTTTTGAAACGTTTTTGTCCCCTTTATCAAAGATTTTGTCGATTTTGTATTTTTTTTTTTTCATAGTTTTTGTTGATTTTTTTCATGTATAGTCAACATTACTAACAATGTGTTGATCAATGAAAATGTATTTCAAATTAGAAAAGTTACACTTCATAAGGTATTGAAATCATAACCCAAGGTACGGGCCAGGTCCGGATTGACGTGCCGTTTGGTCTGGATGCGGACCGTGGTCTGGACTTTGAGAAGCCCTGGTAGAGACTGATACAAAAGTAATCCCTCTCAATCATCACTCATGAGCCATCACACGTGCGTGGTGCTTTCTGTATCTGCAGAGTTTCATCAGTTTTATAACCACCTAACAGAAAGTGACCTGGACACGCTCCATAACAAAGCCCCCACCTACAGAGAGACGGTACGCTGTCAAACCTTTCACCGTAAATTTACAGTAATATCCTGGCAGCAGCTTGGCCAGGCAACTACTGTTTATTTACAGTACATGTACTGTTTTAAAATTGTAATCTATTTTACTGTAAATAGACATAGTTTCTTACTGTATTATTTGAATTTAGTAATAAAGTAATGAACTGGCTGCAGTGTAATTCCCGCCTTTTATTCCTTTATTTTTCCAAGATGCATTGGTGTTAACAGTAAATGCCTGTAATCTGTAACTTTTGCAGATAGTGCTGTAATGTTATTATTTTCTCCCAGAATGCTTTTCCATTTACAGTGTACAATCCTGTATAACATTAAAACAGAAAGATACTGTGGCCGGGTTGGTTCAGTGGGTAGAGCAGGCGCACGTATACAGTACATGGAGGTTTATGCCTCGACGCAGAGGTCCAGGGTTTGAGTCTGGCCTAAGACGATTTCCTGCCTGTCTTCCCCTCTCTCTCTCTCTCTCTCTCTCTCTCTCTCTCTCTCTCTCCCCTTTCTCACCCAGCTGTCCTGTCCGTTAAAGGTGGAAAAGCCCAATGTTAGCTATAAATTTGCATCAAAGGTTTACAGTGTAGGGAGATGTCCTCACAGCCAGCCGGTTCAGGGACTGTCCACAAACAGGCAGAGCCGCCAGACAGACACCGAGATGGACTAGACCAAATCATAAGAAAACAAAAAGTAAATCTACATGACACATTGGAAAGAATCAACCCAAAAACAATGCCGATCTGAGCAGTGTGACTGATCCAAAACTACGGAAATCTAGACTCTGTACGGACTCAGTGAGCACAGCCTCGCCAGCGAGAGAGGCTTTCACAAGCTAGTTTGGTATTGCCAGACCTGTGGAGTAAGGTCTGGCTACACCACAGATGCATTCTGGGATAGGAGGGGAAAAGAAAGACTGGGTTGTTTGCAGGTCTTTTAACCAATCGCAATCGTCGTCGCGCGGTGCTAAGCTCCAGACGCAGCGACGGTGGCTCTGCTAAATAGTCTCGGGAAGGAACTCGTTTTGGTGGAACATTTCAACACGGTCTCACGGCAGTTTGTTAAATTGTCACGTTATTTTTAATCTATTGATTAGTGTACAGTCGTGTTAGTCTCGTTTTTTTTCGTGGTGGCCAAACGTCACACCCCGGGACACGGCAGCGGGGAGAGGACGCCTCGGAAGCACATACAGTTTTCAAGCTTACTACCTAACAGGTGATGAATATTTCTCATACATTGCCTCAAAGAAAGAAAGAAAGAAAAAGAAAAGCCTGCCACAAAAACAAGGAAGAAGGAGGGTACAAGCCTGGATGGCCGGGACATTTGCAATATTTGCAAACCCAGAAATGGAAGATGAAAATGATCCCAAGAAGTCCGAGGAAAAAAATCTGCTGTATCTGCACCCATACCTCCAAAAATGAAATGTTTATTATCATTTTTGATGTTAACAATACTTTTATGGGTTACTATTGTGTATCCAGTTCATTCATTCAGTAATAACTGAATGGGTTTTAAGTGTCCCACTTGGCCAATAAATAAATAAATAAATACAAGTGCCTGGAAAAATGTGGCGTTGGGTCATTGTGTGTTTGAGGAAGAGTCATCCATCCATCCTGTGTTTAATGTTTCTTTCGGTTTCTCTTCTCTAAAGTACAGTAAAGCTCTTAAGCTATTTAGAATAATATCATATGAGGGGCTAAGACATTTGGATCATAATTAAAAATGACGCAAAAGGTACATTTTCAGAAAGTGTCCCACTTTACCACTATTCGCCCTACTGCATATAATTAGCCTAATGTAAATCCATCCTAATATTGTGTTCATATTATGTTCATATAATATGTTTATTGCGTACTGCCCGAATAGCCTATTTGGACAAATTGCATGTTGATGCTTTGGCAACAGTGTTATTTAAACTTCCATACCAATGAGAGAGAGAGAGAGAGAGAGAGAGAGAGAGAGAGAGAGAAAGAGAGAGAGAGAGAGAGAGAGAAAAGGGCGGGCACGCACGCACGCACGCACGCACTGGATCAGCTCCATCCCACCTCGGAAATACCAACCAGGTGCTGCAGCTCCTTCCTGCCCGGAGCTCCAGCGGTCTCCCGCCGTGTTGTGCTGTGATGTGACGGGGGAGAAACCCGCAGTAAACACCAGGCAGCCAGTGAGTGAAACCCTCCCCCCCCCTTCAGCCTGTGTGTACCCGGGCTTGCATGGCTCTCGGTCGGCCCGGCCGGACAATAGACAGACCTCTTGCCCGCTAGTAGCAGAAGCTTCTCCCCGATCCCTGCAGCACTCTCCGCGGCTCCAAATGGCTGGACACGAGTGGGAAGACTGGTTCGAGCGGGAGGAATTCATCGGACAGATCAGCGACATCCGAGTGCAGAATCTGCAAGGTAGGAGCATGCCGACGGGCTCTCACTGGGATATTACTGCGGTAACACACTCTCACACACAGAGAGCTGTGGGAGCGAGGACACGCATGCACAACCTCAGTGCAAAGTGTGTGTGTGTGTGTGTGTGTGTGTGTGTGTGTGTGTGTGTGTGTGTGTGTGTGTGTGTGTGTGTGCGCGTGCGTGTGTTTGCTGCGAGCGACTTTCAGGATCGCAATTGCTTTCGGATTTGGGGAACTTCACATACTAGTGTTTCGGCTGCTTTTCAGCACGAGCCAGCAGTCCCAAACTTTCCATACGGAGCTGTTTAACAGGTCCGCATATATAATAACTGTGGCGATAGGCTACAAAGAGACTTTAGGCTACACGCAATCGGCACACAAAGTGCCCGCAGTGTTGTGTGTGTTCTGTGGAGGTATTTCATTCATAAAGTGCACGTTGTGTGTAAAGAGCAAATAATGTAAACAGTGTTTAATGGCTCTACTCTGTCCCAGTGCGGTCTGAAAATCGTACCTATAGCTCAAAGTTCATTTGGAAGCATCATACAGGCTTACAAACTTCGACTATGTAAAGGAGACATTAGTTTTAGGGCTGATGATAAGTGGTTTCATAGACTATAGTTGACAGAAAAACGGCCTAATAGTTTTGATTATTACATTTTTGACAATTTTGATAATCGACTTTATCATTTAAGTTCTCATGTCTTTGGGTCAGTGGCAGTTGGTCGGACAGAAGGAGCAATTTGAACACCATATGAATTACTGTCCATCATACAGCTCCTCTGTTACATCCAGAGGTTCTCATTACAATCATCACATATCAGCCTGTGTAAGCTTAAAGGAACACGCCGACTTATTGGGACCTTGTCTTATTCCCCGTATCCCCCAGAGTTAGATAAGTCCATACATACCCTTCTCAAAGTCCCAATAAGTCGGCGTGTTCCTTTAAAGAACCATATATCGCCTATTATTTTGTTGTCTTCATATTTGACAGATGATGGAATTGTTAACAATAAAAGATGGCTACACATTTTTTCAAAGGGTGGCATGAAAAAAAATGTGAGAAGATGTTTCACAAAATGTTCTGAGTTGGGCGGACTTCACTCACTTTCTTTGAGAGTTCCTGTTTTGTCCTGCATTAGCAACTACATGGTTGTGCACAACATCGTCTTTTTTTTAAACTAGATTATGGAATTGGCATTATGTGTGTGCATGTTTTATGGGTAAATGTCTGTGAATACAACTGTCAAATCAGCAGCAGAGTGAAAGTATCTTGGTCATTACATTACATTCATTTGGCAAGCCATTTTGGTCAAAGCAACTTCAGGCGCCAGTGACTTAAGTAGGCTAATGGCGCCTTACGCCAGTAACACACCGCCCGCGAAGTCGGTCTCTCTCTGCGTGTGCCTGATCGCCTGTCTCGCTCTAGACGCCGCTGAGAAGTCAAGACAGCCAATTCACCATAAATTTTATTTTGAAAATGTGTTTTATTTTGTAAAGTATCCTCCTGCGCAACAGCGAAAAGTTTATTTATTTTTATATTTTTAATGGTTTCTATCTTTGCATGAACTTGAACTTGAACTTTTTTCCTAAATTTCCAATAGGAAAATTGGTCTGTTGGAAATTTTGAAAGATTAATAATATTTTTTTTTAATTTTATTTAGAAATGCATTACTGCAAATGCACCATAGACAGAGTCCAAGGACGGCAGTATGCTGTAGTTAAAAACCTTTTGGTACAAAAGTATTGTTGTACACATTGCAGAGCACACTGGAACACAGGCCAGCGTTTAAATAATGAGCAACAAGTTTGAAATATGACTTGCCCTGCTGTTTGAACTGGAGTATACTGTAAGTGCTGCATGTTTGCCAAACGGGGCTTTACAGAGATTAGAGGAGCAGACTAACAACAATTGCTCTTTAAAGTGGAAGTAATTGATTTAATGAGTGGGTTGAGAATGAAAGCTTTGTTCAGCTCTAACCCAGTTTATCTCAAAGCCTCTTAATAGGCAAGAACTAGAAATCTCCCAATACAAAAACCATCACTTTATACGGTATTATATGATGGCACAGACTACAAGTAAGAATAGTGTAACAGCATGCAGTGACAGAGTATTAAAGTGCTCATATTATGCTTTTTGGCTTTTTTCCCTTTCCTTTATTGTGTTATATATCTTTTTTGTGCACGTTATAGGTTTACAAAGTGAAAAAGCCCAAAGTCCACCCCAAAGGGACTTACCATCTCCAACAGAAAACCCTGTTCACCAACTGCTCCAAACAGCTCTATTGTAGTCCAGCCTTTACTTCAGAGACAGACGTGGTCACTTTGTAACACACGTTATAATGCTCGCCTAGCTGCTAGCGTGGCACGCCCTCATACTCTGCTTCTGATTGGCTAGTAGTCCTTACCTAAGTACTGTCAGGGCACGCCCTCATACTCTGCTTCTGACTGGCTAGTAGTCCTTACCTAAGTACTGTCAGGGCACGCCCTCATACTCTGCTTCTGACTGGCTAGTAGTCCTTACCTAAGTACTGTCAGGGCACGCCCTCATACTCGGCTTCTGACTGGCTAGTAGTCCTTACCTAGGCACAACTGAGAGCTCAACAAACAGGGTGAAAAGAGGAGCTGCAGCAATGTGCAGTACAACAAAAATATGGTGTTTTTGGAAAATTAAACCACATAAACCTATTCTGGCATTCTCTAAATACAATTATGAACCTGATTAATAAGAGCACTTTAAATACAAGGCCTGCAAGTCAGTGATCACGATAAGACTAGCATAGATAAGACATACTGTATGTATCAACCTTACAAAGTTGATATGGTTAACACAGTAGGAAACAGATGGTGATGGCGCAGTGGATATGACACGTGCCTTTGGTGTGGGAGACCATACATCAACCAATGTGTCCCTGAGCAAGACACTTAACCCCTAGTTGCCCCAGAGGGAGATATAGAGAGATTTATAGCACTTTGGATAAAAGTGTCTGCTAAAATGTAATGTAATGTAAACCTTTGCCATATTTCCACAACCAGCAGAACACAGAGCAACATTATCATATGGAGTCATGTTAACAAGCGTCACGTGCAGCAGTGCTTCTGTTGACTGTGATGTCCGTTACGGAGCACTCGACGGCAGCGCGGGCATTTAAGTGGCACCGAAATCTCCGTTGTCATTTGTTAGGTTGGCCATCGTTTGGATTTTAATAATTCTGATTCCGATTCTTCATTTCGATTCCGGTTGTTATCGATTCTCGATTCCGATTTCTTTGAGGAGTGGAGTTGAATTTTTAACAAGTTTTCCAGGAATTTTTCAACATAAAATAAAGCCACACTTTAAAGTGCTGCTTACTGTGCTCCGTGGCTGCAACCCAGCAAGCACCTGGAAGTACCACGGCCGCTACTGAAACCAAACTTGCCGGTGTTAAATTTGGAACCGATCGGATTTGAAATAATTCGAATAAAGAAATTATTCCATTGGAATTGTAATTTTTTTTAAACAATTTTAATTTGGAACCGATTCTCAATGCCCAATCCTCGTCATTTTGTCTGGTTATATCGGAGGTTTACGCCCATAGATATAAAACAATAACTATGTTTGCGCCGCCTTCACACTGGCAGTTGAAATCCGCTCCGATACGGCTTTGAAACGGCCGGAAGTCATTCATTTCCTGTGGAGTTTCGCAGACCGCATGCGAATGGGTCCGAACGAATGTGGTGCGAAAAAATCGTGTCAGTTGGTCATCCGGATGCGTTCAAAAAATGTAACTCTTGCGAAAGGCTACGGACGGTTCCTATCCGACGGAAGTTAGCGTTGCTATGGTACTGATAAACAAACCTGCTAATGCTAATTGGTTAGCTAGCAACAGACACCGAACTATTGACATTATACCGCTATATATCACATTTAACCGACCTGACATGTCAACGTCCTGGGCAACTTCTCTCCACGCAGCAGCCTTTCTATTTATAGCTGTATAAGACAGGTCAGAGAGAATCGGACATTCAGACACTTATCACTCGTTCTAGTCTCTCTGCCATTTTTGTGAGTCGCTTCCGAAGCTTTTCAACTGTGTAGTACGACGTCCGCTGGGGGCGTATTGCGTATTACGGAGCTGATTTCAACTGCCATATTTATTTATAGATTTTACCACACTGACTGTGAATATTCACATATCTTGTGAGCCTCAAATCTCAGTGGGAAAGTCTCAATTAACCCGCTACGCAACAGCTTTTCAGCATTTTCCTGTTCCTCTCCTGATGTGTTGTGACAGGACGTTTCTTTCCCTCAAAACGGAGCCTCGGCGATGCCGGTCTGGTCTATAGCCTGAAGCCAAAGCCCATCGTGATCGTTTTTAGGACGTGGCAGGGGAACAAATCCGAGATCAGGGTTATTGGATGAAATGTTGGTGCGGCCAACTACACAGCAACCCTTTACCATAGCGTTTTTTTTGTGTGCTGTGTGTCCGTCTGAAAAATCAGAATGTTCTGGAGATATGTGGCTTGTGAAACATGGGTCCAATATTTACATTGGTGACTACAGGGCGAAATAAACGTTCATAATCTGTGTTCACGTTCACTTCTCCCATCAATCATCAATACACTGAAATTACTCTGAGTTGGGGCGTCTTGCTTCTAAAACGGCTCTAATGACGTGTTGCCAGTCTGATGAATTGCACCTGGTGAGCAACCGTTGCCCTGGAAACACACAACTTTGCAACACAATCTTGGCTTAGAAGTCAGGGACAACACAGAAGAACATCAAAATGTCTTGGAATGTGTACAGACAACAAATAATATTAGTTATATTTCTTGGTGCTTGGATTGGACAGAGGCAATATGAGCCTATAAGGATGTGATACACTTACTCCCGCAGCTCCACAACATGGGGTTTCTATGCTGGAGGATGTTTTAGTTAAGTTTAGTGCGTTTGTGTCCATAATGTCTGCAACACTGACGGATGAGCCTGAGCCATCTGATGATGAGTGGCTGCGATTTTCTGCATGAAAGCTGGAAGAGCAGCCAGTGCTTTAAAACAATGGCCTGGAGGCCGTTACATAACGCTTGATGAGACGAGGAGAGAGGGAGAGCAGTTCCCTTTCAGCATTACAGTGCTGGTCCCTGAGCTTCAATATTCTCTCACACACACACACACACACACACACACACACACACACACACACACACACACACACACACACACACACACACACATACACACACTGCCTCCCACCTCATTGGGATCCAGGTTTCTCTCTTGGAGAACAGTAACAGTACTGTGGAGAGCTCAAGCACTTGGCTGCCAATTCATATAGGCCTAGCGGTTATATCATAGTATAAAAGTGGGTTCTGAGTTCTGCCGGAGAATGTGCATTATTTTTAGATGACCGTATGACTCCGATGATGTCATCAGGGTTCTCTTGGCCCGGGATTCGACACTTCACAAATTTAACGGATCAAATGCTGGGTGTGGCGATTGAAAGACGTAGGCGAATGTCTCATGTGAGTCCAACAACTCTAAGACCAACTCGCTCGTGTGCCACTTTAAAGGTATTGCGCGGAACCATTTTATATTAACGAACGTCCGTTACGTTCACGCCATTGCCAAAAGAGTTGCTACAAAGCTAAATTAAGCCTATGGGCGACAACAACACTCGCTGTATTTCTCAGGACAGGACGGCTATGTTTCCAAAACGGTGTAGTCGGGCGACATTCGCGCGCAGCAGCCTCGAGTGATGCGTTTTACGTCACCGCTGAGAAAGGACAACAGCGGCGTTCAGCTTTGGAGACGAAGAGGACTGCTGCAACAGACGGGCCGACCGGCATTTCTGTTGCATAAAAATCTCAAGATAATGACCTCTTCTGAAGAGTCCATCATGTTCTTTTCATCCTCCGTGTCCTCCTTGGCTACTAGCAACTGCGCGATCACCGAAAGCTTGCGTCAAGTGGATGCGCCAACAGAAAACGAATTAAGGAATTAAGAGGAACTGACCCAAGTAAAACAGGACAAACCTGACAGGGCGTGATTCTGTTGGGAAAGGGTGAGAAAGACGGCGCCAGTTAAAGGACACTGAAAACTTCTCATCTTTGGAAAGCAGCGTGTTTGTTTTTGATAACAGCGTGGCTCGTGGTGTACTGTCCTGTACTTGACCCTTTGCTTCAAATGCCTCCAGTGAACATGGTGTACACATCATCGAAAGTGCACATTCAGGGTGTTTTTCCTGCTCGCCATCTCTGCCCTCTCTCTCCCTCTCTGATCTGTCTTGTTTTCAGCCATTGTAAAATTGTAAAATAACCCATAAAGCAGAGGCATTATACAGTGCCTTGCGAAAGTATTCGGCCCCCTTGAACTTTTCGACCTTTTGCCACATTTCAGGCCTCAAACATAAAGATATAAAACTGTAATTTTTTGTGAAGAATCAACAACAAGTGGGACACAATCATGAAGTGGAACGAAATTCATTGGATATTTCAAACCTTTTAAACAAATAAAAAACTGAAATATTGGGCGTGCAAAATTATTCAGCCCCCTTAAGTTAATACTTTGTAGCGCCACCTTTTGCTGCCGATTACAGCTGTAAGTCGGCGTGGGTATGTCTCTATCCGTTTTGCACATCGAGAGACTGACATTTTTGCCCATTCCTCCTTGCAAAACAGCTCGAGCTCAGTGAGGTTGGATGGAGAGCGTTTGTGAACAGCAGTTTTCAGTTCTTTCCACAGATTCTCGATTGGATTCAGGTCTGGACTTTGACTTGGCCATTCTAACACCTGGATATGTTTATTTGTGAACCATTCCATTGTAGATTTTGCTTTATGTTTTGGATCATTGTCTTGTTGGAAGACAAATCTCCGTCCCAGTCTCAGGTCTTTTGCAGACTCCATCAGGTTTTCTTCCAGAATGGTCCTGTATTTGGCTCCATCCATCTTCCCATCAATTTTAACCATCTTCCCTGTCCCTGCTGAAGAAAAGCAGGCCCAAACCATGATGCTGCCACCACCATGTTTGACAGTGGGGATGGTGTGTTCAGGGTGATGAGCTGTGTTGCTTTTACGCCAAACATAACGTTTTGCATTGTTGCCAAAAAGTTCGATTTTGGTTTCATCTGACCACAGCACCTTCTTCCACATGTTTGGTCTCCCAGGTGGCTTTTGGCAAACTTTAAACGACACTTTTTAGGATATCTTTAAGAAATGGCTTTCTTCTTGCCACTCTTCCATAAAGGCCAGATTTGTGCAGTATACGACTGATTGTTGTCCTATGGACAGAGTCTCCCACCTCAGCTGTAGATCTCTGCAGTTCATCCAGAGTGATCATGGGCCTCTTGGCTGCATCTCTGATCAGTCTTCTCATTGTATGAGCTGAAAGTTTAGAGGGACGGCCGGGTCTTCGTAGATTTGTAGTGGTCTGATACTCCTTCCATTTCAATATTATCGCTTGCACAGTGCTCCTTGGGATGTTTAAAGCTTGGGAAATCTTTTTGTATCCAAATCCGGCTTTACACTTCTCCACAACAGTATCTCGGACCTGCCTGGTGTGTTCCTTGTTCTTCATGATGCTCTCTGCGCTTTACACGGACCTCTGAGACTATCACAGAGCAGGTGCATTTATACGGAGACTTGATTACACACAGCTGGATTCTATTTATCATCATTAGTCATTTAGGTCAACATTGGATCATTCAGAGATCCTCACTGAACTTCTGGAGAGAGTTTGCTGCACTGAAAGTAAAGGGGCTGAATAATTTTGCACGCCCACCTTTTCAGTTTTTTATTTGTTAAAAAAGTTTGAAATAGCCAATGAATTTCGTTCCACTTCATGATTGGGACCCACTTGTTGTTGATTCTTTACAAAAAATTACAGTTTTATATCTTTATGTTTGAGGCCTGAAATGTGGCAAAAGGTCGAAACGTTCAAGGGGGCCGAATACTTTCGCAAGGCACTGTATATTTTTTGTGTTAACCTGGTTACACAATTACCACTTGCTATCAATCAATGTAAAGTATTGCTTTTGGTATTTTGGGGCAGTGAGCTTTCGAAATGTAAACTCTCTTGGCACTATTTTTGTCAACCTTGGAATTTAAGTGTTTGTGTCATTTTTATCACAAATAGGGTTGGGCGTCGTTTGGATTTTAACGATTCTGATTCCGATTCTTCCTTTCGATTCCGGTTCTTATCGATTCTGGATTCCGATTCTTTGAGGGCTGGAGTTGAACGGCTCACCTGCTTATTTCACAAATAAGAGGAAAGTTTTATTTTGATTCAATGGTGGGTTGCAGTTTAACTGGGCTTTTTCAACGTAAAATAAAGCCACGCCAGAGCGCCGCTTACTGCGCTCCATGGCTGCAACACAACAAGCGCCTGGTCGCTATGGAAACCAAAACTTGCGCATGTTAAATTTGGAATCCATGATCAGATTTGAAACCAAATCTTCCAAACGATTCCAATAAAGAAATGATTCCACTGTAATAGTAATTTTTGAACCGATTCAAAGTAGGAATCGGTTCTCGATGCCCAACCCTAATCACAAAGAAATGATTGTATTAAGCAAGCAAAAATCAGTCCTGTGTTCAATAAATACATTTTTGTGTTTGATATTTGTAGCATAAGTGCTTGAGACACTTGCTAAACTGGGGGGTTTTGTGTGGATGCTCTTCAAAGCTGTATGAAGGTGTGTTAAGCCATCTGCCAGTGTGTATGTACAACACATGTAAAAGGATTCCCCATAAACCAGCATGCTGAACAGCAAACTGCTGCGCGCGAGTTCAGACAAGCCAAACACCGAGGCTTCTCCCACTGTTCTCTGTTGACTCTCCGCTGTCTGAGCCAGACTGTCTGCAGACAGCGGTGACGGCCCAGCCTCTGCTGCTCGCATTGGGCTGAATGTGGCGTTCCTGAACTTGTGCCCAGTCCCCCTACACCTAGAACTGGGTGTATGGCAAAGAGCCTCAGCCTTCACAAACTCTTCTGCTATGACTTTCCTGGAGGTTAGAGGGGGGAGGTGACAACAAAGATCCCTTCTCTTTAGTTCATCCCCCTTCATTCTTTTTGAATTTCCTCTTCCAGTTGTTCCCGCGGCAAAGCTTTTGTAAACTGTTTCAGGTGTCCACTTGATTCACAGCAAATAAGCTTTCTCTGCATAAACCCTCAGGCTAATATTTACTGAGTAACTGCAGAATTTGTGATGAGGCAGCACATGTTAAACACACACACACACACACACACACACACACACACGAATGCACTCTAAAAGACTGCAGTGTGCTACAAATGAAATAGCATTGTGCATGCTCCCAGATGGCTTTCAAATACAGCAACTGTTAAGACGATGCTTGTGATTCCTTAGGTCGCGATCCAGCGCATCCCAGAAGCACCCCAGAAGCCACAGGCCGGGCAGTAGGTGGAACGGCTAGAGCATCCAGTCGATCAAACTGTCGTTTATAACTGGACTGAACGGCAGAAATCATTTCTCTATGTAGACTACCTATTTTATTGTAGAAGCACCTCCAAATGTGGTCTGAGCGGCTCTCAATGTGTCCTCGATGCATCTTGGGTGCATTCACACCCAAGATGCATGTTAATGCCAGGTCTGAAAAGGGCCTCTGCTCCTCCTCCCTTTCAGGCTAATTAGCGAGGATTACCTCCAGAGAGCTCCATCGTCTAATTTCATAACAGGGTATCGTTAGGAAACTCTTAGTAACAGGTCAATGACAGTTTTTGATTCGTTAGGCCTCTATGATTACAATTATTCCTCTTTGTGTTTCTTGTAATGCCTGAAAGCATCAGGACAATCCTGTGTAGTTGTTTTTGAAATGTATATTTTTATTTCTTTTGACAATGAGGCAGATCTATCGGATTCAGTAAAAAATAGATAACAATTCAGTAAATTTGTTTTGTTTTACAAAGTTAGGAAAGCAATGTTTAAGTCAAGCAAGTTGTGTCCTTACACATGAAATAATAACCCCAGTCTCTTCCACACAGTGAGGCATTCAGCTTATTAATTAAACACTGGTATCAGATCGGTATGGTCAGTATGGGCCAATACCCAAAACCAGTATCAGTATCAGGTCTGAATGTGCTCCAGCGCACTCAAGCGTCGGAAACACAGGGTTAAATGAATGGAAACCAATAGCTGCAATAGCAGCAAAACCCAACGCATTAGACAATCTGCAATTGTATGTTTTGGGAAACATTATAGACCCTATATTCAGATTGTATATCATCCCTTTCTCTTACTGCAAGTGATGAACTGAAACTGAAGATAGAAGCTCTGTGTAGGTGTGTTGAAGTGTGGGCTGACAGGCCACATGATGAGCAAGCAGATGATGACTAAACACCTGGTTTCTGCGGAGGAGGTGATGAAAGCACTGGAGGGGGTATGCTCCAGAGATTTTGTTGAAGGTATCCTTATAAAGCAGTTTCTTCACTTCGAGAAACATGTAGAATAGGGAGCCAGAGGCCAATTCATTATACTACAGGTATACTGGCTCTAAAATATTGCTAAGCTAGGAGCATAATCTGTTCGTTTATAACTTTGATAAAACAACTGCAAGATCTTACCTGCTTTCATCTCCGTTACACAGTGTCTGTGTTTGATTCCCGTCATAGTTGGATGCAAGGATTCAGGGATTGACATTTGATCATCTCACCTTTGGCGATTTCAGACCCTTTTAGGGGGCTCAAGCCTCATCATCTCAGCCCCCCTAAAAATTAATAAAAAGGTTTAATATCCTGTGTGTCTGTCTCCAATGCTACGCACCTGTAACCCCGTCAAGGAAAGGGTTAACAGAAACGTAGTGTTGGCCAATCAGAGGAGGTTGTGCCAGACTCCAGCCACTAAAATTGCTGAATGTTGGAACGTTGTGTCAAATTGGTCGTTATTACTGTGACTTATAAAGTGTCCGGTTTAGTTCCATCATAGTGTCAAAAAATGTTAGCTCAGAGATTATCGGATACTGAAATTACTGATTTAGCATGGCGGGGGGGTTAACACTTTTTTGCAAGGCACCGTATCCGTGTCACATTCTCATTAGGGGCTGAGCCCACCTAAAGGTCTGATCCTAGAATCGCCCCTGACCTCACTCCCGCCGTATTTGTCTGATCTACTCCAGCGTCCCACTCCCTCCCGCTCCCTCAGATCCTCTTCCTCCATACACCTGTCTGTCCCCTCCGCCTGTCTTACCACCATCTGGTATTTATTACCACCCCAACTCAGAAACCTCGATTCATTCCCCCATTTCAAATTGCAACTCAAAACACATCTGTTTAAAACTGGCTATTCCACTTGATGTCTATTGCTCTGCCTCTTTCTATTGTTGTTATTGTTGTTGTATTCTTTATTTTTTGCTGTTTTTAAATGTCTTATGTATGACTGTACGGTGTCCTTGGGTGCCAAAAAAGGTGCCTTTAAATAAAATGTATTATTATTATCTTTATTTGAGCTGATTCCGATTTTTATTTTATTACATTTATATAGCGCTTTATCATAGACAATCATAGCGCTTTTGGGGGGAGGGGACTGCTCTCTAACTCCACTAATGTGTAGCACCCACCTGGGTGATGCACGGCAGCCATACAACGCCTTACGACGCCAGAACGCTCACCACACATCAGCTAGTTAGGGAGGGGAACATGTTTTTTTTAGTGGTGGGGGAAACCGGAGAACCCGGAGAAAACCCACGCAGACTCGGGGAGAACATGCAAACTCCACACAGAAAGGCCTGGATTCAAACCCAGAACCTTCTTGCTGTGAGGCAAGAAGCACTAACCATTGGGCCACCGTGCTGATTTGATTTAAAACTTGCCAAGATCAGCTATGTTTCTGATCACTAGGATCGAATGCCACATACAATAGTAAATGAAGTTAACTGTTTAAACAATACAGTAAAGACAGATTTAAATTAGCCGGATACATGGTTAAACCTCATTAGCTCTTCCCAGTGTATCTCCGTGTGTATGTCGTCCACAGCAATCCCACCAATCGGTCCCAAAACGTCCCAGTTAGAGAGGAAATGCCCTAAACATATTCTTTGTAAATCATTACAATCATTCCCCGAAAGAACCAAGCAGGCCCGCTTTGTTGCACGATCCAAAATGTCTTTTAAAACATGACATTTTCAGCGTGTAGCTCGCTAGCTCAAAGCTCGTTGTTGTGGTTTCCCGAAGCGGACGGAGTTTGAGAACGGTGACAAACGGAGAGCCAACAGCGGAGAGACAAGTCAGGCAGTTATCCTGGAAATGTACTTCCGTTGATCCAGACTATGATGTCACCGACTGTTCTTTTGATTGCCTGGTGATATAATCAAGACAAATGCAAGGCACTCTGAAGGTACAGTACGTGGGAGAACACCATGTTTGGGTCTTCTCTCCATAGAGAGATTTGATCTATCACAGCATCAACTCCCGAGTTGTAATATTTCTGAAGAATTTCTACATTTTTAACCATTTAACCATAATTTGGGGCAAATAGTCAAGTCATTTAAATAAAAAAATTGTTTTTTCTGTTGTTGCCCAACTGTTTAAGTGCATTCTGACATCAGTTCCTCTTGCCTAAAGCAGCTTTAACTCACTCCCACTGGCTTTACTGTTCCGTAGCAAGTGCTCCGAAACGAGCCTGAAAAGTGCTCCTTTTTTAAAAAGCCGTGCATTCCCCCCCCTTCTAAAAATACCTTGCCTCTTTTGAAAAAGGTCAGTGGTTATATTGTGAGATAAACCTCCACCGCTTGGTGATGTAAGATCACTCTTTGTCTCCGGTCTATGATTGGTCTGGAAGGCTGGTTTTTATGAGATGCAGGTGGTTCCACTGCCGGGGCCCTGGAGAAATGGCACAGCACGCTACACTTAGAGCACAGTCTGCCTTCAAAGGGTTAACAGCAGAGCCGTGTGCCTCACCACGCAGCGTTTCTAAGAGACAAAGCACTCGGGTTGACCTGCGGCCGCCGGGGGTGTTCACTGAGGTATAAGCACTACACAAAAATACCCACCCACCAGGGATTGCTTTACATTTTTCACCCTGATTCCACCTGAGCTGCTGTTGCTCTTTCTCCTGATGTCTCAACTTTGTTTTACCCTCGCAGTCCGAAAAAAGCTTTCATGCCATCATTGCTCTTGTTTTCCTGTTATTGAAAGGAAAAGGAGCAGTTTAAAAGTGCACAGGTAATGCCCAGTTTACCTTCAAGCTCCTGGTAAAAACTGTATTTGTTTTCCCTTATTCCTTATCCTCAGGTGCTTATCAGTTCAACCGTACCCACGAACTTTTAGAAGCTGCTGGTTTGTGTAATCTGCTGGAATGTGGATAATATTAGATGGAGGATGACATCAGCTAATGTGTATTGTGTCGAGCTCTCGGTTCAGTCAGTTAAACAAATTCAGACAGGAGCTTTCTCAAAGGCGAAATCTCGCTGATGTGATCTGAGGGATCAAAGCCCCCAATGATCACTTTGTGTTGTCTGTTAAGTATGCCGCGACTGCAGGCAAGAAGAAGAAGGAGCTCAGGAGGTCTTTTGTATTCTCCCCTCACTTTGAACACACGCCGTCATCCTTCTGAGAATACAATCACACTTAGTTTATTTTCTGTGCCCCGAATCGTAGGCTGTAGAAACACATGCATGTATAGTCGATGACATCAACCACGGGTACGATAAATCCATGTTTTGGTAGGGAGGGGTGGGACTGGGTGCAGCTGAGGAGAGACAAACAAGATATCTTAACCTTAACTGACTGTTGGCTGACTGCTGGCAAACAACAACATTATTCCTTCATCTAACTGACTCTGAGAGATCGTTTTGATGTAACAAAAGCTTTTACCTAATGTTTAACCCTTTGCTTATTAGTGCAAACCTCATTCATTATATAGTCTTCTTGTTTCTGTGGATCTTCTATACAGCAGAGTGGTAATGTTTCTGTGTGCGAAGCAGCACTAAGTTTAAAATCTTAAATGTAGGTATGTATCGTCCTGCTCAGGGACTGTTGAAACAGGGTTCATAGTGCTGCTGTCAGTAGACCCTCATCCATTTAAATCCATTTGAAATGGTGATTTCAGAAAACAAGGCACATTCAGATTCAGTTGCTGACAGTGTGTGGTCCAAGGGCAATGACATCAGGACAAGTACTTGCCTCTGGCCATTGACTTGTGGTTATACAAACATGCTGACTGGATTATAAGGAAATGCCATGTTTCTGTTGTGCAACTACTGTATAAAGTGATGATTCAGAAGAAATAAGATCATGATTACTCTGTATGTACAGCTGTGTTCTATCTTTGTTGTAGAACAATGTTTTAACTAATTGTCCAACTCCGTCAAGCTTCCGGATAGTTCTTTCAGGACACTTACCGGGTGTTCCGACTAAATACAGCCCTGAATTAAAGAAACCCAAGGGGCCGCGTTGATGTTGGCGTGTTGTTTTAGGTTCTTTACCAGGAGATGATGAAATAAGATCTGTGAGTTTGAAGGTTTATCAGACACCAAAACACTGCAGAGTGGTGTTATACTAAGTGATAGGATTTTACAGGTAACAGTAGAAATACAGTGTTCACATTGCAACGTCATCTACCATCAATATGAGCTTGTATGTATTTAATTTGCAGCTCCCAAGCGTTGCTGAATTACATTGCTTTGTGTTACGCTGCTTTCCTTTAGGCTGCTTTCCGTTAGGCTGCTTTCCGTTAGGCTGCTTTGCGTTAGGCTGCTTTGCGTTACTCTGCTTTGCGTTACTCTGCTTTGCGTTAGGCTGCTTTGCGTTACTCTGCTTTGCGTTACTCTGCTTTGTGTTAGGCTGCTTTGCATTAGGCTGCTTTGCGTTATTCCGCTTTGCGTTACTCTGCTTTGCGTTACTCTGCTTTGCATTTCTGTGCTTTGCATCAAATTACTTTGCGTCATGTTACTTTGCGTCACGTTACTTTGCGTCACGTTACTTTGTGTTTCCTTGCCTTGTCTGATGGGGTGAGAAACGTGAGCAGCCTGACAATTGGACAGGAAACACATTATCAGTTTTGGTTTGGATGATCTAACAACATTGCAAATTTACGTCAGAATGTGTGTAGTGAGCACACACCGTCTCTGGGACAGTTTGGAAGATATATCTGTTCATTATCCAAGAACATTTAAAGCTGGTACATGAAATTTCTAAAACCCCATTCTGTGTTTTAAAACGTAGCCTTTTTTTTTTTCTCCTCTCATCTCATGACTTATTAACCCTTTCCAACAGATCAGCTTGATGAGTAACCTCAGCTGCACAGATGGTGATTGGCCATCCTCTTATCTTTCAGTTTTCATTCCATCCAATCAGTTGTAGACATTGAACACTAAAATGATTTCTTTATAGCTTTATAGACATCTTTTAACAGGTGAACTTGATGTTAGTCATGTGTCAACATCATTGACCACACACAAGAAATTACCCAAGGTGAACTATTTCTTTGTCTGAAGTCGAGGTTGTTTAAAGACAACAGTCAAGTTTAAGTTTAACATTATAGAATTAATTATAGTAAAACACAATGTTCAGTGGAGTTTAACATGTTATATGATGGCAGGTTTAGTTAAAAAATGTCTTAGTTCAACATTAAGATAATGGGTTGATAATTATAACTGCAAACATGCATTTGCATTTCCTTACATCCTTACACAGATCTGAAATAGTGTTAAACTGGTAAGATGATGAGTTAGCCCAAAAGAGAAGAGGAGAATGAGCCTTTCTGTGATCTCTGCTGTTATGTAATACCTCTGGATGATGCAGCACTGCAGTCTGAAGGGAATATATCAATAAAAGAGCTCTCCTCTATTTTTCGTATTCTGTTACCTTGGGCTACATTCAGGCAAATTTACAGTCCTATTCCCAGTCTGATTATGATGCGCAGTGGCAGTGGCACAAAGGTCTAGTCAATCAGAGAGCATCTATCACTTGGTGTCTGTTCATCTCCTGAGTCTGTGTTCAAAGTGAGCTTGGGATTTGCGTGGGTGGTTCCAGAATATCTGCAGGCGTTCCTTTTTACTGTTTTATCAGAGCAAAAGTCATCCCAGGTAGACAGAACCCAAAGCTATAGTTACTTTCAGATTAACACAACAGAAAGACCTGTCCTCTTCTTCCTATGTAATTTCATTCAGACACGATTAAAGTAAAGAATCCAACTGTCATCATGGATTTCAGGCTGAAGGAGTGGCTATGTTATGGATTTAAGAAACTGTTCTCATAATTTCTCAATAGATGAAATTGTATTGTAATAAAGCATTATTTCCCAAATAAAGTTTAGTTATAGTATATGTCCATTTACGTAGGTATAGGTCCATTTACATCAAGCTCATTTTTTAAGAAGTTAGAGAAGATTAAAAAAAAGTTTGCTCAAAGCACACATGTTGTGCATGTCTTATTATTAATGATTTTCTAGAGATGGATAGATAGAGATACTTAATTATCCCGAAGGAAATTAAGGTGTCCAATAGCTTATCCACAACATACATACACATAGGCGCACGGACATATGACATCCACGCACCCATACTACAAAAATACAAAGGAAGATATCAATAGTGTGCCCTTACAGTAAAGTTTGGTTGTACCATGTGTAAAGTAGCGGTGTGGAAGAAAATGCAGAAAGGTGTAATGGTATCATAGAGCAGGATAGTGTCAGTGCAAATTCTATATCTATTCAAGTACAACAGGCAATACAAAATATCAAAAATAGAATAACCATTACTTAACTATACATAGACACTAATAAAGACTTGAAGAAAAGTTTAAGTTAAAGTTGAAAACTGTCCATACAGACAAAAAGACAGTGTGGTGTATTGACCATACAGGCAAGCAAAATGGGCAGATGGCTAATATAGCCAGTAAGGGAGTCAATCCGTGTCAATCAGTCCAGTCCAGGGTGGTTTACGTGTATGTATAAAGGCACCCAGATGAAGGCATGGTACAAAGGGCAGTGTCTAGAGTCTACTCACTCAATAAATACACTCTGGGTGAATTATTATATTAGGGAATTGGTAAGGATTTGTTTAGAGTAGTAAATAGATTTTATAGATTTTATACTAGATTAGAATGGTATCCAACCCATCAACACACTTCATACAGCTTCACACAAGGAAGTGCTTGCAAAAATTAACCATAGTTTTGATCCATTCTTGCTTCCAAACCGAAACTCCTTATCAGTGTCAACTTGTTGGGTTTTAGAACTCTACTGTAGACTAAAATGTCTCTCACAAAAACTCTTTATCAAAATCCCTGTCTCTTAGTTTCCAGTAGCAACGGAATGGCTACTATAAATAGATGCGGTGGTGAAAATGGGATCCTGTGCCAAAAAAGGTTGGGCACCTCTAGTCTTAAAGTCTGGCACAGTGGCTGGTAACTCTGGCAGACAGCTGTTGTAGTTTTTATTTGGTGTGGATGGTTACCATAGTTGCCGTTGTGTTTGCCATGCATTTGTCTGGCTTTGCTTCACTCTGAATGTTTCTGATCCTGCTTCTTTATCAGGTAGAGAGGTGGCTCCTTTACCTGCTCGTTATCTGACCGCAGATTTATAAGTCTAGACCTGCAGTCTTTAGGCCTAGATGATGTTGCAATCAATTAGTTTCATGCCTGTCTAACATGGAGAGCTCAGACTAATGTGGTGCTGAGTTGAGCCCACTAACCATGAGTAATGGGGCGCCACAGCAACTATTATTGATCCATTATGACGCAATGGTGACTGTATTTTACATTTGCTCAGAGAACTCTGATCTCTGGGGCAGCAACGGCCTGCAAAGGCTCAATGAGGACAGGACACTAATAGACAACTGGCCAATTTATGGTACCAACCCTTTTTAGGGCCAATTTCCCAAACATTTGAGGATGGGATGGCTAAAGTTTTGCACTATTTGATGTCTGCCCTGCACCCCCTGGACAGCAGACCTCTTCTCTTCTCTCCGATCTTGCCACTTGAACGCCCCGCTTTTCTCTTCCTCTTCTTATCCTGTGAAAATAAAGGCATAAAAATGCCCCAAAAATTAGAGGTGTTCATCCTCCATTCACAAATTGTCCATCGCTGCATTCGGTGCATTCATTTATCATTGCATTTATTAATTTGTATGTTAGTAGTTATTGGTTGTGTCGTTAGTAGTTCAATAAACCTATCCTTTAACTGTGCTGTTATTGAAACTATAGGATTAGATACCGCTTTACTTATCCTAAGGAGAATTGATGTTCAGCAATTACAATACAAATTGAGAAGAGTGCAAATACAAAGAGTACAAAATGGTACCCATGTCACTTTTTATGAGTCATACAATGACTTAGGAATCTGGGTTGACAACAGATTGTCATTCAAGGTTCATATTTTGACATTGAAGCTATAGTGCGTAGTTTCTGTCTTTCCCCCATGAGGAATTCTAAGTTTTGACAACAAAACTGTCGTTGCACCCTCATGACAGAAGCCTTCCATGGTCGTGCACCACCCCCACCCCTCCTCCACGCAGTTGCTTGTAACCAAGAAGACACGTAGGTATTAAAAAAACACGATGGACTCTTCAGAAGGGGTAATTATCTTCACGGACGACACCAGTTTCTGAACATAGCCATGCTGAGATATACAGAGGGAGTTGTGTGGAGCTGATAGTCTTAATTAGCTTTGTAGCAACTCATTTGGCAATGGCTAGAATGTAACGGACGTTTATTAATATCAAAAAGTTATGCACTAAAGCTTTAAGACTTAGACTTAACAATTTGTGTTTGTGTGGTTGTTTGAGATTACGAATGTTTTTTTATTCTCAGGTCTCAATAAGATCTCAATGTCAACGAGACTACCTGATGAAATAAAGTTTAGGATATAAGGTACACCTGATCCAACTTTTGCTGGGATTTTTTGTCCGTGCAAAAATGGTCTAAATGCAATCAGTTTGTCTCTGATATCCATTAATCTTCCCTCTGAGGGAATACAAGACATTAACATGTGTGCTTTGGTTGGAATTCACAAAGCATAGAGACATTGACGCCACTAAACCACACAAGGGAGTCACACATTGCCTGTCTAGTTTTTGTGTATTCATTTATAGCCTCCAGAGCTAATTGCTACTAGATTATATTTGTTTGCTCCCTTTGTGCCCTTGCCTCCACCCAGACATGTAATAAAAGAGTTGTCATGCTAAACGTGTCGATGTGGATTTGGTTGCCTCAGCTGAGCCTCCTTTGTTTGCATAGCAAGCAAATAAGACCAACCAAAGCACTCATCTTAGACCACGGTAACTCAGACATGAAGGCCAAGTCATTTATTGGATGGCTGAAATGGACAGCAGTGTTTTTAGTGAGAGAAGCAGACAGAACACCACTGTGAATTTCATTTTGTTTAAAGATATCCCTTGTATTGTTCTTTGTGTCATGGGAACTTGGTTAGTTTATTAACATTTTGTATTAGCCTGTCTAAACGCGTTCGATTGCAGCACGGGTCTCTGGGACCCCCGGTATCGGTATCAACTCCGATACTGTCTAAAACGCTGGAATCGGTATCGGGAAGTACAGGAGTTTATGCACCGATCCAACACCACGTAATAAAGCCCTAAATAAAGTCTACGTTAAAGTAGTTTGTTCTTTTTCCGTTATAACTGACTGTCAAACTGAAAAATAAAAGAAAGTTCTGTGGCATTCATTGTTTGTGTTTGTTCTTGAGTGTTTAACCTGAGCCAGACTGACAACAAAGATAGAAATCATATCACATCCATATAGGGATAGTAGTATACAGTTGCTAAAACATAATAAAATATATGACACACTGGTATCGGATCGGTACTCTGTATCGGCCGATACGCAAGTTCAGGTATCGGAATCGGTATCTGGAAGCAAAAAATGGTATCGGACCATCTCTAGTCCCGGGGACCCGAAGGACAACACAAGGGTTAAATAGTTGAAAACGGAGGTCCGACCTATCTGACCTTTCTGTTCTTCTGTTATCAAAATAGGTGGCGATTAATTTAATATCTGACAACTAATCGAGTAATCTTTGCAGCTCTAAACAGAATATATGTTTAGGTTTGGGTTAGTTGGGGAAAACAAGCAATGTGATGATGACGGGTGAATTTTTGAACTTTGGACGGATCCAGGCTAGCTGTTTCCCCTTGGTTCTTGCCTCTCTCTAACTCTTAACTCCAAGAAACCGAATGAGTATATTTCCCAAAATGTGGAACCTGTAACGGTTACGGTATTTACGTCCCTGTCCTGCTTGGCCCCAGGCTGTGTATCAAGAGTCCATACAGGGTCAGGCACGTGCATCAAGTTACAACCTGAAGAAAATGCTTTGGCATCACAGCCACCAGATCTGATCCAGACCCAGTTAAACACATATGGAAGATTTTGGAGTGTAATGTTACACTGTGTTTACACAGGAGGCATAGCGTGAGCAGCACCTTAGCAGAGCAGCAGCTCCAGTGCTTCGTCTGGGTCTACACAGGATGTGTTCAGGCACAGTTTTGAGTGTAGGCCACCCTCGTTTTGGCAGCGCTCAGAGCCAAACACAATCACTGCAGTTGCGCTTGGAAAACAGCGTAAAAATATGTTTCAGGTTTCTCGTATAGTGCGGGCTGAAAGGCCTCCTGTGTAGACACGCCGTTGGATGTTATCACTCCCCACCACTAACATCATCTAACATCTCCCACTGTCCTGAACGTGAACATGATAGCTCAGGAATGCCTAGAGGGAATTTCTTCAAATTTGGCACAAACGTCCACTTGGACTCAAGGATGAACTGATTAGAATATGGCGGTCAACGGTCACTGAGATCTCACATAACACATTTTTTGCCACAGCTCAAGAACTTCTAATTAATTCTGACATTTCACACAAATAGTAGGGTAAAATGACAAAGTGATGACATGTTATACCCAAAAGGTCAAAGGTCAACGTCACTGCGACATCATAATGTTCTGCAAAAACACTTTTCTGGCCATTCTTTAACGCCAACGTGGTGATTGTAAAGATCTCATGCGCTGCCGGGTTGAAGATGTGTGTGAAGCATCCACTTTTCGCCAAAAAAAATACACTTAAGACCTTTTATTAAATTGCTTCAAAGACTTCACTACATATATTTTATGAGTCTGCACAAACATGAGGTAAACTGCAACTAGACCGGTTGGCGAGGCATTCAACTGCAGAGCAGTAATTCTACTTTTATATACAGTACCTACACTATATTCAGTAGTTTAAACCCTAACCCTCAAACAGAGGGATAATCATGTTGCTGGGCCTCAGAATAAATCATCAAACAGTAAAGCTAACACCCCCTTTTTACAGGTTTAGTTTTTTCTATACGTCTAGCTTAACAAATGATGATCACAGATCCACCGCAGCACATTAAGAGTTCTTTATTCGCCTTTTTGCAGAGCTGCCATTTTCCATGTTACGTTAACAACGTAATATGGTTTTGTAAGTAATTACGTAATTAGTCACTGCGGGGAAACACACGGCGTCAGACTTGTAAAATAAAACTGTTCATAAGTTTAAAAGAGGCCTATTATGTGCCTAGTAAAAGTAATGTCATTGATGCCAGCTGATGTCATTTTTCCAGGTATATTATCCAAAGCGGAGCTCTGGTTTCTGTTAGGGAAGGACTGCAGAGTGCACGGCGTCTTATGTGGCTTCGGGGTGTTTGACATTTTTATGAAAGATAAGGTCACCGTATCCGGACTCGCTCGGAAAACCTCCAAGTGTATCCTTACGAATGAGCCATATTGTAAGCTCTGGTGATTTATTTTGTGCAAGTGGCCAAGAGATTAGTCATTCCAGGTAGTAACTTCACTGTTGGTTGCCTGTTCGGGTCTGATGATAGAGGGTATGCTGTTCTAGCCAGTCATACCTCAATTTCTACCAAGCTATAGTATTGGCTTTTTGTTTAGTTAGAAAAAAAACAAGATACCTCCCCGCCCCAGAATGCAGCATACGGTATCATAACTCAGGTGTGTTTGCATTAATACATTTCCAATGATACCTAATCCTACAGAGGATAGTCCCCGATGATTGTGAGGACTCGTTGACCTTTCGTCGTAAAAAAGCAGTGAAACAGGAAAAAAAAAATCAACATTGAAAATACCTTGAACTGTAAAAAGTTATCTTAATACTTTCCCCTTTGGACTTTTTGAATTCCCCTCCAGAACACAAGACAAAACAAGACTTTACTGTCAAAATGTAATGTGCAAAATAATTACTTTTCTCGATTTCATTGTTTTATTTGTGATAGTTCGGAGCCAAAATCTAAATCACGATCAAAGTTCCATTAATTGCACAGCCCTACTTGAAAGCTTGATCAATTGGCATGGGTTAAACAATAAGTGTATGATTGAAGCCATGCCATTTAATCATTTGGCTGTATTCCCCTCTGGACTATTAGAGCTTGCATCAATGGATACCTGTTGCCAACAATTGGTTATATAGTTCCTTTAGTTTGTAGCGATGGTTGTTTGAATAATGTTCTTAAACATGCTCTTCATTTCATCTCTCATCTTCCTCAATTTGCCTTCAGGCTCTGTCTCGCACTTGTTCCCCCGTCATCTCCTCTTCTCGTCATCCTCTTTCTCTTCTGTCACCTCCCACTTTCCCTTCCTCCTCCACCCCCTCCCTGTGTCTTCTCTGAAAAAGATCCCCGCATTAAAGACTCAGCTACGCCTCCTGAATACCAACCCGACTCGAGCATTGTCTGCGAAACAGTGGGGGGGAATTCTCTGCGTTTGAGGCGTTCCCCTGAGAGTAAGCACTACGCAGGACAGACTGCTCTTCCATTGATGGGGCACATTAACAAATAAGTGGCTGGGTCCTCCACATGCCACTGCTCTACAACTTTAAATGGCCAATATGGACTGCAGCCTGAACCCCCCCGGCCCCCCCTATAATGAAGAGCAGTGTTTTCTTCTCCACTATCTGTGTTTTCTGCTGTCTTCCACCTCCATCAGGCCTCAGTGAAGCAGTCATGATTCCTCTGGAGGGAGAAACGATCAATATCATTACAGCTGCCAAAGCTCTCGTTACACTTGGTGTGTATAATGCATAGTTAGCCCCCAGTGCCTCCAGTGAGCCATACTGGACATAAAGATAAATAATGGCTGACTTTGCTACCATGGTAACCTTTCCAGATTTCCTCCCACCCGCTCTAGTTGCCCTCCCCATATGTCTGCTTTCTGTACTCTGGTGCTGCAGAGTCAGTGTGGACTGAGCAGACGAAAAACTAGTGTCATGCTTCTTGCGTTCATCGTGGTTGGCGCGTTGCCGACGGCGATATGGCGCAAACGCGGCCCGGGCAGCTGTGCGCCGAGCACGCGCACCTCCAAGATTCTCGCACCTTCTTCTCTTCTTCTTCTTCAAATTAACTTCTCTCACTCCCAGTAGGTAGCCCACCTGGTTGAGCCTGCGCCCCATGTACAGAGTCTCAGTCCTTACCGCAGCGGCCGCAGTTCAATTGCGGCCTTTTGCCGAATGTCCTACCCCTCTCTCTCCCCTGATTGTGACAGCCCTAGTTGCATGTAGAGGTCCAACTGGCCAGAATAAGCGGAAACACTGTTGTGGATGTGCAGGCCCTTAAATGTTTAAAGTCAGATATGTCATATACATTGTTGAGTAGTCTCAATTCTTTAGTTGTCCTCCAAATCATCACTGATGTCTGGAACTGGATATTCCTGTCAGGATATTTTAATACTGTGAGTGTGAAACATGGTTAGATAACTGTGTGTGTGTGTGTGTGTGTGTGTGTGTGTGTGTGTGTGTGTGTGTGTGTGTGTGTGTGTGTGTGTGTGTGTGTGTGTGTGTGTGGTGATATGCCTTTGGCGAGCGGGGGCTTCTTCAGACGGTCTCTGTGGGTTTGGCTTCAGTTTCCTGATGACTGAAATCTTCTCTTTCTGTGTTGCAGTTGAAAGAGAACTGGTTCAGAAGAGGACCTTCACCCGATGGATCAACCTACATTTAGAAAAGGTTTGTTGATAGCTTCACGGAATGGTGGCTGCAGAAAATACACAAAGAGGAGACACCGTAATCATGGACTCCACACTCGGTTATTACAGAGCTGCTCCCTGAGCTTTTGTTTACAACCTGGGTGGAACAAGACAGCTTCTTTTATAGCCACTCCACCCCAAATCCCAGGCCAGCTCCATCTCCCCCACAGACTGTATCATGAAACTGAGATTGTATGGAGGTAAATATGGTGCAAAATGCAAGAGCTTGTAGAATACAGGGGCAGTGGTGGCCTAAAGGTTAGAGAAGCGAGCTTGTGACCGGGAGGTTGCGGTTCAATGCCCAGACTGACAGGATAAAATCTGGGTGGGGAAAGTGAAAGAGCAGCGCTTGTCCCTCCCTCGTCACCACCACTGAGATGCCCTTGAGCAAGGCCCTTAACCTCCAACCGCTCCAGTGGAGCTGCTCAGTGACCAGCAGATCAGACTGTGGTTGTACTGGGCAGCTTCCAGGTATGAATGTGGAACTGTGTGAACGTGATCAGTGTGTTCCTGCAAAAGAGAGGCTTCCTCTCAGTGAAACTTCCCTGAATAAATAAAGGTAAAAACATTTTTTTTTTTTTTTTTTTTTTTTTAAGAATACGAAGAATACTTTGCCCAAAACGAAACGCCCTCTTTTGGAATAACAATATGACTTAAAATGTATTCATTTTACATTTCAACTTAGGTTACAGTATTGGTTAACCCTTTTGCTTTATGAATTATTGGTGTAAACATTATTGCATTTAATGGGGGAGAAATATCTTTTTAAACTCAAAACATGCTCTCTTTTAAATCAGTTATATAACCAATGGCCTGAATTTGGTCTTTGTACTGGAAAATGAAGAAAATATGAGTAAATGTTGCATTACAAGTTTGCCTGGTATTTATGTGATTACCAAGCTACACATTTGTGAATATGTTTTCTGTGACTTCACATTCAGGTGTGTATATATCCTATTTTATACAAATAAAACCTGTAACATACATGTTCAGATTTTTGTTCTCACATCGTATTCTACAAGTGCTCACATCAAGTCTACAAGCATTTTTTTGCACCATAATTACCTTCATAAGATTGCCCCCACCATGCCCACTGTATGTGTTTTACACTGCGGCTGAAACACTACAGTACATAAAACAACAGATGCAGTCTCTCCATCTCACTCTATGAATTATGCATGTGGTTGTGTCGAACCGCCAGGGTGCGGCATTAAAGTTTCAGTAGGCTGTACAGTGTTCATCTGCGAGAACAGTGATGATGTTACAGGTCGCGCTAGCCCAAGGTGGTCGTTTTCCTCCCCAAACCACACAGCTAGCTGCTGTATGTAACTATGGCTGGGGTGGATGAGGGGCCCCTCCTCTGCTGCTGTGAGCTTTGGGCCAAATACAGGAGAAATGCTCCAAAGACACCAATGAGAATCCTGTCAATGAAAGGGGGCCAGAAAGTTGGGCTGTATGGAGGCCCAAAGGGGAGACAAAAGTAAATACACAAATGTGATTGTTAACTTAGAAATAAATAAATTACCATCATATGAACTAGAGGTGTGATGAGATCTCGCAAGATTAAAATGCGACGAGACTTCTCGTCGAGGTAAAAATTGTCTTGCGATATCGGTCACAAGTGCAGAGCAGCAGCCAGTAGACGGAGTACGACCTGGTTGGTCTTATAATACGTCAAGATGAGTCTGGCTTGGACCTCTAAATTAGCATAGAAGATCCCCTGCCCGTTCGCCAAAGTTGACTCTGAGTTCACTTTTGCAGAGCGGTAGTGGAGTTGCAATTGTAAAAAGCTGTCGGTAAAACCCAGTGTTAGAAATGAATGACAGTATTAAGGGTTTCTGTTTCTGCCTCCACCTTGTTGTGCCCTCTAAGGTCTAAAGGGCATTTTTACATATATGTAAAAATACATATATAAATGTCTAAAATTAAATTTTGTAATATTACTTCTTGAGTAGACACAAGTGTCCTTGCTAGTTTAAGACCGACGCAGTTGTCAATTTCCCGTCCAGCGCCCGTGTCGTTTAAATAACAAATGTACCTGCACCCATGGGCGTGCTGGTCTTACAGGGAGGTGTGTTCAGGTGCATTCTTGGCGTATTGCTATCTTGAGGCAGCGGGAAGTGACCAACAAAAACCTGGTCTAAAGTCAATAACGCAGCATTTCATTGTTATTTTATCAGCGAATTAGTAAAATGCGCCTAGGCTTAAGCACAGCACACGCACACTATGCTTGTTACACACACAGGGACGCACAGCAGCACACACATGCAGAAGATTACAAATAAAAATGTTGAGGCGCAAATCCGCCATCGTAATAGCAATGCGCCAAGGTCCAAACACGCCTGGCTTTTAAAGGGAATGGGAGGTGACACTCTGATTGGTTTATTGCATGTTACGCCCAAAACACACCTATGAATTAATGAAGACACTAAGGACAACCCTTTAGAACCATGCGCCCGGCACACGGACACTTTTTTTCCGCCGTCAAACAAGCAAAAGTGGATTTGGACACGCCCTAAACACACCTGCGCCAGGCGCTTCTCTGAAATGTAAGTAATGGTTTGCCTGCCTGCATTGGTTCCACCAGTACACCTGTACATTTAGACAAAAGCCAACTCCAGCAGAGGCTTACATCGTTGTGTTTACACTGACACGCTACGTTTCTATGGAAACTCTGTGGTTTCACTCCTGAGCCTGTCTTTCCCGTCTGTCCTCAGTCCCCGACGAGTCTGGGTGAGCTGAGAGTCTGAGTGTCTGATCACATCTTTTGTTTTCTCTCACACAATGAGCCTCTCTTCTCTTACTCACTGTTTGGCCCCGCGTCAAATCTCTGACCCACTAATTAACAATCATACATTTGTCTTCGGTCATCTTGAAAAGTTCCAGTCACTTCACCCCCCCTCCCACCCCCACCCATCCTGCTCGTTCACCCATTCACCATGTTCAGACAAGTTGACAAACGGCTCAGTTAGAAATGACTTGTGTGTTGTGGGAACAGGGCTAAATGTTGGCTCAGGCAGTGTATGCTGTGGGTTACTGACTGATTTTAGATGATTCTGCATAGTTTAGTTCAGTGTCAAGATTTCACTCACATTTCACAGTAGGAACATATCCATATTCCCTTAGTGTTGCTGAAAGCGTACAGCAGTGAGATTGTGTTGATTTTTCTGTGCTGGTTATTGGAAACAGACAGGTGCTGGTCAGAGAGCTGTTCAGTGCCATCCAACGTGTTGGAATTAAAGCTTTAGTGCGTACATTTTTTATATTAATGAACATCCGTTACATTCTAGCCATTGAGTTTCAGCTCCACACAACTCTCTCTGGATTTCTCAGTATGGCTATGGTCAGAAGATTGTGGTGTCCGCAGAAGCTCGAGTGAAGATAATGACCTCTTCTGAAGAGTCCATGTTTTTTTAATCCTCCGTGTCCTCCTTGGCTACTAGCAACTGCGTGGAGGAGGTGCATGCGCGATCACGGAAGACTTGTATCATGTGGATGCGCCAACAGTGTTGTTGTCATTACTTAGAATTCCTCATGGGGGCGACAGAAACTACGCACTATAGCTTTAAAGCTCTGGTGTGTTTGCGAAATTTTAACATTGATTGTGCCTAGGGGTGTAAATCACACGTTTTATCACAATATATTATATATATTCTTTGAACAACGATACAGTATTTGCTGATATCAAGGCTGCCAAGATACATTTCGATTTGATTCAATTCAGGGGCCTGCAACCAATACGAGACGATATATGAGCCCATTTAACACAACAGTTAGACTTACGTTTACAAAAAGCAACTAAAATATATGATAATTTCATGAGTAAGCTATTCCAGACATTTCAATAAAAAAAAAAAAACTACTCTTTTTAATGAAAACAACCATTATAAAGTGGGAATTTCAAAATAAAGGCGCATCTTAAAGATGCCGATCAATATTTTCACTCCGACTTTCGATAAATTGGATCATTGAGGATTGAACTGATATGTCGATCAAGATAAATGTATCGTTACACCCCTAATTGTGCCGTTTTATCTTGAAGGCCTCTTGGTTGCATTCACAGTTTTTTGGGGGTTGCATCTTTTGATGTCGAAGACATAAAGTGTAAATGGGGTCAAAAAAAACAAAAACAACAACAAAAATACACCCCTGACATGGTATCTTTTTCTCTAAAATACCTTTTTCACTTTTTCACAACTACCTATTCTCACTAGGGCTGCAATCATTAATTCATCATTTATCCCGAAAAAAAAGCATCTCAAATTCTCACATTAAACAAGTTAAACAAATCAGTTAAACCATTATTCAATTATCAAAATAGTTGTTTTTGTTAATCTACTAATCGATTTCATCACACCCCCAACCGGCACCGTCAGACACCGCCTACCAAGAGTCTGGGTCTGCCGAGGTTTCTTCCTAAAAGGGAGTTTTTCCTCACCACTGTCGCAACAGCCACTGCTAATGCTTGCAGTTCTAATTCTCCTCTCTCTCTTTCTCTTTCTCTTTCTTCCCTTCCCTTCCCTCTTGTTTTCAGTGTGACCCGCCCATTGAGGTGCATGATCTCTTCCAGGACATCCAGGATGGACACATCCTCATGGCCCTGCTGGAGGAGCTCTCCGGCTGCAAGCTGGTCAGACTCTCACACTTTGTTTTTAGTGCCAGTTCATTTCACACGTGTAACTGTACAGTGTTGTGTGTTGATGTTCAAAAAACAGATTGTGTTTCTCATACTGCCCATTGCTGCAACTCCTCTGTCTGAAACACTCTAGCTGTGTTTGAAACCGTCCCCTCATTCACTCACCCACTACTCCCTATGTAGCGTTTATTAAATAGTGAACTATATAGGGAACGACCAAAGGAGATTTCAGACACTACACTGAAAACTCGTTGTGCGTGTCTTGCGTCAGGAGATGCGCCAGTTGTTTGTGTGACGGAGGCGGGCATCATGTAAACAAACTGAAACAAAAAATACTTCTAAAACGTCCCTGAAACAAAGCAAGCACCCAGGAGGAGAGTAAAATGTTGGATATTATATATGTTGCATGTTGCATTTCCACTGTTTAGAAACGAAAGCCCGCTCCATTTTTCCTTTTCACTTTTCGCGGTGACTTCTGATGCTTCTTCTCCTCGAGGAAAACGCGGCCGTGTTGCATTGTGGTATACGGGAGTAAAATGTAGGGTACATCGTATGTACACTCAAATTAGAAGTGCATTGTGGGTATTTTATAGTGGACTGAATGAAATTAACCGCGGAGAATTCGAACACCACCACAAAATGGCGAACACACTATATAGTGCACTGTTTCCGTGATAGGGAACGGTTTCAAACACAGCTTCTGTCTGAACTCTTGGCCCACCTTCCTGAAAAGCCCAGTGTGCTCTGATTGGTCAGCTGGCCCACCCTGTTGTGATTGGTCAACTAAATTCAAACAAGCCACTGGGCGACTGTGCTTTCTCAGGCAGCACCAATGGGCAGCACAGATAAAAAAAAAAAAATGGGCTGGCTTTCTCAGTCAGTGACATCACTAATTGAAGAATTTCCAACAGGAATGTGAGCGAGACGTTTCAGGCAGACGTCGAGAAAAAGTGCTGTCTGTGGGAGAGAAAGCTCCATTTGGAGTAAAATGTTTGTGTACTTTATATATTATCTATCTATTACAGGGGTGTCAAACTCAACTTCACTAAGGGCCACACTGGAAAATAAGAATCACATCAAGGGCCAGACATGTTTAGTTTAGTGATAGGCTTTTATTTAATCGAAAAAGTAAACTATATTTGACTGTATTATTGCATGTCATATAGTCTTCTCACTTACAGTTTGGTCAACATAAAGTCCTAAAGAAGTCAGGAAAAAGTTCCTCAGAAAAGAAACAAAACATCGGGAAAAATGTCGGCAAAAGTGACAAAAACGTCAGAAAAAATGACAAAAACTTTGACAAAAGTGACAAAAACATTGGGAAAAATTACAAAAATGTCGGCAAAAGTGACCAAAACGTCAGAAAAAGTGACAAAAACAAGGTGGGCCAAAATGTATCGTGAACCTAAATTGATATGCGGGCCGGATCATAATCTGCGAGGGGCCGGATTTGGCCCGCGGGCCTTGAGTTTGACACGTGATCTATTACATTCACAAAAAAACAATACATTTATAAATATACCTTTTTTATTGTGCCGTTTTTGTCGCTTATCTATATCAATAAAGCACAATAGGGGCTCTTTAAGAGTAGTTGTGTCGTTCAATAATACTTTTCTCATTCTGAATAATTATCCAGCTTCATCGTTTCAAGAAGTCCTCCCATCGTATTTTCAGACTCAACAACATCGCCAAGGTCCTGTCTTTCCTGGAGGAGAGAAACGTGAGTACCACAACAGGTAGCATGACGACTACGTCTACCTCCTGATGATTGATTGACTGTTAGCACATACGTACGTGTGTCCCCAGGTAAAGCTGGTCAGTATCGATGCAGCTGACGTCGCAGATGGAAATTCGTCCATCGTCTTGGGACTCATCTGGAATATCATCCTCTTCTTCCAGGTAATCTCATTTTCTCTGCCCGTTACGGCGACTCCTTCACTCATTTTCTTTTTCCGTTGTCGCCTTTCGGAGGAGAGTTGTGACTCGTTTGTACGGGAAAAATGCACTCGCAGAGATCATCACGTTTTGCACAAATATACAAGATTTATTACGTCAAAAGAATTCTCCGTGGGTTGACATTGCACCGTGGATCGGAGAGAAACGTATTTTCAATTGATCTGTATGTCTGGCACTTATTGCAGAATTGACAGTAACGTTGACTTGATTTGACTTTCAACAGAACCTAAAATAAATTTAGGATTTTCAACTAATAACTTCTCACAATGTGGTCACTAATATGTTTCAGTCCTACTCTTACTCAAACGCCAAAAAGCACTAAACAACTCATTATACCTGAGAATGACCAAATTAGAAGGAGGAAGGGAGGTTACCATTTTCTAGTATTATTCTAACAGTTCTTTCATAAAATTTCCAAATTTGAAGTCCAAAAACCATTTATCATAATCTTAAAATTAAATAGATTTCTTTCTAACATACAAAGCATCTTTTTTTTTTTTAACCATGAGTTGATGAACTAATACGTATATGGCTACAACACTGCCAATATTTTAGTTCTATCCTTCTATTTAAAAACCTCTTTGTCCACTCTCATCTGTGCCTTGAGTTTCCATTTCCCTCCTTTCCTTTGCCTCTATTTTCTCTCAAAATTAGGTCAAGCGTAAGAATAAAGTGCCTACTTCACAGTCTTTGGACTTTCCATTCACAAAAGTCCATCGAAGTGCGGCTCTCTGGGTAGTTTATGTAATCCACACTGCGGTTCAATGCCTTGGACAGACACCATGAGGAAACAATTATCTCTGCAGTTCACACAGACTGTCCGCTCACTCTGGTGGCGTTCAGCTCTATGGAGCTGTCTGCACTGCCGGGTCCGAGCTGGGATGAATGGTATTAATGTACAAGATACACATCTTCCTTAATGGCCTTTAACAGAAGTTTGGTCTTTTGGCACATGTATATCTTTTTTATATTCAATTATTTCCTCGAGTGGTCTTGTTTCTCCATCAATCACGGGAAAAGTGTTTGCTTCCAGTAAATGTGTAAATGCGCTTTTAGGTTTCAAGTTTTTTTGTCATTTCCACACAGGTATTTGGAAACAAAATGTTGTTTCCCACAGACCAAGGCAAAAATATAAATACACAGCTACAGAAAAATGCAACAAAGACACAAAAATACATAGAGTAAAATGGTGACATCATCTCCCAATGTGGGGGCTTTTGGCAGTCAACACTATGAGCATTGTAACAGTGAATATATGGCAACATGGATATAAATAATGCTGTATAACTAAATAATAAAACTACGAGAATATTGATAGTATAAATAATGCCTAACTGTTTAGTGTAGGAGGAGAAAAAGTGCACTGGAACAAAGAGCAGATATGAGCAGTGTAACTATTTTTAGACTTAACCACTTGATTTTTAAAGATTTAACGATCTTGCATGATAACATGCCCAAGAAACTAAATAAGTTTGGCCAACTGGTTTGCCACACACGTTTGTTATGCAGGCTTTCAGTTATAAATTTGTAGTCTTCATCACGGTTATTTTTTCAGACTTTAAGCGCTCCCTCCGGAGCCACAAAAAACATCACAAGACTGTTTTCACAGGCTGAGTAGGACTAACCATGACCAGTAACTGATCTTGAATTCCGTAAGATCCAACAACAGATTCAGCACTGAACGGATCATCTGAGTGTTTTAAAGGGCTTTGATTCTGACGTAACACTCTTGTTCATCAGCAGAACACGGCAAACGTGTCATGGTTGCCATGGTAATCCTGTTACTGAATGGGCCTTTTACATCTTTTGTTGTCTTTTCACAGAATCTTAAACCAGAACCGATTCTACTTTATACCTGGGATAGTTTCATAAACCCCTTATAATCCCACACGTTGAGTAGAAAGTTTCAACATAAAAGACTTTGGAAAATAACCTGCGGGAGAGACATGGATGAATTTGATACTCAACAGCTGTTTGGCTGAACAGTTGACTAAAGGGGAATATCCAATCCAAATGTATTTATAGAAAGAGCTGTACAATCAACAAAAACGGTAACAAAAACGTAGAAAGACACAGTAAAAACACAAAGACCAGTTTAAAGACAAAATGACAATTATGTAGAAAGGCAACTAGCATAGTGTGTTAAAAGCCTGAGAATAAATGTGTGTTTTAAGACAGGATTTAAAAAAAACGGGCCAGCCTAACATTTAGAGGCAACTCATTCCAGAATTTGGGGACCACAACTGTAAAGGTTGGCTCTTCCCAGTGCTTCAAGCCTGAGTAACCTCAGGGGGACGTAATATACTCCAACTCTCTGTCTCCTACCAGATTAAGGAGGTCACTGGGAACATCAGGAGCCAGTTCCCCTCCTCTTCCAGCCTATCGTCCATCCCCACCAGCTCTGACTCTGACACCTCCTACTGCAGCACGCCATCAGACGAGAGACCGTCCGCATCCATAGCCATGCGAGAACACAGCAAGGCCATCAAGAAACTGCTGCAGTGGGTTCAGAAGCGAACACGCAAGTGAGTGTGGTCTGCCACTATCAATAACGATTGTTATTGTTAAATCTTAGAAGAAAAATTAACAATTTCTTAGCAGCTGTGCCTAACCGAATCAGTAAGAAGGAACAAGCAATGATTTACTGGCTCCATTGGTGTTATCTTTCAGTCCGCCTCAGAGTTTGTTTGGTGGTCCTTCATGACTGACGATGACCAATGGATATGTCCTGTCATAGGTATAGTGTGGCAGTGCAGGACTTTGGGAAGAGCTGGACAAGTGGTCTGGCCTTCCTGGCTGTCATTAAGTCCATTGACCCCAGCCTGGTCGACATGAGGAAGGCACTGCTGAGGACCGCCAAGGAGAATCTGGAGGACAGCTTCAGGATAGCCCACTTCAGCCTGGGTATCCCGCGCCTGCTGGAGCCCGAGGGTAACGAGTTAACACTGTATTTCGCATTATCAAGTAGGCTACTTGCTTGAGGGTAAAACCCAAAAGAGAAAGAGGTTCCCATGCCAAAGTGACCTATTTAACATAGCTATAAGCAACACCTCTTCAGCAGTTTTCTTATAATTAGATAATTAGCTTAACCAGGCCATTATAGCCCGGTTATAAGGTTTGCATTGTGCAACCAAAACCATGTTACAGAGTAAGCAGCCAAGAGTATTACAGAAGAGGCACTTATGGTTTTAGTCACACATGTCCATATAAACATGCCAGCACTTTTATGCTATAAAGTGTAAGTCTTAACTGTTAGAGGAAGCCTAATTAACATGCAAGACTTTATGTAAATTGCAACTGTGGTAATTGTTCTTTATCTGCCCATGCCCAGACGTGACCATCAATCCACCAGATGAGCAATCCATCATGACCTATGTGTCACAGTTCCTGGAGCACTTCCCTGGCATAGAGGAGGTAAGAATCCCTTCTTACAGAGAATGGGTGATATGTGTCAGATTTTGCCAAGACCCTTATCTCTGAATGTGAGCAAGGATAGATTTTTGCCAACTTCTTTTGTTTCTCTCTCAGCCGGAGGAGCCCTGCCAGCTGATTGAACGAAGTGTCTCTATGGGCCGACTCAACTTCCGCAACAGTGACTCCAACCTCCTAAGGAATAGCACTCAACAAAGCCGAGTGAAGGAGAGGTCCTACATGTTCCAGAGGGTCTGTTCCCAACCCCCACCCAAAATCTTAATTTCCTCTGTGTCAGAGGACAGGAGCAGCATGTCACCCCCCTTCAGGCCGCCCGCACCTCGCTCGTGGTCCAGTGAAGACTTCTTAGCAGATTCCCCCCACATGGAAGACCTGTCCAGCAGTGTGGTTGAAGAGCCCAAGGAATCTGCCAGTGAGGTCTTAACCAACTTAGCCTCCAACTCCCCACAACTGTCTGACACTCAGTCGCCCACAGGCTCATCACTGCCTGAGTCTGGAAACACTGAGTCAGTAATTGGCGACTCAGCAATCAGCTCGCCAGACTCCTGGGTGGAGAGCGAGTTTGGGGTGATATCCGAGAAGTTTTGTGAAAGCCGAAGTGACAGTTCTTTGTGTGACAGTGGAACAGCCTGGGATGTGTATCGTGCCACCCCCGTGGAGGTCACTACTCTTGATGAAGAACTTGTCCTATCCTTAGAGGATCGAGCACCCGATGAGTCATCGATTACTGAGTCGTATATTGATGAAGGGATTTATTCACTGAGCTCATTGGAGAGCACCCAGGAGAGAATCCAAAGGCATTCTGAGAAAACGCAAGTGGAAGGAGTGAAAGAGAAAGAGACAAACCTTGAGAAGTACAACCAGGACATGGCACTAGGACAGGTCCCTGATCATAGCAAAGCTCACATTACGAAAGAAGTAGACTCTAAACAGATAGCTACAAATCAGAGCAGAGAGCAAGAACCTTCTTTTGGACTGTGTAATGCAGAAGATGGTGTTGGAAATCCCTTTGAAACTGGTCAGTCTAACCAGTCCCAACTCAAGCAAACCAGTGTTGAAGAGAGCACTTACAAAGAATCGGAATGTTTAAAGAAAGCTGTGGACTTTATTGGGGATGGACAAGACCATGAAGGACAAATTAATGGTCAAACTGAAAGTCAGAATGAGAGTAATAACTCTGAGGAGTTTGAAGTGGAAACTGAATGTCAGAAAAATGATTCTTTGTCAGAGCAGACAAGACGGGATTCAAGAGGAGGGTCAGGGGTTTTAAATGAAAGGGGTGAAGGGGTTGTAGAAACACAATATGGTGCAAGTGAAGAAGACTACCCAGATGCTCAAGAAAGATTTAGCTCAGAGACTTTAGCAAACATGCATCCAACCAACCAAGACACAGCTTCAAAAACAAGTCTGGATACAAGCATGGGCATAAATATTCCTCTGATCTCTATTTCCAGTGAGCCCGAAGAGCAGGACGAAGAGGAGACATGTGACCCAGATGGGCAAGATCATGCTGGGGGTGATGAGGTACATCAGGCAGAGGGTACTGACACAGATGTCAACATCCTTGAAAATCCACCTGAATTGTGCTGTGACTCCAATTACAATGTTGACAAAAACTCAGAAAATGTTAAACCAACCGCTTCAGAACAAATACAGGACATAGAAAGTGGGCATTCGGTTGAACATGACATCAGCAGATCATCAAATGCATATGACATAAGTGGGCCAGACACAGGAGATAACAAGGCAATAAGTGAAGCCAAACAGGAATGTGAGTCTCCTCACCACGACTCTGAGACAGGTAACACTGAGAAGGACTTGATTTCCCAGACTTCTTCTACGGATGCTGAATCTCAACCTGTGAATACTGAACAGGAAATTGATTCCACCGATCAACCTGATGGACACGAGGACAAACTGGGGGACACCTTTTCTGACAATGAAACAGCTACCACGCAGCAGAACACATTAGCTTCAGTCAACTCGAAACCGAACGGTACTACAGGGATTTCGTGTTATGAACCAGGTAGTGTATCCAGAGTGATGGACTTGTTTTATACAGACTTGGATCAAAATTCTCCCACAGAGGACGTAGATGGTGACGCTATCGAACCCATGGATCTGTTCTACCCTGACAAAGAGGAGCCCATGTTTACAGAGCCACCTGATACTGAAATGCAGAGTTGGCCTTCAGTTTTGAGTGTATCTGCTCTCCAGCCAGCACCGGCTTCAGAGACTCAACCTGACCAACCACTCGACCTGCTGGGTGAGGACGACTTCAGGAATGGAGTGGATTCGATAAAAGAGAACGACAAGGTAAATTGAAGTTTATTCAGCAGGGCCTCAGTACCATCAGACCATTTCAGTTTCAAATGAGCGTGCCCTTTTAAACCTAAGTATTTTAGTTTGTTGGTCAGTTGGACGGTCCACCATTTTTAGACCAGACTAAAATTTCCTAACAAATGTAGGATGGATTGCCATGGAATTTGATACAGATATTCTTGATCCTCAGAGGATGACTTTTTTTTTTAGCGACACCATTAAACAAATAATTTTCAACAAATAATCAGTCATTGAAGATGTCAGACTGTGATTGGCTGTGGTAGAAATTTAACTTTCTGACATGTGGATTGTAAAAATAAAAAAAAAACTAGAATGAGGATTTTGTTGCAATACGATCAAAAGGCAAATATGATAAATAAAAATATTGAATTCTCACCCAGCCATAATTGTAGGGTTTTGTAAATGAATTGTATTTATATAGCGCTTTTCTAGTCTTAACGACTACTCAAAGCGCTTTTACATACAGGAACCATTCAAACACATTCATACACTGGTGGCAGAGGCTGCCGTACAAGGTGCCACCAGCTCATCAGATAAACATTCACACACATTTACACACCGATAGCGCAGCATCGGGAGCAATTCAGGGTTCAGTGTCTTGCCCAAGGACACTTCAACATGGGACTGCAGGGCCAGGGATCGAACCACCAACCTTCAGATTGGTATGCGACCGCTCTACCACCTGTGCCACAACCGCCTCCGTTTTGTCTACAGAGGACTGGAAGAATAGATAAACACGTGCCTCAGAGCAAACTTAGCTCCACTGTTATACATCACCTTTTTGCAGTTAACAAGACTATATCTTTGTGGATATGCAAGCGTTGGACGCAATGATAATACACTGCTGATTTTGCTATTCTTACAACTTTAACCATAGAAGGGATACAAATGTCACATTTGTCCCCACGATGATGCCAGAGGAAATGTTAAGAGGTCGTTATAATGGTTCATCATTTGGGAAGCATGAATGCGGCCAGTAAAAATTCTATGGTAATCTATCGCACTGACATTTTGGCTTGAGGGTGCCACTACAAGAAATCTCATGGAGTGCCCAAAATGGAAAAGGTTTATCCTCTTCAGAGCATGAATGTTCTCAGTAACTTTCATGGCAATCTAAATTTAAATGAAGTTTTTCCTTTTAAAAGACTTGGCCTGAAGGTGGTGCTAGAGAAAAGGTCCACCAAAACAATAAGATTCATCCTCTGGAGACCATGAATGTTGAAATGTCTTTCCCTTAGCTGTTACTAAGCTGCTGAAAGATTTTTCTCTCTTTGTGTCTTGTTATTATAAGGTGATCATCAAGACCAACCAGGAGACGGACAAAGCATCTAAATCCCAGGAACACCGTTTGTCATCCGGGGAGAAGATAGGAGGATTCTGGGGTGCTGATGTTCCAGGAGACAGTAGTGATCTCAGTGAGGCTGAGCAGCATAGTTTAGGCTCTGCCAGGGAAAGCACAGAGCTTGTGAGGTAGGCTTTCTATTCTTAGTCAGCTCCCTGGTACACTGAGAAACACAGTGGACCCTGGGGG